>NW_024467832.1:3313895-3322289 GCF_001890725.1 Aspergillus wentii DTO 134E9
AATAAATCTTTACTAGCTTAAGTATTAAAAAGCAGAGCTTAAAAGCTTTAAAGATTAAGGCCTCTTATCCTTTATTATAGACTAAACTCTTAAAAAGATTATAAAAGGTATAGAAATAGTAATAGAAAACACTATTATACTTTAATAGGAGATATATTAGCTTTATATAACTAATAAGTATAAGTAGAATAAGAAAAAAGCCTTATAATAGTATATTTAAGAAGGAGGCACCTTAATAGGCTAAGAAGGTTAAGATAAAGCTTAAAAATTAGCTTAAGAAAGAGAAGAGGAGTTAAATTAGGCATCTTAATAGATATATTTAGTATACCAGCCACTAAGCTGCAGTTACTGTAGTAAAGAAGGTCATAATCATTTAAAATATCCAGCTAGATTAAACACCTAGCCAAGCTGTATATATTTCATTTATATGGTGCTGAAAAGCTTCGATTTTAATTTATTCATTGTCAATACACGCATTTCAGTGGTGGTGGCGGTCAACTGCCGGCGGCTCGTTGTCCTGGCGGTTCGTTGTCCGATTACGTTATTTACTTTACTTATAGTAGCTTTAGGAAGGGCGCTTAGGCTTATACCCTTACTAGACTAGTAAATAGTCTAGTTAGGTTAGGTTACTATTATAATATAACTATAAGTTAAGATTAAATAATTAATAATCTTCTATCTATATATATCCCTAAGAAGGTATCCTACCGTAGTAGTAAGTTCTAGTAGAATTATAATATTTACCCCCTAAATTAAACTTAATAAGCTTATTAGGCCTATATCTTTTATTAGTTTAAATATATTAATCTAAATATATTAGTTAGTTAATAGAGAAATAATCTATTATCTATAATACCTATAGTCAATATAATTTCTTAAGTTATTAAATAGAGTATTAATTATTCCTTATAATACTACTATACTATTTTAATAATTATAATATTTACCCTTACTTTTAGGCTAATAGCTAATCCTTAATAGTATTAACTATTTAAAGTCCTCTTTATCCTTAGATTCTATATTATTAATAGTTAGCCTACTACCTATAATATGTTATCTCTTATTTATAAGTATAAAACTAGTTATAGTCCTATCTAGGGTTCTAACTATAGTTAAAATCTTAGTTTTCATTATAGTAATACCCTTATCTAGCCTATTATCTAACTTATTATTTAAGCTATTAGAATTACTATTACTATCCTCCTCTATAGTTAAACTCCTATTATTATTAGAGTTAGTCTTATTAGTATTAGTATTAGTATTCTCTTCTCTATATATACTTATATATATTATAGTATCCTTTAATCTTAAGAGCTAAGTAGTTAAACTATTAAATAGATCCTTAAGTTCTAACTTATTTAAATTATTTAATATACTACCCTGTAGAATTATATATAGTACTTTTATCTATAAGATAATCTTCTTATTACTAATAGCTATATCTTATATTATTATTTAGACTATAGCCTTTATTATATCTCTAGTCTATTTAACCTTATTAAAGTGCTATTAGGCCTTTTTAAATATAGACTATTCCTAGTTCTTTTAAAGGACTACCTATGCTATTATTTATTTATTATATACCTTCTTTAAGGTTCTAAGTATACTATATAGTTATTTAATAGCTCCTAGCTTAGTACCTTAAAGTCTATATCTTTATTAAACCTAGGTTATATTAGAGTACTATATCCTTACTTAATTATAAGTTATCTAGTGTAATAGAACCCTACTTTAAAATATATTATTATAGAAGCTAGTTATACTTTAAGAAAGACTAGCTTTTCTACTTATTTAATTATAGTACCTTTCTTTATATATCTTAGTATAATCTATAAATTAACTTTACTAACTTATTACTTTAGCTACTTAAATATATGACTTATTAAAAATAAGGTAAATTAATAATAGTAGTACAAATAGTATATTAAGATTAATAAAAAATCTTAATAATCTAATTAAGAAGTAAAATACTAGTCTAGAATTTAGGATATTCTTAAATTTATTATTAAAAAAACCATTTAAATTATCTACCTTTAGTCTCTTTTAAGACTTTAGTCTAGCTAGCTAAATATTATATAAGACCTTATTCCTAGTTTAACTATATTAATATAACTTATTTATATTAGCCTTAGATTAGGTAATTATATTCTTTATATATTTATACTTAGCTTATTTAGCTTTTATTTTATTCCTTCTCTTTATATATAGCTTATTAATATACTAATATTTCTTTATTAAAGTATATATTTCTTATAACTCCTTTATATATTTTATATCCTTATCTTTTAATATCTCTTTATAGTCTATCTATCAAATACTCCTAATATCTAATATTATTAATTCCTATTATTAAGACTATAGGCTTAACTACTAAGAATATAAGGTAATAGTTATAGTATAGTATGTTATAACTAAAGATAATTAAATATCTTATAATTAAACTATAGTACTCCCTATCTTAAATTATATTAATTAGGCTTTATAGTTATCTAACCCTTTTACTTTATTTATAAGGGTATTAACTATTTAAATACTATTATTATTATTTATATAGGATTAGTTATTATCCTTCTTAGATAAATTATTAGAGTTATATTCCTTACCCTTATTATAAGTATTATATCTATTAGATTTATTATCCTTACTAGCTTTAACACTACTATTAATATTATTATAATAAGTATTATATTTATTAGATTTATTATCTAATCTACTAGCTATTATAATATTCTATAATAGGTATTTAAATCTAGTTATAGATAGAGGGTTTAAACCTCTTTATTAGCTTAATATTATATATTAAAGAGCTAGATATATAGTAAGTCTATATTAAGGTTATTTTATAGGTCTACTATTACTTCTTAAACTTATTAAGAAGCTTATTATAGCTTAAGTCTTTCTTATTTATTAATTATTATAATTAGAATATCCTTTCTATTTTATAAGAAACTACTATATAGTATAACTATACTTCTATTATTTAATTTAATATATTAGGAGGGAGTTATTTAAATAGAAGATAGTATTTCTTTACTTTAAAATAGTCTTATTTACTATCTTCTATTTAAATAACTCCTAATATATTAAGTCCAGTCCTATCAAATAGATTATTATCTAGTAGAACTAGTTCTAGATAAATAATTAAAATTACTAGATATATATCTTATATTTTAAGTAATTTTAATTAGTATACTAGATTACTAAGCCTTTTAATAATTCTAAATAGTCTAGTAAACTAATTGATATATTTTTTAAAAAGGATTTAATTTATTATATATCTCTAATATAATTATAGAAGTACTATATTATCCTTATTAAATATAATTAGCTTATATTATATATTATATTACTCCTTTATTAATATATTAATATACTTTATTAATTTATCTATATTAATTTAGTAGTAAAAGCTTTATATAGTCTCTAAACCTTATAACCTAATTATTATTAATAATTATATAACTTTCCTATATATAAGTTTATATAGATTAAAGCTAGTTAAGATAATCTTAAATAAATTTAATCTTACTTATAATTATAGTAATACTTTTAGCTATTTATATAATTTAATTATTAACCTAATAGTATAGTATAAGAATATCTTAATTATTTAATATATTTATTCTAATTAACTATTAGCTTAAGGATATTATATAGTTATATATAATAAGTCTATATATTATACTTTAAAGAATTATACTTTAACTTCTAGAATATACTTAAGAATTTACTATCTTAATTAAAAATAATTCCTTTTAAGTAACCTTAATTACTAATAATAAATCTTTTAAGTAGTATATTAGCTTACTACTTTACTAATTGATTAATTTAACCTATAATTATAAGTAATAAGTATTATAAATGAGTTTATAATAATTATTACTATATTAAAGCCTCCTATATTTAATAATACTAGAATAAAATTAATTACTATAAAATAGAGTATAGTAAGTATACTAGTATATAAAGAGCTATAAAAATAAGCCTCTCTAGAATATAGAGCTATTAAGCTTTATCTAGGGGGTAAAGGACTATATAATAAGTACCTAAAGTAGAAATAGGTATAAAAAATCTAATTCCTTAGTAGATATCTATAAGGTATTAAAGAAAATCTAGAATAATACTATATATCTTAGAGAAAGGTGCTTAAATTATTAGTTTTAACTAAAATTACTAATTTAATGGCCTAGGATTAATAATAAGACCTATAGAATATAGCTCTACTATCTTAGGGGACTATAGGTACCTCTATCCTAGGGATATTATTTACTAAATTAGGTATTAATAGTAAGATTATAGTAAAGGTCTATAATAAGGTAATATAAGATAAGCTCTATTAATAGACTCTAAGATTATTAAATAGGCTAAATAGGCCTAGGATATAATAGTTAAGAAGTCTAGTAATTCCCCCCTTATAATATTAAGATTTATTACTATATAATAGTTATTATCTAGAGATATTAGTCTTTAAGCCTATAGTACTATAGGGGTAGAGGTCCTCTAAAAGTATATTAATAAATAGATAAAGGTATTTAGTATTAGTATATATATTTAAGTATCTATCTAGAGGTCTATTATCTATAGAGTCCTAATCTAGGATATAAATCTTATAGTAGAAAATATAACTAATATTATTATATATCTAATAGCTATAAATTAATATACTTAAGGTAAAGATATTAAAATCCTTTATATAAGGTAGTTAATAAAGCCCTAAAAAAGTAAGAGAGTAAGCTTATTAATAATAGAGTTTATAAACCTTATTACTATAAATTAGGTTATTAATTAAGGGACTATTTAAAAAGCCTAAGTCTATAATATAATAATCTTTTACTAAAAGAGGTGTTTAAAGTTAACGTAATCCGACACTGAGCTGGCCTGCTGGCCACCCCACTAAAATTATCACCGCTCAGGGGTTAAAATACATGAATTTAAAGTTATTTTCCCCACTAAATTTAATATAGAGCTGCTATCTAAGGAGGAGAGAATAAAGCTTATAGTTAATACTTTCTAGTGAGGCTAATTTTATTTAAAAAATATATATATAAAGGCATTTAATATTACTCTAAGTACTTTTAAAACCTACCTTAATAGTATTAATTTAAGGAGTGATACTATAGCTAATTCTTAAAAGCTTTTAAATATTAAAGAAGAGACTCTTAAGAAGTAGGTTCTAGATATAGCTAGCTATAGTCTTTCTATTTATATAGAGAATATATAATACCTTACTAAGCTACTTTTATCTACCTAAATAAAGCTATCTTAATAATAAAAAGCCTTTATTAGTTCTTAATAGGTTAGCCTTTTTATTAAATACTATAAAGAATTAGAGGCTAAATATATAATAAAATATAATTATTAATATACTAAATATAAAGACCCTATAGCTATAAAGAAGTGGTTTAAACTTATCTAGAGAACTATATAAAAGTATAGCATTCTTAACTAAGATATCTATAATATAGATAAAATAGGCTTCTAAATAGGTGTTACTTCTATAGTAAAGGTTATCTATAGCTTAGAGATTAAGGGCTCTTAAGTAAAGGATATATAGCCTAGAAATAGGGAGTAGGTAATAGTAATAGTGATAATAAGTAATATAAGGACTATTTTACCTCTATAGGTTATTTTTACTATAAAAAAATACTAATCTTAGTAGTATATAGTTATATTAAAGGACTATTATATCAGTCTCTCTAAAAATAGCTAGATAACTAATGATTTAGGGTTTAAATAGCTTTAAGAAGTCTTTAAAAAGTATATAGCTACCTAAACTACTAGATATTACTATCTCCTTATTCTTAATAGCTATAGCAGTTATATAATATCCTAATTTAATAAATTCTATATAGATAGAAAGATAATACTACTATATATACCCCCTTATTCTTCTTACCTCCTTTAGCTACTAGATATAGCCTACTTTAGTCCTTTAAAGAAGCTATATAGTAAGAAAGTCTATAAAGCTATAAAGGGTAGGATCTATATAATTAATAAGAGAGACTTTCTATCTTTCTTTACTAGTATATACTAGTAAGCCTTTTTAACCTCTAATATAAGGAGTGCATTTACTATAACTTCTCTTATTCTAATAAACCTAGAGAGAGTCCTTTAAAAGCTTTAGATTTATAAAATACTAATATTACTAGGCTCTTCCTATAGTAGCTATTTATTACTTTATCTTAGAAAAATACTAGCTAATTTATATTAATTAGAGAGGTAGAAAAAGTAGTTTAAAGAGCTTTAATAATAGGATTTATTAGTATTAATTACTAGGGAGGTTCTTAAAAAGGTTATAAAAGGTATAGAGGTTATAATATAGAATATTCTATTACTTTAATATAAGATTTATTAGCTTTATACAGTAGAGAATTATAAAAATAATAAGAAAAAGGCTTTATAAAACTATATTTAGGATAGAGGTAGCTTAACTAGTTATAAATAGTAGTAAAAAGTAGCTAAAAAAGAAGCTTAATTAATAGTAGCCTCTATACTAATAATATACTAGCCACTATATTATAATAATTATAATATTATAGGCTATAATAGATTAAGATATCTAGTGCCTAAAATAATATAAATTTAATAGAAAAACATATTTATATAGTAATAAAAAGCTTTAATTTTTCATTATATTCCAACTGTAGCTGTGATAATTTTGGTGGGGTGGCCAGCTGGCTAACTCTGTGTCATGGCCAGCTCAGTGTCAGATTACGTTATATTAAAAGTATTAGAAACTAGAATATATATATACTTAGTACCTTAATAATAGATATATATATAGGACCTATATAGAAAGGTATCCTACCTAAAAATACCTAAGTATATAAGGTTAGATAGTAATAGTAAGATATATTAATTACTATAAAGAATACTAAATAGTTAGTTTAATATATTTTATAAAGAATTAGTAGCTAAAGTAAAGAAAAGTAATTAAGAACTATAAGCTATACTACTATATTCTAGAATATTTCTTATAAAAGGATAGTACTAAGAAGGATAATGACTAGTAACCTCTTATAATAAGGGTAAGTAAGTAGATTATACTAATAATAATTAATTTATTAATTACCTTAATAGCTAATAGGCTAAGTAGTAATAAGGAGATAATTTAATTTAAAGATATAATAAAGAGGGGGAGGGATTATTTATACTTTAAGACCTGCTCTTATAATAGCCTGTTACTAAATAACTCCTAGAGTATAGATATAATATTAAAAGCCTTCTAGATCTCTATAAGGTCCTAATAATATAAGGAGCCTATTAATATACTATTTAACCTAGATTAATTACTATACTAGGGTCTAAAGTGGCCCTAAGGGGATAAATAAATTATAAATACTAAAGTAGAGAAGCTTAAACTATTAATAAAGATAGAGGTTAAGGGGGGACTATTATAATAAATAGCTAAAGAACTCCTAGAATAGTTTACTAATATTAAAGAATAGACTAGAAAGGTCTTACTAGATCTGCTAGTACTAAAAAGGCTAATAATTATTAAGAATAAAAGTAAGAATAAGGATAACTTACTTAATAAGTTATAATTATTTCTAAATCCTTTAATATAATATATATATTAAGGACGGGGGTAATAGCTACTTTTCTATAAGATATTAAGATTCTTAAAGTAGATATAATAATAGTATAAGAGCTATAAAGGAATAAGAGTAGTAATATAATATATTAACTAGTAAAAGTAATATACTAACTTTTATACCTAGGGAGGAGAGAAGGTAAAGTATAAATATACCTATATATCTTAAAGTAGACTAACCTAGCTAGTTAGTCCTATATAATAGTCTTATAGGATTACTAGATCCTAAAGCTATTATGCTAATAAGGTAAATAAGTAAAAATACTATATATCCATAATATATATAATAAGCTAAATAGTAATATATTCTAGAGACTTTAAAGCTGACTTACTTAATTAGCTTAAGGGGATATAGCTATTAAGTATATAATACTAGGGTATAATCTAAAATACTTTTAAAAGTTAATTACTATAATACTCTATAAGCCTAAGGAAAAAAGAGATTATTATATATTAAAGTTATACTAGCCTATAGTATTATTAAATATATTAGGTAAGATTCTTAAAGTAATTATTATAAAATAAATTAGCTATATAGTTAAATAGTATAGTCTACTACTAGATACTTACCTTAAGGGATAAAAGGGGATATTAATAGACTATACTATTTAACTAATAATAGACTAAATTAGGACCTTATAGGGGTAAGATATATTAATAGTTATCCTCCTATTAATAGATATTATAGGGGCCTATAATAATATTTTATATACTTATTATATATATTAAAGAAGAGAAGACTAAGATTTCTTATATTATATAAATAATATTACTTTTAACTAAATAAAGTACCTAGATTT
>NW_024467832.1:3323149-3798348 GCF_001890725.1 Aspergillus wentii DTO 134E9
AATATATAATAATATTAGGAGAAAGAAAGAGAGGCTACTAATAGTTTATATAAATAAGAGTAGATACTAAAGATATATAAAAGTAATAGTAGTTATTCTAAAAATAAGAGCTAAAGTTAGCTATTATATAGGCCTAGAGTTAATAGCTATAGTATATATAGTAGAGCTCTAAGAGATCTATCTAGCTTTACTAATAGTTAAATAATAGAGAGAGGTCTAAGGGTAAAGAAACTATATTTAGAATAGTATAACTAGTTATCTTTTTAAATAATTAGATAGTATTAAAGGCTTTTCTCTACCTTTATATAACCTCTAGATAACTATACTAATAAGAGTACTTTTAGATACTAGATTAATATATAGGATAGGGGATCTTAATAGTTATTTACTAAATCCTAGTCTATAAAGGGATACTAGGTAATAATATAATAAATTAGGCTATAAAGGATATAATAATAGAGGGTTAATTAAATAAGATAGTATAGCTAGTAATAGTAACTAAATAGGGGATTTAAAATAATATTAAGGAGAAGTAGAAGAAGGTATAAAAGAAGATATTAATAAGAAAGCTAATAAAGTAGTTAATTTAGATATTAATAAAAAAGGCCTTAAACTATTAAAAAGGTCTATAGAAAGTAATAGTATTAGTAATAATATAGATATATATAGAAAGGATTAGACTAAGCTATTATTTATTTTAAATAAGGGTTAGAGAAAGTATATAATATAGATATAATCTTAATAGTTAAATATTATAGTATATATTACTTAAATACCTATTACTAGTTAATCTATAAAATAATATATAGAGAAAGCTATAGGGTAAGGTACCCTAGATATTAAGATATAATAAGTTACTTTTAGAACTAAAGGTATTAGTAATAATTACTAATTTTATAATATAAATAAGCCTACTCTCTTAATTTAATATAGTAGATAAAGAGATAATAGGCTTTATAAATTAGGATAATATATAAGGTAACTAAGTATAGAAGATAAAGGGAGGTATATATAGTAGCTACTATACTAGGTTAATAATAATTATAAGAGGAGATTAGTAGATATAGAAACTATTATTAAGATAGATAGTAGAACTAAGGGTATATAAAGTTAGAAATATAAATAGTAAATTAGTAAGGTAATAATCTAGTAATATAGTAAAGCTATAAAGGTGACTTAATAAGAGAGAGGTTAATAATTAATAATAAGGTATATATAGCTAGGTATATAGTATAGTAATTAGAGCTATAGAGCTTTTATATAAGGTTTATTTAGAATTAATAACTATATATCTTTCTATTCTTCTATAGGGGTAGCTCTTAACTAATTATTTAGTAAAGAGAACCTCCCTCCTATAGTACTAGTACTATATTTTACCTACTTTAGAGTAGTACTTTAAGTAATCCTATATAGTAATATATATTTAAAGTTAGCTATAACAGGAATAAGAGGTCTACTACTACTACTACTACTACTACTACTACTACTACTACTACTACTACTACTACTACTACTACTACTACTACTACTACTACTACTACTACTAATAAGGTATAATTTATTACCTATTCTATCTATCCCTATTTATATAGCTTATTAAAAATCTTATTAACTTTAATATAATCCTTTAATATAAGTAGGTATACCTTATTTTAATACCTTATCTTTATTTCCTAGTTATTAACTAGAGGTATTTTTATCTAATCATTCTTAAGGATCTTAATAAAGTCCTTACTATCCTATACCTTTAGATATTTTATAGTAATTTTAGCTAATTACTAAATAATACCTTTTATACTATAAATAGTTATACTATTAGATAGGATAGTATTCTTATCTCTATCTAGGTTAAGTGTGATTTTTATTTAATTAATATTATTATTAAGTAGTAGTATCACTACTAGATTAGTAACTTCTTTATTAATATAGTAGACTCTAACTATATTAAACTTTATAAGCTATCTTAGTCTACTTTTCTTTATAATAATTATTAATTTATCTAACTAGTTAGTAGTTAATATGTAAGTAAAATTTATATTAACTATATATAAATACCTATTAATAATTCCTTATACTACTCTAGTTTAAAGAGAGAGTCTCTATTAGTAAGTAGTAGTATTGGATATTTTTATTAAATTAGAATTTTTACTTAAGAGTATAGCTAGATTATTACTTTCTATTCTATATATATTAGATATAGCCTTACCTAGTAATTAACCTTTAACATTACTATTATTAGTATAACTATATTTTTTATAGAAGCTAATTATTACAGCACCCTTATCAGTGACCATACCAGGCAGAATTAGGTGGTTAAAGGAATAAATATTCTTATTATAGAGAATTATAGATTACTTATTAGATACTCTTTATAGCTACCATCTAGTAATTACCTATATTATATAATAGAATGCTATTTAATATACTATAGATAGTATATAATATAATATATAGGTACCTAGTAGAATACTATAAATAGTATATAAAATAGTATAATTAATAAAGGATATATAAGGATACTTATTTTATATATTTAAATAGTTCTTTATAATTAATATGAGTTATTAATCTATAGTTACCCTTTAATTACTTACTCTACTTATTCTACCTATTTATTTATATATCTCTTACTTAATTAAAGGAGTATATATACTCCTTTAGTCTTACTTCTCTTAACTACCTTATTATATTCTTAAGTATTATTAGCTTATAGAAGTACCCTAGTTACTATTAATATCTTAAATTAAGGTTATAGGTTAGTATTTCTTAGGCTTAACTTATAAGTTATAGATTAGGTACTATTATAAGATATTAAGGTATAATATATTAATTACCTATCTATATAAGTATAAATAATATTAGATATTAATAATACTAGTCTATTATAAGTAATTAACTTAAAATATATTATAGCTAGAAATACTTTAATAGGTAGTATTAATAGAGGTAAAACTTATAATAATGAACTCCTAGGTATAATTAAATAGCTCTAGGAAACTATTAATATTATAAAAAGTTACTTTACTATTATAATAATAAAGGTATAACTACCTAAACTATTTATTTATTTATAAGGAAAAGATTATAACTTTAAATATTTATTATATAAATAGATACTTATATTAATATTAATAGGGAGAAGCTCTATCTTATAGCTAATAAAGTTATTTTTATATTAACCTATCTATTAGGTAATACTTTTAATTAGTTTAAACCCTTTTTATAAGATTACTAGAAGAATATAAGTATAAAATAGAATAAAGATATTAAGGAGATATTTTTATCCTATATAAAAAAAAAGAAAAGACTTAAAGGAACTTTTAGTAATATTAATATAACTTAATAAATAGAATAAAGATTAAGATAGCTTAGATAAATAGGCTTAGTATAATAGTTAGTATCTAAGTTTTAATAAATTTTATTCTATTTACATTAGGATAAAGATACCTATATATTATAGTTTAAGGAAATATTAAAACCTAATATATAGAAAAAACCTATCTAGTAAGAGTTACTAGACTTTTTAACTAAATTTATTAAAGTAGCTATTACGGTACATAATAAGCTATATAAGTTTAAGATAAACTATTAGTTTAAATAAGGTAGCTTAGTACTTAAAGAATAAGAAAGGTAATATAAGGAAAAGCTTTATTTCTTCTATAAAAAGCTAGGATATATAATAAAGGATTATTAAGTAAGATAATAATAAAACCTAAGAAATTAAAACTATAAAAAATAACTCTAAGCTATAAAAGAACTTAGAGTAACTAATAAAGATCTATAACTTAGAAATTCACACTATTAATATACTATATTAAGTAAAGAAGAAATTAACTAAGAACTTAGCTTATATAAAGAAGGTTTAAGTAAAATATAAAATAATTATAATAATAATAAATATTAAGAGAGTATTACCTAAATAGCTTAGCCTTAGATAATATAATTAGACACTAAGCTACTGTAGATACCAAGCTATGCAGTCACTGCCACTACCACCCCTAAGTTATTATAGCTATATTTTAAAGCCTTTTTTCAATATATATTCAGTATGGAGTCTCTATCTTAGGAGGAGAGAATAAAATTAGTAGTTAAAGCTTTTTATTAAGGTTAATTTAACTCTAAAACTACCTATATAGCTATATATAATATACCCCTAAGAACCTTTATAATATAGCTTAATAGAGTCACTCCCTATAATAAAATAACTATAAATTCTTAAAAACTATTAGATCTTAAAGAAGATATATTAAAGTAATAGATTCTAGATATAGATTAGTATAGTCTACTAATTAAGATTACCTATATATAATATTTAGTAACTCTTCTTTACTCTATAAAATTAAAGCTATCCTAATAGCTATAAGCTAGTATTAGTAAGAAATAGGTAACCTAATTTATATAGTGCTATCTAGATATCTAGTTAAAATATACCTCTTAATATAACTACTAATATATAAAGTGTGAGGATCTTAAGGTAATCTAGAAATAGTTTAAGCTAGTTTAAAATACTATATAGAAATATAGTATTCTTAAATAGGATATCTATAATATAGATAAGATAGGGTTTTAGATAGGTATTATCTCTATAGCTAAGGTTATCTATAGATTAGAGATATAAGGATCCTAGGTAAAGTAATTATAACCTAGTAATTAGGAGTAAGTAATAGTAATTATTATAGTAAATACTATAGGCACTATTTTACCTCTATATTTTATTATTATAGGGTTTAAATACTAATCTTATTAGTATAGAGAGATCCTAAAGGATTAGACTATTAGTACTAGTAAGAGTAGGTAGAAAAATAATAATATTAGTCTAAAATAGCTTTAAAAACTATAGACTAACTAGTATTACCTTTTAATCCTTAATAGCTATAGCAGTCATGCCACTACTAAATTTAACTAATTTTATATAGAAAGGAGGATTATTCCTTTATATATACCCCCTTACTCTTCTTATCTTCTTTAGCTACTAGATATAGCCTATTTTAGGCTATTAAAGCTATATAGTTAATAGGTTTAGGAAGCTATTTAGTATAAGATAGACTATATTAATAAGAGTAATTTTCTAGAAATATATAGGAAAATACACCACTAGGCATTCTTAATATTAAATATAGCTTTAGGATTTATAGTAACTAGTCTTATTCCTTTAAAGGTAGAGAGAGTGCTTTTAAAGCTTTAAATTAAGTAGAATATACCTACCTTACCTTTAATAGCTAGGATTAACTAATCCTTCTATCTTAGCTATACCTCTACTAATCTATATTAATTAAATTAATAGAAAAAGTAGCTTAAAGAGCTTAAGCCTAGTCTCTATCCTCTATTATAGTAGACATAGCTCTTAAAAAAGGTTATAAAGGGGGTAGTAGTTATAATATAAAGTATAGTCCTACTTTAATAAGAACTTTATTAGCTTTAGGCTTTGAAAATATATTAAAAAAAAGAAGTAAGAAGCCTTATAATACTATATTTAGGATAAAGGAAGTTTAACTAGCCCTTTAAATAACTTAGGAAATAGTAAAGGGACAGAGGGAAGTAGAACTAGATCTATTATTAGGACTAAAACTATAGTATACTGCATGCTGCAGTAATTATAATTAAGAAGGTTATAACTAGTTAAAATACCCTATTAAATAGTTATTTTTTTATTTCTTAATATATTATATTTATATAGGTATAAAAAGCTTTAAAATAAGACTATATTTTATTAGAATTATGGGTGTGGAGTTAGCCGCTGCCTGCTGTGCAGCTTAGTATCTATAGTAGCTTAGTGTCTGATTATATTAGTAGTTATAAATTATATAATTAGATAAGACCAGATAATAATAATCTAGCCTTATTATAGTGAGGTATAAGAAGTTTTTACCTCCCCCCCTTTCTACCTACTGTAGCTGCATTTAGATTAACTAATAAGATTCTATTTTTCTGCCAGTCTAAACCTCTGCTACACTAAACCAGCCATTAGCTTTAATAACTGCTTATATATAATAAGGTATTATCTCTACTAACCTTCTTAAAATAGATAATTAAACTATCTGCTAGGCTTCCTTAGCTACTTTAACTAATTATAGGTATATTTCTTCTATATTTAGTACTATCTCTAGGTCTAGAGTAAGTTTATAAATCTCCTACTTTATAATTACCCATAGATTCTTAATTAGGGTTAAATCTAGTAAATATAATAGCTAAATTATAACTTTAATACCTAAGTCTTAAAGAAGTACTTTAACTATATTAGCTTAATAGATACTAGCACTATTATATATAAAAATATTACTAGATTAGAGGTAATCTAAAAGAAAAGTATAATAAAGCTTATATATAATAAACCTAGATATACCACCCTTTAGAGTTAATATATTACTATCTAGAGGAACTAGACCTATATAGGTCTTACCTCTAAAAGTAGCTTAAAATATCTACTTTACCCCTTTCTTATAGCTAACTATCTTAATATTACCCTTTTATAGTTATAATTTAGGTAAGTTAAAGGTTTATATTAGATATATACCAGCACTATACTTAAAAGAGCACTTATTAAACTACTCAATATATAAGAAGTTATCTATAGAATAGCCTATATATTATAGAGCCTATTTAAGGTATCTTTAGGTATAGATAGGCTATAGAAGTAGATATCTAAGTTACTTCTATTTATAGAGGCCTATCTTATTTAGAAGCTGTTAAATTAAGTACCTTTTAATAATATAATTAACCTCTATAAGGAGATTACTAATCTTAAGATATAGATTAGATATTATATAATTATATATATAATCTCTTTACTCTTTAGTTAGCTTTTATAGGCCCCCTAAGTATAGTTTAGATATAAAATTAATCTACTATATCTCTAAGTAAAGTATTAACTTTATAGTATTAATTAATACCTCTAGGTACTTATTATATATTCTTTTTATACCCTAGCTAATTGATTTAAGCTTAGAGAATTAATCTTAATTAAGAAGATAATTTAGGGCCTCTATATTAAGGTATTTTTAGTATTCTTACTATATATTCTATCTATATCACATGCGGAGCAGCGCATATATAAAATAATTATTTAATTAGGTAGGCAGTGGAGGTAGGCAGTTAGGGAAGGGGGTGAAAACTCATGGCATCCCACTGTAAACCTAATCTAGATAAATAGATTAGATAATAAAAACTAAGAAATAATATGATATCTTAATATTAGAAATATATTTAATAGTATAGGACTAGAACTTAAGACTTAAATATTATTATAATATAGATATTAAATCTATTATTATAAACCTTTTAATATATAAAATATACTAAACTAAGACTTTAATAAGTCCCTATAAGTAAATAGTTATTAAGTTTAACCTATTATTAATCCTTTAGATAAAGAGTATAGTACTTAATAAGAAGGCCTAGTATCTTATTAAAAAGGACCTTATAAATTATTTAAGTAACCTTAAAGAACCTTATAAAATAATTTAAACTTAATAAATATCCTATATAATTATTATAAAATAGGTATAGACTTATAAGATTCTATATAAAATAATATAGTAAGGATAAAGTATATAAATAATTTAATAAAATTCTAAATAGAGCTTAAAAGAAATTAAATAAGCTTAAGAATAAGAAGTTACTATTAATAAATAAGATATAAAGTTTTTATCTAAGACTTATTACTAAAGTACTTAAATAACTAATAAAGATAATAATTAACTTAGATATAATAGGAAACTATATAGATCTAAGGTATAAGAAATAAGTTAGTATACTTAGAATTAAGAAGGCTTAGCTAGAGCTAATTATAAGTCTAAATAAAGAAAACTTATAAATAAAATAAAATCTATACCCTTAGTTATAATAAGTTATAAAGAGTAACTTAACTTTAATATGATACTATTAAGATAGTATTATATAGTATTAAAGGTTCTATAATTTAAGAATTATAATCTAAAAAGTAATTAAAAAGTAAATTTAATATAGCTAGTAAATTATAAATACTCTAGATTAATAAGTATAAGGGATAATACCATTAAGCCTTAATAATATATTTATAAAGGAGAACTTAAGAATAGAGTTAAATAATTAAGGTAATTAATATTATAAAAAATAGTAAAGTAATAAAAATCTTAATAGCTAGTAATACCTTAGATTAGGTATAGCTAGTATAACTACTAAGATAGGTATCTATAATAATAATAGAATATTATAAACAAATAATTATTAAAGGTATTATAATTAATAGTCTATTAGATAATGAATATTACTCTAATATACTAATAAGGTAATCCTTAGATTAAGATAATAGCCTATAGGAGTACTAGTATACTAAAGAACTAGTAGCTAACTCTTAGGAACTAATATAGTTACTTAAAGAGTATATAGTATTTTAGGAATTATTTAAATAAGTATAAAAACTATAACTACTAGATTATAGATAATATAATTATAAAATCATTATCTAGAAGGGAAGGGAACTAATATATAAGAAAATTTACTATATATTAGATAAATAGTAGTAGTAGTAGTAGTAGTACTCTTATTCCTATTATAGCTAACTTTAAATATATATTACTATATAGTATTACTTAGAGCACTGCTCTAAGGTAGGTAAATGTAGTGCCAGTACTATAGAAGGGAGGTTCTTAGCTATCTAATTAGCTAAGAGCTGCCCTATAAAAGAAAAAATATTATTATACCCTAGGATCTCACAATGGTACCTAACCTATAACCTATAAGTTAAGCCTAGGAAGTACTAACCTATAACCCTAATCTAAGGATATTAACAGTAGCTAGGGTGCTCCTATAAGCTATAAATACTTAAGAACACAGTAAGGTAGATAAGGAGAGAAGTAAGGCTAAGAAGTATATATACTTTTTAATTAAGCTAGAGATATATAAATAAGTAGGTAGAATAATTAGGATAAGTAATTAAAAGGTTACTATAAATTAATAACTTATATTAATTATAAAGAATTATCTAAGTATATAAAATAAATATCCTTATATATCTTTCTCTATTATCTATAGTCCTCTAGATAGTCCTCTATATAGTATACTAGTAGTATGCTATTCTATATATTAAGGTATATACCATCTATAATAGTATACTAAATAGTATATTTACTAAGATATAGTACCTATATACTATATTATATAAGTATAGTAGTGTCCTATTAGATAGTGGCTATAAAGAGAGTTATAATAGTAAATTATAATTCTCTATAATAAGAATATCCTTTTCTTCTTAATTACCTTATTCTACCTAATATAGTTACTAATAAAGGTACTATAATATAATCCCCCTCTCCTAGGATTATTATCCCTTAATAATTATAAATTTATTATATCCCCTATTTAGGTAAGTTTTCCTATTAACTTCTTTTCTTATTTTCCTAATAACTTATTATACTAGAGAAGTATAATTATTACTATAAATATACTTTATAGGTAGATAGAATCTTAAAGAATAGCTTCCCTTCTAGCCTTTCTTATATCTATTATTCTTCCTATAGGGTTCCTTATATTATAAATTTAAAAAGTAAGAACTATACTTTATATACTTATTATAGTTAAAAGTATAAATACTAGTTTTATAATAAGTAAGAGTAGTATATACTTTAATAAGAGTAGGAGTATATTAATTAAGAAATTTAGAAGGCTAAAGAGGCTTCTATTAAAATATTTATAAAACTAATATACCTTTAAAAATATTAAAAATTCTTAAGAGAGTATAGTAGTTAGATATTAGAATATAACTCTAACCTTCTTAAGTTACTAGATAAAGAGGATCCCCTAAGTACTAAGGATCTTTAAGAGCTAGACTATCTTATTAATAAGTAAGAGGTTACTTAGCTTACTACTATATTAGATAATCCTAATCTAACTTAAATAATAAATTCCCCCTCTTTCTAGGCTAACTTTAATCTATCTACTAGTAGAATTCTTTTACTAACTAAGGGTAACCTATTAAGTTTAAGATAGGTTCTTATATATTTTTTAAGGTATTATATCCTTTCTATTTTACTAGGTAAAGTAATTTACTGCTAACTTTTTAGTATCCTAAGATTTTTTTAACTTTATATTCTTATTTACTATTATTATTAATTTCTATATTTTAAGTAAGTTTAGTATTAGCTAGTACTGGTTCTAATAATAAAATATAAAAGACTAGGTATATATATTTTATTAATTCTAATAGTTATAAATAGTAGTTAACTATTCTTATCTTATCTTTAATTATAAATAGTCCTAATTTTTAATGGTTAAGTTTTATACTTAGTCTTTTTATTTTAATATTCTTATAAAGTAGGAATACTTTCCCCCCTTTTTTAAGATCTAGTCCTTTATTATATTTCTTATTATAGTAGCTAGCTATCTATAGGTTTATAAATTCTAAATCTATTAAGAGTTATTAGTAATATTATTCTATTATTATTACTAGTTATTTAGCTTCTAAGTTTAATTCTTATTAAATTAGTTTTCTAATAATATTTAGGTATCTATAGTGATTTATATAAAATAGTATTTACTTTATAATAGAGTGTATAGAGTTATTAAATATAAATTATACTATAGGTAATAATTTACTCTAGTTATTTTATTAATAGTTAATATAGTATTATTTAATTATTTAATTATCTAATTAGTTTATTTAGTTTACCTATTTACTTATAGGTAATAGGTAATAATTAACTAGTAATATACCCCCATTATCCTTATAAGGGATATCTAGAATTTTAAGGTAAATAGTTTATCTCTATCTAAGGTAATATTTTTAGATAATCTATAGTTTATAATAATTTCCTTTAGAAAGATAAATACTATCTATTTTATATTAAGTATACTTTTTATTAGTATAAGTTAAATATATTTAGTAAGTTAGTTAGTAAAAACTATAATAGTATCCTATTTACTTAAGGGTAGTAATTAAGTAATAAAATTAACTATAACCTATTCCTATAATTTTATAGGTAAATTTAGTGATTATATATTTCTATAGGATTTATATCTTACTAGTTTATCTTAAATATATATTTTATATCCTATTATATATATATATATATATATTTACCTATAGATATAGAATATAGAAGTTCCTTAAAATATATACTACTATTTATTCTACTCCTATATATCTAAATATAGGTATGTTATAATATATAGTTATAACTTTAGTCTATATACTCTTAAGTATATAGATAAGTCCTTTAAAGTATACTAATCTATTATTACCTTTAATAAATCTAATATTATCCTTAAGTTTTTTAAGTATCCCTTAAAGTATCTAATCTTTTTTAATTTCTATAATAAGTTTCTACTTAAATTTATCTAATCTAATATTTATAGTTACTATAATCTAGTACTAACAATTATAGCTAAGACTACTATCTTTATTCTACTTTAGAATTACTAGTTTATAGTACTCCTATTAAGTATATAGTCTAGTTATTAACTAAGTATATCTACTTAGCTATTTTCTATTCCTTTATAGTATATAATATAAAAATTATATTTTAAAAGGACTTCTAACTATCTTACCTACCTTTATATTAACTCTTTAGTTATTATAAAGAAGGTAAGGTTCTTACAGTCTATTTTAATAAGAATCTAATACTATACTCCTTTAAGATAGACTCTCTATATTTTAAAGGTAACTACTATTACTAGTAGTTCCTTATTATAGATATTATAATTTAGCTCTACCTAGATCAGTTTATATAAGTAGAATATAATAGGTTATAGCATCCTATTATTTCCTAACTATATTATTTATATCCTAATTATATAGTCTAATATATTAGTCTTAATAGTTATTTCCTTTATAGGGTTATATTATACTAAGATAGATACCTTAGTAATTCTTTTCTTAGATTCTTTAAATACTTCTTCTTACTCTAGTCCCTATTTAAATTTATCTAATTTCTTAAGTAGTTTAAATATTAGTCCTATAATATATAAGTAGAAATCTATAAATTATTAGTAATAGTTAATTAAGCTATAATATTACTATAGCTCCTTAAGGTTTTATAATATTAGCTAATCTCTAATTACCTATACTTTTATTAGGTCTGTATATACTCCTTCTAGGGAGATTTAATATCCTAAAAAATCTATTTCTTAGATATAGAATTTACATTTTTTAAGTTTTAATTATAGTTTTATACTCTAAAGTTTTATAAGTACCTTTATAATATACTAAATATACTTATTAAAATTATCTAAGAATATCAGAATATTATTAAGGTAAGTAATAATAAAGATATTAAGATATTAAGATATTCTCTTAAGACTTTATTAATAAACTGTTAAAATGATATAGGTATATTAGTTAATCTAAATAGTATTATTAAATATTTATAATCCCTATACTTTATTTAAAATACTATTTTCTATTCTTCTCCTTTTATAATTTTAATTTAGTTATAAGTATCTATAATATTAAGTTTTATAAATTACTTCACTCCTCTAATCTAATCCTAGATTTCTAAAATAAGAAGTAGTAGTTATTAATCTTTAATAGTAATATTATTTAGTAGCCTATAATTTATATAAAGTTATAGGCTATTATCCTTTTTAAATATAAATAAGATACTATACCCTATAGGTAATTATAATATCTAAATAATACCTTTTATTAACTATTTATTAATATATTCTTTAAGTACTTTAGTTTCTTTATCTAATATATAGTAGATTTTCTTATAAATTAGTTACTTTCCTTCCTCTAAAGGAATTTTATAGTTATAGGGTCTATATTCTAGTAATTATAGCTCTTATAGTTATTTAAATAGTCCCTAAAATATAGTATACTCTTAGGGTAGCTATAGTAGTTCCTAGGAGTCTACTACTAGTTCTTTAGTATATCTATACTTCTATAAGCTATTATCCTAGTCTAAGGATCACTCTACTAGTATATTAAAGTGATATCCCTTATCTTATAAACTATTAGTAATATCCTTAATAATAGTTTATTTATAATATTTAGTTATTATTCCTAGTACCTATCTAAGTAATTATACTAGCTATACTTAGTCTAAAGTTTTACTAGCTACTAAAATCTTAGTTACTTTATTACTTATTATAATATTAATTATCTTATTTAATTACTTAACTCTACTCTTAAGTTCTCCTTTATAAGTATATTATTAAGATTTAATAATATTATCCCCTATATTTATTAATCTAGGGTATTTATAATTTATTAGTTATATTATATTTACTTTCTAATTAATTTCTAGGTTATAATTCCTAAGCTAAGGAATCTCTAATACTATATTATACTATCCTAATAGTATTATATTAAAGTTAAGTTACTCCTTATAACCTATTATAACTAAGGGTATAGATCCTAATTTATCTATAAGATAACCTCTTAAGTCTTCTTTATTTAGACCTATAAGTAACTCTAATTAAGCCTTCTTAATCTTAAGTATACCTAGTTACTACTTATATCTTAGATCTATATAATTTCCTATTATACCTAAGTTAATTATTATTTTTACTAATTATCTAAGTACCTTAGTAATAAGTCTAAGGTAGAAGCTTTATTATATTTTATTTACTAATAGTGATTTTTCCTTCCTAAGCTTATCTAACTCTTTCTAGGCTCTATTTAAGATTTTATTAATTTATTTATATACCCTATCTTAGTTTTACTATCCTACTTTATATTAGGTAAAATAGCATCTTCTTTCTAATAGTTTTATAATATATTTATATAATTTAAAGTTATCTTATAGGGTTCTTTAAGATTACTTAAGTAACTTATAAGGTCCCTTCCTAGTAAGATATTAGGCCTTCCTATTAAGTACTATACTCTTTATCTAAAGGATTAATAGCTTACTAAACTTAGTTAACTACCTTATCTATAGGAACTAGCTCTTTATAGTTTTATCCTAATATATTCTATATACTAAAAGGTTTATAGTAGACCTAGTATCTATACTATAATAATACTAGAGTTCTAGGTTCTAGTCTTATACTATTAAATATATCTTTAATATTAAAATATCTTATATAATCCTGGTTTTTATTATCTAATTTATTTATCTATATTAGTTTAAGTAAGGCCAGATCTCTACTATCTAGTCTTAAATAATTATATAGTATATAGCTATTATCTAGTACTAAGTTATCTAGGTAGTACTCTACTAGTAATTACTATTCTAATTATAGTTCTTCCTTAGTATAATTATTCTATATTATCTTAATTAGTCCTCTTTTCCTTATATTAAGTTCCTAATTAATTTCCTCTTTACTTAGTATAGTATACTATTAGTAGAGTTTCTAAAGTTATAGATCTTTATTTATTACTTTAAGCTCCTTTATAACCTAGAGTTATTTTCCTTAGTTCTAGTTTCTCTAATTATATTATTACCTTACTTAGCAGTCTTTTATTATATATCTAGGTTTTTTATAAAAGAAGTAAAGCTTTTCCTTATATTACTATTCCTATTCTTCTATTATTATATCTTTTTATCTTATACTAGTTATATTAAGCTCTATTAGTTATAGTTTAAAGGGGTCTATATATCCTTAACTTATTAGTTATACCTTTTAACTATTATTTAGTCTATAGTTAGTTATATACTAGTTTCCTTTAAATTAATAGTTAATATACTAGTTTCTAAATTTATAGAGTTTATTATCTATCTTAATAGCTAACTTAATAAATTTAGCTAGGGAGTTTAGTTACTCCTATTAGGTAAGTTTTTCTTATATATTAGGTTTTAGTATCTCTTTAAAGTATAATATATAGGTATCTTTATCCTAATCTAAGTAGGATATAATTTACTAGAATTTAGAAGCTATTTATTATATTAATCCTATCTATTTAAGTTATTATAGTTTCTGTTCTACTTATTATATAGTATTAATATTATTAAAAGTCCCTTTAAGTCTCTTCTTAAACTTAGTATAGGATATAAAGATTTCTTTAGTATTATAATCTTATCTAGATATATTATTTTCCTAAAAGTTCTAGAGAAATGGCTTAAATTAATTAAATATACTTCTAGTAAGGTAGGTTAAGGTAAAAACCACTTTATTAATATTATATACTAATTTTTCCTTATTAATATTAATATAGGTATCTAATTATATTAGAAATATTTAAAGCTATAATCTTTTTCCTCTAAATAGTTTAGGTAGTTAGACCTTTACTAACTTAATAGTAAGGTACCCCTTAAGTATAGTAATAGTTTCCTAAAGTTATTTAATTATACCTAAGAGTTCTTTATTACTTTTAGTTAGTAATTATAATGCTATAGAGCTTATATTACTTACTAGAGTATTTCTAGCTATAATATTTTAAGTTAATTACTTAGGATAGACTAGTATTAATATTAGATATTATTTATATACTTATATAGATAGGTAATTAATATATTATACCCTAGGATCTTATAATAGTACCTAACCTATAATCTATAAGTTAAGCCTAGGAAGTACTAGCCTATAACCCTAATCTAAGGATATTAATAGTAACTAGGATACTCTTATAAGCTAAGGGTACTTAAAAATATAGTAAGATAGTTAAAGAGAGAAGTAAGGCTAAGAAGTATATATACTTCTTAATTAAGCTTAGAGATATATAAATAAAATAATTAAAGAAGTGATTAAAAGGTAAATATAAATTAATAACTATAATTAATTATAAAGAACTATCTAAGTATATAAATATCCTTATATATCCTTTACTAGTTATACTATCTTATATACTACTCTTAGTATTTATTAGGTACCTATATACTATATTATATACTATTTATAGTATATTTAATGGTATTTTATTATATAATATAGGTAGTTACTAGATAGTGGCTATAAAGGGTATTTAATTATTTAATTAATTAATTAGATCCTTATTCTATTTTATAACCCTTGGGAGCATGCTAGAGGGTCTAATAGAGAGAATAACTATATAGGGACTAACTTTTTAAATCCCTTTATATATATATATATATATAAATTAAAGCTATTCAGGCCCTATTTATTATCCTAATACCTATTATAGCCCCTACAGCTAAACTAGTATACTAATTATTCTACCTATCTAATAGTTATATAAAAGCCCTCTTATTATATATAGCTATCTCCCTATTAGATAATTACTAGTTCCTAAAGCTATTAGATAATTAAGTAACCCCCTGTATATACTAGAGCTTTATAGTCTATATAGTCTAGTATATCTAGAGATAGGCTAGTAATAGGTATTAGGTTAGTAGGTATATAGTATCCTTCTTATAAGGTAATAAAAATAAAGAGATAATATAAAGAAAATAGTAAGTTAGCTAAAATATAGGTATATTCTTATTTCATAATGCTAGGGCTGCTAATATAAGCTATCTATAGCTATATAATACCTATCAAGTATATCAAATAGCTTATTTTTTAATATAAACTAGGCTAATCTAAGTATTCTTTTTTAATAGAGCTTCTACTATATCCTAGAGAATAGTTATATATAGGGGTTAGTTAGTTTAAAGATTAGTTTAAGGGTTAGTACCTATTAGGGGTTATTATTATTATTAATTTAGGTTATTCTTTAGAGGTTATTATAGAGTATATATAGTGAATAAGTATATAATAAATAGTCTTATAGGGATTCCTATATAGGTAATAAGTAGAGTTAGCCTAGTTAATATTTATAAGTTATTTAGGCTAATCTTATCTATATATATCTATATAAGAATACTCTATTTAATTAGGGTAAGATTATTATAGAGGTTAACTAATTTTATATTAATATTAGGAAGAAGCTAGTATAAATACTTATTATAAAAGAAGCTAGCCTAGCTCTCCTTCTATTTCTCCTTTATCTTATACTTAATCTAGGTATTAAGTAGTACCTAGGGCTATTAGATTAGGGACCTTAAAGAGAAGGTATCTTTATTAATCTATTACCTCAGTTAACTAGTCTACTAGCTTATTACTAGGTATACCAATATATATAGTAAATTAGTAAATGTAGATATTAATTACTAGGTATAGTATATTAAGAAGCTTAATAACCTAAAGGACTAGGTATTAGCTAGAGCTTTAGTAGGGGTTCTATAGTACTTATAATATATATCTTAATTAGTAGAGTAGATCTTAATATATTTCTAGCTAGAGAATAAGCTAGTAAAGATAAGGTCTTAAGGAGATATAGTATAAGAACTAAGCCTATAACCTTAGTAATTAATATATTATATTCTATTTTAACCCCTAAGTAGGCCTACTTTAAGAAGGGAGGGATCTAAGTATACTATAAAGGTACTAACCTAGCTATTAATACCTAAGCTATTAATACATAGTTATATAGTATTTAGATAGGTAATAGTATAAATATAATAATAAATAATTAAGAGTACCTTTAATTTAAAGATATCTATAGTAGGTAAATACTATTATAGGGGGACTACTTATGGTAATTATATCTTAAGGTCTTATAGATTAAGGCCTATAAATAGCTAAATCTCCTTCTCTATAATATATAGTAAGCTTTATAGTATAGGTTTTTAATAATAGTATTATTAGTCTAGTATATATTATTAGTATATAGAAGTAGTAATAATCTAGAGAAGGGTCTAAGCATTTTATTACTAGAGGGTAAGGACTTAAGGAAGGAGGTATAGCTCTATATTATATATATTATTATTAACTAGTTTAAAGCTATATATAGGGGGTATATACTATATAGATATAATATATAGGGTAATTAAGGCTATATAGACTATATAAATATATTAAAAGTCTTTTAATATTAGGCCCTATTTAGAGCTAGCTAATATAGAGATAGCCTATATATACTTTATAATACTATTATCTACCTAAATAAGATACTTATTAAAGGTAAGATATTAGTCTAGAACTACCTTAAGAAGCTTTATTAATACTAATATTTATTATAATATTCCCTAGCTCTAGTAGTTCTCCTATAGAGTCGAGGGGATTCCTATCTATAGATAGTATATCCTCTAGTTCTAATTCTACTATACTCTAGGGGTAGAAGTATACTAGTTAAACTTAAAGGGCTTAAAGATTAAGGTATATATAATAGCTTACTTAAGGTAGTCTTAATAGTATATATCTTAAAGGATTTTATAGTTCTAATACTTAATAAGTAATTTAGTAATTATAGTAATATTATTAATATAGCTAATATTATTAGTCCCCTATACTAGATCTCTATAGATTATAAGGTTGATATTATAGAAGAGGTAGTGGATTAAGGATAGTAAAGACCCCTATAAGATACTAGTAAAGATAGTACTATAAGATTTAATATATTTAAGGAGGATTAGATTAATATATTAATTCTAGAGGAAGCTACCTAGCTACTAGATATATATCTTTAAGATCTATTATTTATAGAGGTTATAGAGGAATTAAAGGTAAGAGATATTAAGAAAAAGAATTAAGATAATATAGTTAGCCTTCTAATTAAAGAGGATTACCTTAAGAATAGTATAGAGAGTAGTCTTAATACCCTAACCTTTCTAATTACTAAATTAATTACTAAAAAGGAGGGTATATTTCTATAAGATAGCTAAGTTATATAATAAGTAGTACCTTAAGTAGCTTATTAAGGGTATTAAGTAGGGTAATAGGTTAATATACCTTAAGGATAGAGTAATCTAGTTTACTAAGCTTTTAAAGGGTAATTATAGTAGCTTCCTAAAAGTATATAAGATAATATCCTAGCTAGATATATTAATTAAAGAAAGGGGTAAAGACTAATTAGTATTAAGAGATTAGTTATAAGTTAGTGGAGTTAATTATAGATTCTATCTATCTTAGGGGCTTTATTAGGCTTTAGCCTCTAGATAATCTTTTAATTTTTATATTTATTAAAGTTAGGTATAAGGACAAATATAGGATAATAATAGTATTATATATTATTAAGATTAATAGAGGGAGGGACTAGGAAGAAGGCTTGTAACTTTACCTTCTATTCTAATCAATAATAAAGCTCTTTATCTAGTCCTTTTAGTAGTAGTATATATACTTAATAAGGTCTAGTATCCTTTATTCTCTAGACTACTTTCTAAACCCCTACTATCTTATTAATATTAGTAATTTATTAGTAGTAGGTATTATAGTAGTAGAGTTATACTATATATCTATATACTTGAGGTATAGAGGTACTAAATTTAGAGATTATTAAGGGTTTAGCCTATATATTAGCCTTAGTAGGCTATAATTATATACTTTAGATATTTACTAGTATAGAGAAGTAGGTAATATTCTTTATTAAAGCTATAGTAGGACTACTTTATAATTTATAGCTATAGGACTAATATATTAATAATAATTATAAGGGCTTAAACTACTATCTATATTAGTATATTAATTAAGATTATTAGAGGTAAGGTAATAATAAGGGTTATTAGTAAAGAGGATAATATAAAGGGTAATAAGAAACTTATTAATATTAATAGCCTTCTAGTTCTAGTATAGTTCTAGGGTCTTTAGGGTAAAGGTAGTTATTAATTTAATTTTAATAAAAATATAATTAGAGTCTTTAACTATATTGGCTTTCTATATATATTAGATCTACTAGGAGAGGCCCTATAATACTAGAGTAAGGTTAATTATAGTATCTATACTTTATTCTTTTTAGGAGAGGGTTATTCTATTAAGGTTAGTATTATTATTAGCTAGGTTATTATTAGTAGTAATAATAGGTCTTAGCTAAGTAATTAACCCCTTTAAAGTTATTAGGAATAGTAGGTATTACCTACCTTATTAGTTTATAAAGCTCTTAGGCCTAGTTTAAGTTATATTAAGCCTTTAGGAGCCATCCTTAGCTAGTCTAAAGTTAATAATAGATATTAAAATTACTTACTACTATATATTTAACTTCCTAGCCTATTATTGCCTACTATTACCTATAGTTAATCCTTAATAATAAGGGCTTATTAGAGTATAGTAACCCTATTATTATTATTATAAGGTTATAGGGGATTATATATATTATAGACTAAGATATTAGGCTTATCTAATATTATTTAGAGATATATAGAGATAGTAAGTTTATTAAGGTATATTACTTAACTAGATAGATTCTTCTAAATATATATATAGATATAAGAAGGAGGACTATTAATGTATAGCTAGATTATTTAGAAGTACTTAAATACTTTACTAGAGAAGTAGGTTTATAAGGAACTAGAGAGGTTATTATACTATAGCTCTTAAATAGTAATAATAGTATATTATAGTTATTTAGAGTAGTATTTATTTAAGAAAAACTTAGAGAGATACTTAATAATAAACTTATAATTATTAATATTACTATTAGCCCTACTGGAGCCTTAAAGTATACTTCCTATCTCTATTTTCTAGAACTAGAAGTAGGTATTATACTTAAAGCTTACTAAGAGGCTATAGTTAGAGGTCTATATAGTTATTAATATATAAGAAGTATTACTAGGTATATACTAGTACTAGAACTTAAAGTTAGGATTAGGAAGAGGGATATTAGTAATAAAGGTAATAGAGGTCCTTACTCCTGTAATAGTAGTAATAACCTACCTAGAGAAGGAATCTAACTTTAGTAATTATAGAGATTATATCTCTATATTTAGTATTATTTTTAACTACCTATTCTTAATATTAGGGAATAGGTTAGGGGAGGTTACTAGTATAGTAATAGGTATTATATTTAGTTCTATAAGTAATATTATTATTATTAAGTATCTTATAGGGTTATCTTTAGTATTATACTATCTAGTTAATTTAATACATTTTAATTTAGGGGTTTTTAACTTCTAAGGGTGGCTATACTTATACCTAGTAGTGGTCTCTAAGCTAGTAAGGGACTAATCACTGGGTCATATTAGTGTTTATAAGGTGGCTGATAATAAGATAGAGGAGATTTCTATAAAGGGTATTTAATAAGTAATTTATAATTTTCTATAATAAGAATATCTATTTCTTAACTATCTAATTCTATCTAATATAGTTACTAATAAAGGTACTATAATATAATCCCTCTCTCCTAGGATTATTATCCCTTAATAATTATAAATTATTATATCCTCTATTTAGGTAAGTTTCCTATTAACTTCTTATTTTCCTGATAACTGATTATACATTATTATATTTCTATTTATAATTAATTTTTAAGAATAAGTTTATTAAGCTAATAAAATTAAAGAAACTAGTTATATTATTAAGAATTCTTATAAATACTGTTTTTCTAAAGGCCTTCCTTATATTATAGATTTAAAGAATTATAACTATACTACTATATATACTTATTATAATTATAAATATAAAAAATAATTTTGTAATAATGAGTGGAATAATTTAAAATAAAATAAATAATAAATCTAAAATTAACTTAGTAAGGTATTAGTTAAGTAAGCCTAAATTTTAGTAAAGATTACTTATTTAAATAATAATAATTTCTTAAAGAGTATAGTAATAAGATATTAAATTATAATATTATTATAATAAATTAATTAGATAAAGAGGATCTAGTATTAAGAATCTTTAAGAGCTAGATTATCTTTTTAATAAATAAGAGGCTATTTAACTTATTATTATATTAGATAACCTTAATCTAACTTAAACACTAAAATTTCCTTTCTTTTAGGCTAACTTTAATCTATCTACTAGTAGAATTCTTTTACTAATTAAGGGTAATCTATTAAGTTTAAGATAGGTTCCTATGCATTTTTAAGGTATTATAAATCTTCTATTTTATTAGGTAAAGGAGTTTATTACTAACTTTTAATATCTTAAGATTTTTTTAACTTTATATTCTTATTTACTATTATTAATTTCTATATTATTTATAAGTTTAGTATTAATAAGTACTAATTTGAATAATAAGATATAAAAAACTAGGTATATATATTTTATTAATTTAGATTGTTATAAATAATAATTAATTAATCCTATTTTTTCTTTAATTATAAACAGTCCTAATTTCTAGTAATTAATTAGGTTTAATACTTAGTTACTTTATTTTAATATTTCTAAAAAGTAGGAATACTTTCTCCTCTTCTTTAAGGTTTAATCCTTTATTATATTTTTTTATTATAATAGGTAGCTATTTATAGATTTATAAATTCTAAATCTATTAAAAGTTATTAATAATATTAGTTAATTATTATTACTAGTTATTTAGCTTCTTTTAAGCTTAAGTCTTATTTAATTAGTTTCCTTATAATATTTAGGTATCTATAATAATTAATATAGGATAGTATCTACCTAGTAACTAAATATACTAAGTTATTAAATATAAATTATACTAAAAGTAATAGTTTACTTTAATTAATTTAGTAATAGTTAATATAATACTATAAGTATTATTTAATTATTTAATTATTTATTTAATTTACTGATTTACTTATAGGTAATAGATAGTAATTAAGTAATAATTTATCCTTATTAATTTATAAGTAATATCTAGAATTTTAAGGTAAAGAGCTTAATATCTAAGATAATTTTCTCTAGTAATCTATAATTTATAATAATATCACTTAAAAAGATAAATACTATCTATTTTATATTAAGTATATTTATTATTAGTATAAGTTAGATATATTTAACGAGTTACTTAGTAAAAATTATAATAATATCTTAATTACTTAAGTGTAGTAACTAAGTAATAAAGTTTATAATAATCTATTCTTATAGTTTCTTTAATAATTCTATTAATTATATTTTTCTATAAGGCTTATATCTTACTAGTTTATTATAAATATATATTTTATAGTTATTAATATATTTATAAGCTTTTACTTAGAGATATAGGATATAAAATTCTTAGTAATATATACTACTATTTATTCTACTCCTATATATCTAAATATAGGTATATTATAGTATATAGTAATAACTTTAGTCTATATACTCTTAGGTATATAGATAAGCCCTTAACAGTATATAAATCTATTATTATCTTTAATAAATCTAGTATTATCCTTAAGCTTTTTAAGGATTTCTTAAATTATTTAATCCTTTAATATTTCCTTAATAAGTTATTATTTAAATTTATTAATTTTAATCTTTATTGTAGCTATAACTTAGTATTAGTAGTTATAATTAGAACTATTATCTTTATTCTATTTCAAGACTATTAGCTTATAATATTTCCTATTAAGTATATAGTCTAATTATTAATTAAGTATATTTATTTAACTATTCTCTACTCCTTATAATATATAATATAATAATAATATTCTAAGAGTATTTCTAACTATCTTACTTATCTTTATATTAACTCTTTAGTTATTATAAAGAAGGTAAGGTTTTTATAATCTATTTTAATAAGAATTTAATATTAAGCTCCTTTTAGATAGACTGTTTATATTTTAAAGGTAACTACTATTATTAGTAGCTCCTTATTATAGATATTATAATTTAATTCTAATTAAATTAGCTTATATAAGTAGAAAGTAATAGGTTAATATAATTAGATAACAAACTACTAGGATAACAAGCCACCGGCAGTTAGCTATCACCACCACTAAAAGGTATGTATAGATAAATAAATTTATTAAAATTAAAGCTTTTCAATACTATATAAATAAAATATATACAGGTTTACTAGGTGTTTAATCTAGCTGGATATTTTAAATAATTATAACCTTCTTTACTACAGTGACTAGTATAGTAGCTAGTATACTAAATATACCTATTATAATACCTAATTTAACTCCTCTTCTCTTTCTTAAGCTAATTTTTAAGCTTTATCTTAACCTTTTCAATCTATTAAGGTACCTCCTCCTTAAAGATAATACTATTATAAGGCTTTTTTCTTATTCTACCTCTACTTATTAGTTATATAAAGCTAATATATCTCCTATTAAAGTATAACAGCATTTTCTATTACTATTTCTATACCTTTTATAACCTTTTTAAGAGTTTAGTCTATAATAAGGATAAGAGACCTTAATCTTTAAAGCTTTTAAGCTCTACTTTTTACTACTTAAGCTAGTAAAGATTTATTAGTATTTTTCTAAGATAGAAAGACTTTAAGCTAGAAGATACAGTGGATAGTAGATAGTAGTATTAGTATTTTTATCTTAATTTAAAGCTTTAAAAGCACTCTTTCTATATTAAATAGAATAAGATTAGCTACTCTAAAGCTACTAAGAATATTTATCGTAAAGAAAGCTCTATAGTATATATACCAATAATAATATAAAAAATCAACTTTATTAATGAATTTAATACTATTCTAGATAGTATTACTAATCTACTAGCTATACAGCTGTTTTAATAGTATAAAACATCTTATATCTAATAGTTAAAGCTTATAAAATAAAAGGAAAGGTATATATAGTAGAATTATATTCCTTTCTTTATAAAATTAGTTAAATTTAAATATTAAATAACTTAAAAAGCTATTTAAAGCTAACTTTATCTATTATCTAGCTATTTTTACTTATACTAATCTAATAGTTACTGAGAATAGCTTTAAACCACTTCTCTTACTATATTTTTATAGTAAAAATAATCTATAGAGGTAAAATAATGCTAGTAGTATTCATTATAATAATTAAGGTTACCTACTCCTAATTCCCTAGCTAAATTACTCTAGTATATATTTCTCTAAACTCTAAACTATAGATAACCTTTACAGTTAAAGCTATTCCTATTTAAAAGCCAGTTTTATCTATATTATATATATCCTATTTAAGAATACTATATTTTTATATAGTCTTTTAAACTAATTTAAACCATAGCTTTATAATCTTTAGATCTTTATATTTTATATATTAATAGTTATATCTTCTTATATATTTTAACTTTAATTTAGCTTTATAGTAGTATATAAATTAGTTAACCTATTTCTTACTAATAAATATATTTTTAGCTTTAGATAGCTTTAATTTTATAGTAAGAAGAAGCTCAGTGAGGTAGTATACTTTAGTAATAGTAAGGGGATAGCCTTAAGAGTCTATATTAAGAATCTTTTACTTTAAAATTAATTTATCTATATTAGAAAGCTTTCTTAAATTAGCCTCTAAAATACTATAGGATTTAGCCCCTTTAAAGTAGCCTTTAAAGGTGCTTATCTTAATATTAAAAGTATTAGTATATGCCTGTTTTAAAGAGAATTAGCCCTTATTAAAAGCCTTAATAATAAGCCTTAATCTCTTATCTCTAGATAAGAGCTTCTATACTGAAAATAGCACTATAAAAAGCTTCAATTTTAATGGGATTGTTGAATCTCACATATTTCAGTGGTAGCGGCGGTCAACCGCCGGCGGCTCATTGTCCCGGCGGTTCGTTGTCTGATTACGTTAAGTTATTAGATTAAAGTATTTATTAATATATATATAAACCTATAGAGGGCTTATCCCAGTAATCTATTTACTTATAGGCTTTAGAAGAATATAGTAATAGTTATCTAGAGCTTAAGAATATATTATCACTAGCTTAATATATATATTAATACTTAGTTTCTAAATAGCTAGTATTTCTAGGTCCTTTACCTTTCCTTATTAAAGAGGTGTACTATAACCTTCTTCCTAGATCTCTAGTAGTTAAACTATAGAATATAGAGTTATAGAATATTCTTATTTATTATTAAATCTAGTTATTATTAGGGCCTATAAGGATATCTAGAATCTTACTAATAATTATACTAAAGCTAGTTAATATATCTTCCTTATTCTAGTTATTATTAATATTATTAGGTAGGCTACAGTTCTAGTACTATTTCCCTATTTTTTCAAGATTTTCTAAAGTAATTATAGTAGTATTAACTAGGGTAAGGACTATAGAGATAGTAATAGTAAAAGTAATAGTAGATTTTCTATATAAAGTATATTTTATATTAATTATCTTAATACCTTAGGGGGTCTAATAAATATTATTATCCTCATTAATATTACTACGAATCTCTTTAAGGTATTAATCTAATATAACCTAATCTAGTAGTTTACTACTAGTATTAGCCTTCTTTAGGGTAATATTCTTCTACGTCTTATATAATTTTAGGGCTACTTAAGATTAGGATTAGCTTACTATAGTATTCTTAGTTATAATAGATTAGTATTCTTAAGATTAACTACTCTAGTATTTCTTAATAGGTTTATTAGCCTCAGCCAGTATAGTTAGCTTAGTTTAAATATTAGTTTAAGTATTAGTTTAAGTAGTAGATCTCTTTATTTTCCTAGCCTTAGAGACCTCTATAGGGGTTAGTTCCTAGAAGTATTCCTTAAGAGAAGGTACTTTAGTAGTAATTTTAATTTAGGATAATATCTTATAGAGAAAAAGCCTAGTTAGTTAGTTCTAATAGGCTTTAGTAAGTTATTCTTATTAGATTAGGTAGCTCTAGTTAAAGGTAAAGTAATTAATAATATCTCTCTTCTCTTTCTTATAGTTTATATAGTAAGTATAACTATAATATCTAATATTTAAGTACTTCTTAGTATTATATTCCTTATATAGTATATATAGTAGGAGGGGTACTTATAGTTTTAGGCTATATAACTATACCCCTAATAGTTAAAGTACTATTAAAGATTATAAGTATTATTATAATAAGTATATTTATAGTTCCTACTATATTCTACTAATCTATAAGTAATAGTAGTATTAATAGTATAGTTATTATTAAATTCTATTATTAAATTAGTATTTTAAAGCTTCTACTCCTTAATTTACTACTACCTAAGGAGCTAATTTATATAGGTAATCTTAGTAAGAGTAGTTACTAAATATATAATATTTTTAGATTTTAATTAGGCTATTTATTATAGCTTTTATCTATATAATCTCTTTCTTCAAAGGTATAGTAGTAGTAGCTATAGTAGTAATATTATCTTAAATTACCTTAGTTAATACTATTATAGTATTTATAAAGCTAGTAAAAGTACTTATAAGAATTATACTATTATTCTTAATAGATTAATTTAACTAAGCTATTATATAGTAGAGATATCCTATATTAGTATATTAATTATTATTTATCAGGAGTATAGATTTAGGACCTATATTATTACTATTTAGGTGATTAGCCACCTTAATAGGAGCCTATTTCTTCTTTCTACCTACTATTAGCTATAATAAAGGTGAAAAGAAGATAAATATAGGCTTAATTAATTTAGTATAAAGTTAAATATATATTTTTAATAACTGCAAGATACAGGAACCACTATAAAGGTAGAGGGCGGTCTGCCAGTGAGTAGTTATTTTTTTTATCTATAATATATATAATAAACTAGATAGTAATATATTTTAGAGATTTTAAGGCTAACTTACCTAATTAATTTAAGAGGATATAGCTATTAAATATATAATATTAGGAGATATAAATATATACTATCCTATATAGAAAGGCCCTAAAATAAGAATAAAGATAAGGATAGAGGAACTCTTAAAGGTAATAAAGTATTACGATAATAGTTTATTAGAATATCTAACTTATATAACTAGAGGTAATACATAATTATAAGGAATTAAAAGAGATAATTAAAAATAAGACATATAAAAATAAGTATTATAAATAGGTTTAAGAAGCTACTAAAGTAGGCCTTAAGAGTATATAAAGATTAGTAAAGTAGGTATAAAACTAAAATAGTATATATAAATAGGGAGGAAGTAGAAATAATAGAATAGAAAATATAACTATTCTGAGGTATTCTTTTTAGACCTACTATTAGTAGACTTATTAAATATTATTAAGGAATACTTTATATCTATTCTTATACCCTACCTAGAATAAGATAGTAATTAAAGCTATACTATTAAATAAAGTACTAGAAGATAATAGCTACTTAAATAGTCTTTGATATATATTTATTAAAGAGCTAAAAGTACTAAAGGTATTATTTTAACTACTTAATATATATATCTCTAAGTAGGGTATAATCTAAAATACTTTTAAGAGTTAATTATTATAATACTCTATAAGCCTAGGGAAGAAAGAGATTATTATATATTAAAGTTATACTAGCCTATAGTATTATTAAATATATTAGGTAAGATTCTTAAAGTAATTATTATAAAATAAATTAACTATATAATTAAATAATATAGTCTACTATAAGATACTTACCTTAACGGGTAAAAGGGGATATTAATAGATTATATTATTTAATTAGTAATAGTCTTAATTAGGACCTTATAAAGATAAGTTATATTAATAATCAACATTCTATTACTAAATATTATAGGGGCCTATAATAATATCTTATATACTTATTATATATATTAAAGAAGAAACCAAGATCTCTTATATTATAAATAATATTATTCTTAACTAGATAAAGTACCTGAATTTATATACTAGAAGGTATATTAAATATTATTCTAACATTAATAAGGATCTCAGAGGTTATTATTATTACTAATTCTATACTTACTAACGTAATCTGACACCGAGCTGGCCATGACACTGAGCTGGCCAGCTGGCCACCCTACTAAAATTATTGCAGCTACAGTTGGAATATAATAAAAAATTAAAGCTTTTTATTACTATATAAATATATTTTTCTATTAAATTTATGTTATTTTAGGTACTAGATATCTTAATCTATTATAGCCTATAATATTATAATTACTATAATACAGTAGCTAGTATATTATTAATATAGAGGCTACTATTAATTAAGCTTCTTTTTTAGCTACTTTTTATTACCCTTTATAACTAGTTAAGCTACCTCTATCCTAAATATAGTTTTATAAAGCCTTTTTCTTATTATTTTTATAATTCTCTACTATATAAAGCTAATAGATCTTATATTAAAGTAATAGAATATTCTATATTATAACCTCTATACCTTTTATAACCTTTTTAAGAATCTCCCTAGTAATTAATACTAATAAATCCTACTATTAAAGCTCTTTAAACTGCTTTTTCTACCTCTCTAGTTAATATAAATTAGTTAGTATTTTTTTAAGATAAAGTAATAAATAGCTGCTGTAGGAAGAGCCTAGTAATATTAGTATTTTATAAATCTAAAGCTTTTAAAGGACTCTCTCTAGGTTTATTAGAATAAGAGAAGTTATAGTAAATATACTCCTTATATTAAAGGTTAAAAAGGCTTACTAGTATATACTAGTAAAGAAAGATAGAAAGTCTCTCTTATTAATTATATAGATCCTACCCTTTATAGCTTTATAGACTTTCTTACTATATAGCTTCTTTAAAAGACTAAAATAGGCTATATCTAGTAACTAAAGAAGGTAAGAAGAATAAGGGGGTATATATAGTAGTATTATCTTTCTATCTATATAGAATTTATTAAATTAGGATATTATATAACTGCTATAGCTATTAAGAATAAGGAGATAGTAATATCTAGTAGTTTAGGTAGCTATATACTTTTTAAAGACTTCTTAAAGCTATTTAAACCCTAAATCATTAGTTATCTAGCTATTTTTAGAGAGACTGATATAATAGTCCTTTAATATAACTATATACTACTAAGATTAGTATTTTTTTATAGTAAAAATAACCTATAGAGGTAAAATAGTCCTTATATTACTTATTATTACTATTACTATTACCTACTCCCTATTTCTAGGCTATATATCCTTTACTTAAGAGCCCTTAATCTCTAAGCTATAGATAACCTTTACTATAGAAGTAACACCTATTTAGAAGCCTATTTTATCTATATTATAGATATCTTAGTTAAGAATGCTATACTTTTATATAGTTCTCTAGATAAGTTTAAACCACTTCTTTATAGCTATAGGGTCTTTATATTTAGTATATTAATAATTATATTTTATTATATATTTAGCCTCTAATTCTTTATAGTATTTAATAAAAAGGCTAACCTATTAAGAACTAATAAAGGCTTTTTATTATTAAGATAGCTTTATTTAGGTAGATAAAAGTAGCTTAGTAAGGTATTATATATTCTCTATATAAATAGAAAGACTATAGCTAGCTATATCTAGAACCTACTTCTTAAGAGTCTCTTCTTTAATATTTAAAAGCTTTTAAGAATTAGCTATAGTATCACTCCTTAAATTAATACTATTAAGGTAGGTTTTAAAAGTACTTAGAGTAATATTAAATGCCTTTATATATATATTTTTTAAATAAAATTAGCCTTACTAGAAAGTATTAACTATAAGCTTTATTCTCTCCTCCTTAGATAGCAGCTCCATATTAAATTTAGTAGGGAAAATAATTTTAAATTTATGTATTTTGACCCCTGAGCGGCGATAATTTTGGTGGGGTGGCCAGCTGGCCAGCTCAGTGTCATGGCCAGCTCGGTGTCGGATTACGTTATATAATACTAATTTAATTAAGAGATATATAGAAGAGGGCTAAATAACTAGTAATAAATAGATAAATATTATATATATTCTAATAGTAGGTATAGATATAAGTAGCGTGTCACATGAGTTGAGTTTGAGTAGAGATTTAGGACTCGACTCGCGAGTCAAGTTAGAAGGTAGGACTTAAACTCATGAGTAGAGTTAGGGTTTAGGACTTGAACTCATGCCAAGAAGAGTAAGAGTAGAGTAAGATTCTATATTTTTACTGTATTTTACTGTATTTTTAAGACTTCCTCATATGAAATAGGTGTATTTTTGGTATTACAAGTAGAGTTTTAAAATATTTAGAGCTCAAACTTATAGTACAAGTCCTAAATCTTAACTTAACTCATATTACGAGTCCTGAATCTCAAATCAAACTCACCTCATTACTCGAACTCTACTCGTTACTCATGAGTAAACTCGACTCGTGTGACACACTAGATATAAGGACTCTACTATCTTAAAGCTCTAGTAGGCCTATTAAATAATAAAGAACTAGGCCTTAAGATATATATATTAAGATTTAATATTACAAAGTATAAGCTTATTTATTTTATTAATCTACTATCTAATGCTAGGCTAGAATATATACTATTACTTATACTAGGAGGGTGTCACACCCTGGGATCTCTCGCAATGGTACCTAACCTGTAACCTATAAGTTAAGCCTAGGAATAACTAATCTATAATCTTAATCTAAGAATATTGGTAGTGACTGGGGGTGCTCTATAAATTATAAATACTTAAGAATATAGTAGGGTAGTTAAGAGAAAAGTAAGGCTAAGAAGTATATATATTTCTTAATTAAGTAAGAGATATATAAATAAGTAGGTAGAATAATTAAGGTAAGTAATTAAAAGGTAATTATAGTATTATAGACTATATTATATAAGGGTATACCTAATAGTAGCTATAAAGAGTATTAATATAATAAATTATAATTCTTTATAATAAGGATATTTATTTCCTTAACTACCTAATTCTACTTAAAATAGTTATTAATAAAGGTGCTATAATATAATCCCCCTCTTCTAGGATTATTATCCCTTAATAATTATAAATTTATTATATCCTCTATTTAGATGAGTTTTCTATTAACTTTTCTTATTTTTTTCTAATAACTTATTATACTAGAGAAGTATAATTATTACTATAAATATACTTTATAGGTAGATAGAATCCTTAAAAATAGTATTTCTTTTAATATCCCTTATCTTTATTATTCTTCCTATAGTATCCCCTATATTATAGATTCTAAAAGTAAGAACTATATCTTATATACTTATTATAGTTATAAGTATAAATATTAGTTTATAATAAGTAAAAGTAGTATATGCTTTAATAAAAGTAAGAGTATATTAATTAGAAGATTTAGAAGGCTAAGAAAGCTTTAGCTAAGATATTTATAAAACTAATATAATTATAAAAATATTAAAAATTTCTTAAAGAGTATAGTAGTTAAATATTAGAGTATAATTCTAATCTTCTTAAAGTATTAGATAAGGAGGATCCTTTCAGTATTAAGGATCTTTAAGAGCTAGACTATCTTATTAATAAATAAGAGGCTACTTAACTTATTACTATATTAGATAATCTTAATCTAACTTAGATATTAAATTCCCCTTCTTTCTAGGCTAACTTTAATCTATCTACTAGTAGAATTCTTTTACTAACTAAGGGTAACCTATTAAGTTTAAGATAGGTTCCTATATATCTTTTAAGGTATTATAACCTTTCTATTTTACTAGATAAAGTAGTTTACTACTAATTTTTTAATATCTTAGGATTTTTTTAACTTTATATTCCTATTTATTATTATTATTATTAATTTCTATATTTTAAGTAGGTTCAGTATTAGCTAGTACTACTAGTTCTAATAATAAGATATAAAAGACTAGGTATATATATTTTATTAATTTAGGTAGTTATAAATAATAATTAATTAGTCCTTATTTTTCTTTAATTATAAATAGGCCTAATTTCTAATAGTTAAGTTTTATAGTTATTTAGTCTTAATATTTCTATAGAGTAAGAATACTTTCTCCCCCCTTTTAAGGTCTAGTCCTTTATTATATTTTTTATTATAATAAGTAGCTATTCATAAGTTTATTAATACTAGTTATTTAGCTTCTTTAAAGCTTAATTCTTATTTAACTAGTTTTCCTATAATATCTAGGTATCTATAATAGTTTATATAAAATAGTGTCTACTTAGTAACTAAGTATACTGAATTATTAAATATAAATTATACTAGGGGTAGTAATTTACTCTAGTTATCTTATTAATAGTTAATATAGTATTATAAATATGATTTAATTATCTAATTAGTTCATTTAGTTTATCTATTTACTTATAGATAAGTAGTAGTAGTAGTAGTAGTAGTATACCTCTTATTCCTATTATAGCTAACTCTAAATATATATCACTATATAAGATTACTTAGGAGTGCCACTCTAAAGTAGGTAAAATATAGTGCTAGTACTATAGGAGGGAGGTTCTCTTAACTAAATAATTTATTAAGAGCTACCCCTATAGAAGAATAGAAAGATATATACCTACTAACTCTAAATAAACCTCTTATAAAAGCTTTATAGCTTTGACTACTATACTATATACCTAGCTATATATACCTTACTACTAATTACTAACCTCTCTCTTATTATACTATCTCTATAGCTTTACTATACTACTAGATTATTACCTTATTAACTTATTACTTATATTTCTAACTCTATATATTCTTAGTTCTACTACCTACCTTAGTAATAGGTCCTATATCTACTAGTCTCCTCTTATAATTATTATCAACCTAGTATAGTAGCTATTATATATACCTTCCTTTATTTTCTATACTTAGTTACCCTATATATTATTCTATAAATTAATAAGTAGTAGGCACTCTAGTAGTATATACTATAGTATTTAACTACCTAGATTATGCCTATACTATATACTTTCCCTAACCCCTATTTAAGATAGGTAATAGCTTAATCTAATCCTTCCTATATATATCTATATTATTACTAATACTATTACTTTCTATAGACCTTTATAGTAGCTTAGGATCTAGTAGATAATTACTAAGATCCCCTATCTTATATACTAGTCTAGTATTTAAAAGCACTCCTATTAATATAGTTATCTAGAGGCTATATAGGGATAGAGGAAAGCCTTTAGTACTACCTAGCTATCTAAAAAGATAACTATACTATCTTAAATATAGTCTCTCTACCCCTAGACCTCTCTTTACTATTTAATTATTAGTAAAGCTAGATAGATCCTTTAGAGCTCTACTATATATACTATAGCTACTAACTCTAGGCCTATATAGTAGCTAACTTTAGCTCTTACTTTTAGAATAACTATAACTACTCTTATATATCCTTAGTATCTACTCCTATTTATATAAACTATTAGTAGCCTCTCTTTCTTCCTCCTAATATTATTATATATTATTATTACTATTTCTCTCTCCTTAATAAATACCTCTAGAGGCCTTTACTAAGTTTAATAAAATAAATAAGCTTATACTTTTTAATATTAAATATACCCTTTAGTATATAATCTAGGTGCTTTATTTAGTTAAGAATAATATTATCTATAGTATAAGAGATCCTAGTCTCCTCTTCTTTAATATATATAATAAATATATAAGATATTATTATAGGCCCCTATAATATCTAGTAGTAGGAGGCTAACTATTAATATATCTTACCCCTATAAGGTCCTAATTTAGTTTATTATTAGTTAAATAGTATAGTTTTTATTAATATCCCCTTTTATCCCCTAAGGTAAGTATCTAGTAGTAGACTATACTATTTAACTATATAGCTAATTTATTTTATAATAATTACTTTAAGAATCTTACCTAATATATTTAATAATACTATAGGCTAGTATAACTTTAATATATAATAATCTTTTTCTTCCTTAGGCTTATAGAGTACTATAGTAATTAACTTTAAAAAGTATTTTAGGTTATACCCTACTTAGATATATATATTAAATAGTTAGAATAGTGCCTCTAGTACTCTTAGCTCTTTAATAAGTATATACTAGAGACCATTTAGGTAATTATTATCTCCTAATACTTTATCTAGTAGTATAGCCTTAATTATAGCCCTAATCTTATATTACTTTAACTAAGGTGTAGGGATTACCTCTAGATATTAACTCTACTTAGTAATATCTAATAGATCTATTAGTAGTAGCTTTAAAAAGAAGGCTTCTTAGAATAGCTATATCTTTTACTTTACTATCTCTACTTCCTCCCTATTTAGTCCTTATAATATTAATATAATTCCTTACTTATATCTAATTATAAGCTTATTTTACTAACCTCTATATACCTCTTAGGCCTACCTTAGTAGCTTCTCATATCTATTAGTAGTATCTATTTTATAGTACTTTACCTATAAGTTATCTTTTTAAGTTCCTTATAAATATATACTACTTCTAATTATATAGGTTATATATTCTAGTAAAATATTATTATAATACTCTAGCTACTTTTATTACCTTCTTATACTCTAGGCTAAAATTAGGTTTCAACTATTTACTTAGCTTTATCTATAGTATTATAGCCTTAACTACCCTCCTAATTACTACTAGAAAGGCTACTATTTTAAGCTTAATTTACTATAAAGATATCCTAGAGAGGTCTCTTACAACTAGGCATTACTTTACTCTCTTTAGTAATACTTTATTATCTATAGCTTTCTAGTTATAGTATTTTAGGGGTTTATTTAGTTTAGTAATAATATCTAGTACTATATAAATTAGCTAGTAGTCTAAATTATATTATATATTATTTACTTATCTATAGTAAACTACTTAAATAACTAGTAAGCTTAAGATAAAGGTTAAATTAATTATAGAGCTCTACTCTCTTTACTATTATATTACTACTCCTTTCTTTATAGTTAGTTCTAGCTTTATCTTATCTATTACCTTTAAGAGTTTCTCTACCCTTACTTCTATTCTTATTCTAGGGCCTCTTTATATAGGATAGTATATATTTATATCTCCTAGTACTTATACTTAGTAGCTATATCCCCTTAAGCTAACTAAGTAAGTTAGCCCTAAAGTCTCTAGAATATATTACTATTTAGCTTAATATATATATTATAGATATATAGTATTTTTACTTATTTACCTTACTAGTATAATAGCTTTAAGATCTAATAGTCTTATAAGACTATCTTATAGGACTAATTAGCTAGGTTAACATACTTTAAGATATATAAATATATCTATACCTTACCTTCTTCTCTCCTCCCTAGATATAAAAGCTAGTATATTACTTTACTAGTTACTATATTATATTACTACTTTTATTCCTCTATAGCTCTTATATTATTATTATATCTACTTTAAGGACCTTAATATCCTATAGAAAAGTAGCTATTACCCCCTTTCTTAACTTATATATATTATATTAAAGGATTTAGAAATAATTATAATTTATTAAGTAAGTTATCCTTATCCTTACTTCTAGTTTTAGTAATTATTAGCCTTTCTAGTACCAATAGAGCTAAGAAGACCTTTCTAGTATACTCTTTAATATTAATAAACTATTCTAGGAGTTCTTTAGCTACTTACTATAGTAATCCCCCCTTAACCTTTATCTCTATTAATAGTTTAAGCTCCTTTACTTTAGTATTTATAACTTACTTATCCCTCTAGAGCTGCTTTAGACCCTAATATAGCTATTAATCTAGGTTAGATAGTATATTAATAGGCTCCCTATATTACTAAGACCTTATAGAGGTCTAGAAGGCTTTTAATATCATATCTATACTTTAAGAGTTATCTAATAGTAGGCTATTATCTAAGGAGGTCTTAAAGTATAGCCTATCCCTCCCCCTCTTTATTATACCTTTAAATTAGATTATCTCCTTACTATTACTCAGCCTATTAGCTACTAGTATAACTAGTAGGTTAACTACTACTAATATTACTAGGACTAGTTAATTTATAGCCTATATATTTACCTTTACTATAAAAGGCTATTAATTAGTATCCTTTCTAGAGTCTCTTTAAAGAAAATAGTCTAGAATATAGTAGTATAGCTTATAGTTCTTAATTACTTCCTTTACTCTAGCTATTAACTCTCTCTTTATAGGATATACTAAACTAACTATTTAGTATCCCTTATAGTAGTTAGTATACCTTACTATTACTATCTAGCCTTATATATTTAGATATTCCTAGATAGGATACCTTTCTATATAGGTCCTATATATATATCTATTACTAGGACACTTAGTATATATATATCCTAGTTTCTAATATTTTTAATATAGCTTTAAATATCTATTCTAGTAAAAGATTATTATACTATAGACTTAGGCCTCCTAAATATTCCCCTAATTAATAGCCTAGTTTATAATAATAGGGTTAGTAAACTCTATTATTAGTAAACCCTCTCTCTTACCTTTTTAGGGCTTTATTAACTACCTTATATAAAGGATCTTAATATCTTTACCCTAGGTATACTAATTTATAATTACTAGATATATAGTAATATTTGTAATATTAGTTATATTTTTTATAGTAAGGTTTATATCCTAGATTAGGACCTTATAGGTAACTAACCCCTAGATAAGTACCTAGATATATATACTAGTACTAAATATCTTTACCTACTTATTAATATAGTTCTAGAGAATCTCTACCCCTATAGTACTATAGGCTTAAAGACTAATATCCCTAGATAGTAACTAATATATAGTAATAAATCTTAATACTATAAGGGGTAAACTACTAGATTTCTTAGCTACTATACCTTAGGCCTATTTAGCCTACTTAATAATCCTAATAGGGGCTAGTTTATAGAGCTTATCTTATATAGCTATATTATAGACCTTTATTATAATCTTATAGTTAATACCTAACTTAATATATAGTACTCCTAGGGTAAAGGTACCTATAATCCCCTAGGATAGTAGAGTAGATATATTTTATAGGTCTTATTACTAGTCCTAGACCTAGAAATCTTTCTACTAGGCTACTAAATTAGTAGTTTTAGTTAAAACTAATAATCTTAAGCTCTTTTCTCTAAGGTATATAATATTATTCTAGGATTTCTCTAATACCTTATAGATATCTACTAAGGGATTATAGTTTAAATTTTTATTCTTATTTCTACTCTAGGTACCTATTATAAAGTCTTCTACCCCCTAGTAAAGCTAAGTAGCTTAATATTCTAGAGAGGCTTATTCTTATAGCTTTCTATATACTAATATACTTACTATATACTATTTTATATATCCTCTATACTAGTAAAATAGTACTGTAGTCCTTTTAGAGCTACTATAGTAGTAGTCTATACTATTACTAGAGGAGTTATTTCCTTATTTTCTACTATTACTACTAGTAATCCTAATGAAATTAGTCTCTACCAGTAGCAGCTGGAGTTAAATATAGTTGAATAAATTCTAAGCTAATTCTAGCTTATAGCTGTTGTGAAATTTTAAAAATATAATTTATATAGAAAGAGTTATTTTTATCTTTACTTATAGATAATAGGTAGTAGTTAGTTAGTGATTTACCCTTATTAATTTTATAAATAATATCCAGAATTTTAAGGTAAAGAGTTTATCTCTATTTAATATAATCTTCTATAGTAATTTATAGTTTATAATAATATCCCTTAAAAATATAAATACTATTTATCTTATATTAAGTATACTTATTATTAGTATAAGTTAGATATATTTACTAAGTTAGTTAGTAAAAACTATAATAGTATTCTATTTACTTAAGGATAGTAACTAGGTAATAAAATCTACTATAACCTATTCCTATAGTATCTTTAATAATTCTAATAATTATATTTTCTTGTATAGTTTATATCTTACTAGTTTATTATAAATATATATTTTATAATTATTAGTATATTTATATATCTTTACTTATAGATATAGAATATAGAAGTTTCTTATAATATATACTACTATTTATTCTACTTCTATATATCTAAATATTAGTATATTATAATATATAGCTATAACTTTAGTCTATACACTCTTATGTATATAGATAAGTCCTTTAAAATATATAAATTTATTAATATCTTTAATAAATCTAGTATTATCTTTAAGTTTTTTAAGAATTTCTTAAATAATTTAGTTATTTATTATTTCCTTAATAAGTTACTATCTAAATTTATCTAATCTAATTTCTATAGTAATTATGACTTAATATTAGTAGTTATAATTAAGACTACTATCCTTATTCTATTTTAGAACTACTAGTTTATAATATTTTCTATTAAGTATATAGTCTAATTATTAATTAAGTATATCTACTTAACTATTTTCTATTCCTTTATAATATATAATATAGAAGTTATATTCTAAAAGTACTTCTAACTATCTTACCTATCTTTATATTACCTCTTAAGTTATTATAAAGAAGGTAAGGTTCTTATAATCTACTTTAATAAGAAGTTAGTATTATACTCCTTTTAGATAGACTCTTTATATCTTAAAGGTAATTACTATTACTAATAGCTCCTTATTATAAATATTATAATTTAATTCTAATTAAATTAATTTACATAAGTAGAAGGTAATAGGTTATAGCTTCCTATTATTTTTAAGTTATATTATTTATATATTAATAGTATAGTCTAATATATTAGTTTTAATAGTGGTTTCTTTATAGCATTATATTATACTAAAATAGGTACTTTAGTAACTTATCTTTTAGATTCTTTAAATACTACTTCTTATTCTATTCCCTATTTAAATTTAACTAATTATTTTAATAATTAAATATTACTCCTATAATATAAGAATAAAAGTCTATAAATTATTAGTAATAATTAATTAATCTATAATACTATTATAGTTCTCTAAAGTTTTTTAGTATTAGCTATTCTCTAATTACTTATATTTTTATTAGGTCTATATATATTCCTTCTAAGGAGATCTAATATCCTAAGAAGTCTATTTCTTAAATATAAAATTTATAATTTTTAAGTTTCAGTTATAGTTTTATATTCTAGAGTTTTATAAGTACCTTTATAATATACTAGATATACTTATTAAAGTTATCTAAGAATATTAAGATATTATTAAGGTAGGTAATAGTAAAAATATTAAGGTATTCCCTTAAGATTTTATTAATAAATTATTAGAATAATATTAGTATATTAGTTAGCCTAAAAGGTATAATTAAGTACTTATAATCTCTATATTTTATTTAAAATACTATTTTCTATTCTTTACCTTTTATAATTCTAATCTAATTATAGGTATCTATAATATTAAGTTTTATAAACTATTTTACTCCCCTAGTCCTATTCTAGATCTCTAAAATAAGAGGTAGTAGGTATTAATCTTTAATAGTAATATTATTTAACAGTTAGTAATCTATATAAAGTTATAGACTATTATCTTTTTTAAATATAAATAGGGCTCTATATTCTATAATTAATTATAATATTTAAATTATTTCCTTTATTAATTATTTATTAATATATTCTCTAAGTACCTCTATTTCTTTATCTAATATATAGTAGATTTTCTTATATATTAGCTTCTTTCCTTTTTCTAGAGGAATCTTATAATTATAAGGCCTATATTCTAGTAGTTATAGTTTTTATAATTATTTAAATAGTTCCTAGAATTTCTTATACTCTTTAGATAACCTTATTAATTCTTAAGAATTTATTATTAGTTCCTTAATATATTAGTACTTCTATAAGCTGCTTTTATAATTTAAGGATTACTATATTTATATATTAGAGTGATATTCCTTATCTTATAGACTATTAATTATATCCTTAATAATTATTTATTTATAATATTCTATTACTATTATAGGTACCTATTCTAGTAGTTATATTAATTATACCTAATCTAAGATATTACTAGCTATTAAGATTTTTATTACCTTATTACTTATTATAATATTAATTATCTTATTTAATTATTTAACTCTACCCTCAAGTTCTCCTCTATAAGTATATTATTAAGATTTAATAGTATTATCCCCTATACTTATTAATCTAGGGTATTTATAATTTATTAATTATATTATATTTATTTTCTAATTAATCTTTAAGTTATAATTCCTAAGCTAAGGAACTCTTAATATTATATTATACTATCCTAATAGTATTAAAGTTACTCTTTATAACTTATTATAACTAAGGGTATAAACCCTAATTTATTTATATGATAATCTCCTAAGTCTTCTTTATTTAGACTTATAATTAGCTTTAATTAAGCCTTCTTAATCCTAAGTATATTAAGCTATTATTTATACCTTAAATCTATATAGTTTCCTATTATACCTAAGTTAATTATTATTTTTACTAGTTATCTAAGTACTTTAGTAATAAGTCTTAGATAGAAACTCTATTATATCTTATTTATTAATAATAATTTTTTACTTTTAAGCTTATTTAGTTCCCTTTAAGCTTTATTTAAGATCTTATTAATTTATTTATATATTTTATCCCTATTATATTATCTTATATAGAATTATATATATCTATACCTATTCTCTAATAGCTATATAATATATATATTAAGTTTAAAATTATTTTATAAGGTTCTTTAAGGTTACTTAAATACCTTATAAAATTCCTTTTAATAGGATATTAAACCTTCTTATTAAGTATTATACTCTTTATTTAAGGGATTAATAACTTATTAAATTTAATTAACTACCTTATCTATATGTTAGGGCCTGTATGATACACTGTACGTAGGAACTGCTGCTAAGACCACAATACAGATATGCACACGTGACCACATAGTGTATATCTCTAATTATAGGTTTAGAAGGTTTTCTAAACTACTGATTAGTTCTACTACTAATTAACCACTATATTTACTATACTATCTATATTAATAATAAGTCTATATACTTATAATATTATATAATCTTATAGTTCTAATCACTCTACCCTTTTAAGATAGCCTAGAAAATATAGCCTAATATAATAGCACCTTCTATAAAAAGGGGTTAAAATAATACTCCTTAACCTCTTAAAGAGGAACCTATAGATTAGTAAGACTAATAAGAAAACCTCTTACTTATAAGTTTAGCCCCTACTAGAGAGTCCTCTCCTTCCTTTAACTAATTTATAAGAGGTAGAATAGAAAGTACTATTATAGGTAAAGATATACCTATTAGTAATTTATAGAATATATCTATAGCTAAACCTATAGGACTAACCCTAGTAGAATAAGAAGCTATAGTTTAATACTATATCTAAGAGCTCTAATATAAAGAGGCACTAGAATAGCTTATTATAGAAGTTAGAGCTTAAGAAGAGAAACTTATCTATATAAGATAGGGTAAGGAGCTTACTATAAGATTTAATCTAAACCCTCTAATAGGCAGAAATATAAATAATACTTAAAATAAGTTAATATATACTTAATCTAGTACTAACCCCTTGGATATAGCTTTATAGATATATACTAATAAGCTAGAAATTAATAACCCTAAGGAATCCCTTAAGTCTAAGAGTAATAATATAAAATCCCCTTTAAAACCTATATATATAAAGCCCTTTTATAGGAATAATAATAATAAGCTTATTAACTTCTAAAACTAGCTAGAAATATACTTTAATAAATATAACTAATATTTTACTATTAACTATTATAAGGTTAAGGAAGGAGTTATAATACTCTCTAATAAGATACTAGCTTTATAAATAGAATATTATAAAGGACTACCTAAGAGGGTTATATAGAAGTATTTTACTAACTTCCTAATATACTAGATTAATAACCCTAATAACCTATATAGAGATACCTAATAAAAATATATAGATATATACTAATAACTAAACTAATTAGTATAGGACTTTATAGTCTACCTTACTTAATTTAAGGTATACCTAAGCTTTATCTATATAGAAGAAATAAGAAAGGTATATCTATATACCTAGATACTACTAGAGGTCTAAGTAGAAGCACTAAAATATCTAATTAAGGAAATATTATATAAAAACTATATAACTAAGCTTTAAACTATTAAGGATTAAATACCTAAAAGGTATACTATAATCTCTAGAAGACCTATATAATATAATAGCTTTACTATAGTTCTAGATAAGAGATTAGGGCCTAATAAGAAGCTATAATAGGATAGAAAATATAAAAATAATAGATACTAAAATAATTACTAGAATAGGAGCTAAAAAACTAGCTTAATTACTTATAAATACTATAGGGAGGAAGGTTACTAGGCTTAGGACTATTCTATATCTATACTAAAAAGGTAATAGGAAGTAAAAAACTAGAGCTACTAGTATTATATATTATATTAATACTAGGGCTATAACCCTAAGATAGGGAGTTAAGAGTACTAGTTATAGACCTTAGTATAGATAACTAATATAACATAGTATAGTAAGCTAAAGGTCTATATAATATAGGTACTAAAGTAAATTTTATTAGCTAAAAATAGTTAAAGAGGTATTAGAGTATAAGCTAAAATATAGTATATTAAGGTAATTAATAGATATACTATTAATTTATATAGATCTATATAGATCTTAGTTATAGTAACTAACTTATATAAAGAAATATATACCTATACCTAAGTATTCTATATAGTAGACCTTAATAGGTATAATTTTATTCTAGGATAGCTATATAGCCTTATAAGTAACCTAATTATAGATCTATAACTATATACCTAGTAGTACTAGCCTATTAAGAAAGGTAGTAATATAAAAATTATCTTAATAAAAAAATATATAAATAAAATCCTATAAGGAGTAGTTATATTTACTATCTACCTTTAGAAGCTAGTAAAAGGTAAGCTAATCCTAATATTTAGTATATAGATAGGAGAAAACTAATTACTAGAGGTATACTAAGAGTATATAGATATCTTCTTAGAGAAAGAAGTTAGTATATTAGTACTATATAGGGACTATAACTATATAATTAAGTATTAATTAAATATATAACTACCTTATAGACTAATCTATAACCTCTTAAAGTTAGAGCTAAAGGTTTTAAGAGAGTATATTAAGAATATACTAAAAAGGGGGTAGATCTAATATTCTAAGAGCCCTATAGGTATACTAATCCTATTTATATTAAAGAAAGATAGAGTACTATAATTATATATAGATTATAGAGGTCTTAATATAATTACTATTAAGAACTACTACCCCTTACTACTACTTAGTAAGATACTAGACTAACTAGGGGGTATAAAGGTATTTATATAGCTAGACCTTTATAATATATATTATAGGGTCTAGATTTACTCTAGAGATAAGTAAAAAACTATATTTTAAATAAGATATAGATATTTTAAGTATAAAGTTATACTACTTAGGCTAGTTAATATACCTATAACTTTTTAGTTATATATTAACTATATACTTAGTAACCTATTAGATATATACTATATAGTATATCTAGATAATATCCTTATCTACTTCTAGAGTAAGGAAGAATATAAATACTATATATACCTTATACTAGACTAACTATATAAATATAAATTATATTATAAGATAAGTAAATATATATTTTATATAGACTAAGTTAACTTCTTAAGTTAAATTAGCCTTAATAAAAAGCTTTAATTACTAATTTTATTCTCTTCTCCTAAGGTAGGGGCTCTATACTAGATATATATTAAAAAAGGGCTTTAAAATATAGCTATAATAACTTAGGGGTAGTAGTAGTAACTATATAGCTTAATATCCTATATAGCTTAGTATTTAATTATATTATAAGTATCTATAATATTAAGTTTTATAAATTATTTTACTCCTCTAATCCTATTCTAGATTTTTAAAATAAGAGGTAGTAGGTTATTATATTAAAGTTAAGTTATTCCTTATAACCTATTATAACTAAGGATATAGATTTTAATTTATCTATAAGATAACCTAAGTTTTCTTTATTTAGATTTATAAGTAGCTCTAGTTAAGCTTTTTTAAATTTAAGGATATTAAGCTACTATTTATATCTTAGATCTATATAATTTCCTATTATATTTAAATTAATTATTATTTTTACTAGTTATCCTAATACCTTAGTAATAAGTTTAAGGTAGAAACTCTATTATATCTTATTTATTAATAATAATTTTCTATTTTTAAGCTTCTCTAGTTCTCTTTAAGCTTTATTTAAGATCTTATTAATTTATTTATATACTTTATCCCTATTATACTATCCTATATAGAACTATATATATCTATATCTATTTTTTAATAGCTATATAATATATTTATTAAGTTTAAAATTATTTTATAAGGTTCTTTAAGGTTACTTAAATAATTTATAAAATTCTTTTTAATAAAATACTAAACCTTCTTATTAAGTACTATACTCTTTATCTAAAGGATTAATAACTTATTAAACTTAGTTAACTATCTTATTTATAGAAGCTAGCTCTTTATAGTTTTATTCTAGTATATTTTATATACTAAAAGGTTTATAATAGATCTAATATCTATATTATAATAATACTAAGGTTTTAGGTTCTAGTCTTATATTATTAAATATATTTCTAATATTAAGATATTCTATAGGTTCCTAGTCCTTATTACCTAATTTATCTATCTAGATTAGGTTTAGTAAGGCTAGATTATTATTATCTAGTCTTATCTAATTATATAATTCCTAACTAATATTATCTAAGGCTAAGTTATCTAGGTAATACTCCTTTAGTACTTACTATTTAAGTTATAGTTCTTTTTTAGTATAGTTATCCTATATCTTATTTAGGCCTTCTTCTTATAAATTAAATTTCTAATTAATTTCTTCTTTATTTAATATAGTATATTAATAGTATAAATTCCTAAGTTATAGATCTTCTTTAATTACTTTAGGCTCCTTTATACCTTAGAGTTACTTTCCTTAGTTCTAATTTCTCTAATTATATTATTATCTTATTTAATAATCATTTATTATATATAGTTTTTTATAAAAGAAGTAAAGTTTTTTCTTATATTATTTTTCTTATTCTTCTAGTATTATACCTTTTTATCTTATATTAGTTATATTAAGTTTAATATGCTATAATCTAAAAGGATCTATAAATCCTTAACTTACTAATTATATCCTTTAACTATTATTTAATTAGTAATTAGTTATATACTAGTTTCCTTTAAATTAATAATTACTCCTTCCTTTCTACCTTATTTAGAAGTTATATAAAGTATTATTAATTTTAGTTACTATTTTAATATATTTAGCTATAGTTACTAGTCAGTCTTACTAAATCATTCTTTCTTAGATTTTAGGTATAATATATTATTTAAGTACTATACTTAGTACTCCTTTAATTAAGGTAAAATATAAGTAAATTCTAAAGCTAATTTTATAAATAATCTAGTCTATTATAATCTTATGATTTTCTATTTAGTATTTTATTCTATATTAATATATCTAAAAGTATTTATTAATAGGGCTTTAAACTAGTAGTATTATCTAAAGGCTTTTTTTATGATATTATTCTAATCTTCTATTACTATCTCCTAGTAATTATATAGTATTAGTTTAAACTAGTTAAATATATTTCTAGTAAGGTAGGTTAATTTAAATAGAGCTTTATCTATATTATTTACTAACTTATTACTATTAATAGTAAGGTAGGTTTCTATTTATATAAGGAATAGTTAAAGTTTATTTTAAGTACTATTAAATAGCTTAGGTAGTCTAATTTTAACTAACTTTATAGATATTCTTATTTAAAGTTAAATAATAATTTCCTAGAGCTAGCTTACTATATTTATTAACTCTTTAGTTATTAGAGGTAGTAGTTATTATAAATATTATATTATCTATATATCCTTATATTCTAATTACTTATTATGGCACCTTTATCAGTGACTGTATCAGGCAGAATCAGGTATTTAAGGGAAACAGATATTCCTATTATAGAGAACTATAAATTACTTATAGGATACTCTTCTTAGCTACTATCTAGTAACTAACTATATTATATTGTTAAGCACCGGGAGCCGGAGGTGCTTGGATTGGTAATTTTGGGGTTGCGAGTCGCCTGCGCACTACGAGCGAGAACCCTGCGTGGTTGAACGTATGGGTGGTATTGCTTAGAATCGATCGCTTGCCCCGCAGTCATCTGTTGTGCGGTCTTCTAAATACAGTCTCGTTTATCTATAGTCACGTGGTTCAGGGAACCCGCCTAGACCTCGCCGTGAGGTCGCCGTCAGGTCGCTGCCGGGTTCCGGGGTGTGACATATATAATAAAATACTATTTTATATACTATAGATAGTATATAATATAGTATATAGGTACCTAGTAGAATACTATAAATATTATATAAGATAGTATACTTAATAAAGGATATATAAGGATACTTTATATACTTAGATAGTTCTTTATAGTTAATAAAGTTATTAATCTTATAGTCACCTTTACTAACCATATTAATAATTTAATATATATTTATTATATATCTCTTACTTAAATAAAGAAGTATATATACTTCTTTAGTCTTACTTCTCTCTTTATCTACCCTATTATATTCTTAAGTATTCTTAGCTTAAAGGAGTATCCCAGTTACTATTAATATCCTTAGATTAGGGTTATAAGTTAGTATTCTATTAGCTTAACTTATAGGTTATAGATTTAGTATTATTATAAGATCCTAGGGTATAATATATTAATCACCTATCTATATAAGTATATAAATAATATCTAATATTAATATTAGTCTATCTTAAGTAATTAACTTAAACATACTATAGTAAGTAATATAAATATTAAGATACTAACTATATTACTACTATAATAAAGTAATATGTATATAGCTCAATATAGAGATCAATTACTAAGTTATTATTATTATATATATATTTACTATTAACCCCTCTATTATATCTTAAGATCTTATAATAGTACTAAACCTATAGACCTACAAGCTAAGCCTAGAAGTACTAACCTATAACCCTAATCTAAGGATATTAATAGTAACTAGGGTGTTCCTATAAGCTGAGGGTACTTAAGAATATAGTAAGGTAATTATGGAGAGAAGTAAGGGTAAAGAAGTATATATACTTCTTTAATTAAGTAAGAGATATATAAATAAGTATATATAGAATAATTAAAGAAGTAGTTATAAGGTAACTAGCGTGTCACACGAGTTGAGTTAGAAGGTAGGACTCAAACTCATGAGTAGAGTTAGGGTTTAGGACTTGAACTCATGCCAAGAAGAGTAAGAGTAGAGTAAGATTCTATATTTTTACTGTATTTTACTGTATTTTCAAGACTTCCTCATATGAAATAGGTGTATTTTTGGTATTACAAGTAGAGTTTTAAAATATTTAGAGCTCAAACTTATAGTATGAGTCCTAAATCTTAACTTAACTCATATTATGAGTCCTGAATCTCAACTCAAACTCGCCTCATTACTCGAACTCTACTCGTTACTCATGAGTAAACTTGACTCGTGTGACACACTAAAGGTAACCATAGGTTTGATAACTTTATTAATTATAAAGAGTATTATTATAGTAAATTATAATTCTCTATAATAAGAATATCTATTTCCTTTAACTACCTAATTCTACCTGGTATAGTCACTAATAAGGGTGCTATAATAACTACCTATATAGAGCTTATATAGTAGAGTATGAGTACTAATAACATAGTATTACCACCACCAGGCCTGACAAAGAGATAGAATGATTATCTTAGTCTATTATATAGTCTAGTTATATAGTATAGCTATATAACTTATCTTAATAAGAGATATATCTAACTGCACATATATACCTTAATATATATACAGGGCCTAGCCCTTCCAGAGGGTATGTAAATAGGAGTAGATGATCTTTGTATAGTGATTCCTATAACTTAGTGCAGAAAACCTCTAAACTATTCATCTCTTTAACACACATCTACAATGCCTGATTTTATAATAGTACAATGCAAGTTAGAGCTGCCCGGACATACAAAACATAATCAAATTTTTAAGAAGTGTTTTTTTTTTCTAAAATTACCAACGCTGTTTACCTAGCAAACAGTTTGACCTATCATTTCCCATAGCCCTGATCATACGAAATAACGTTTACCGCCAGAAACATGGTCAAGGAACGGTACAGCTAGCAGTGCAGGTAAATCAAACACTCTCAAGGACCTGCTCCTTGAATTCTCTCTCAACCTTTTGACCCTTGTCATCAGTCGTAGACTCTCCGTGCAAGTTCAGCAGAGCACCGAGGTCAAACTTAGGAGACTTGAGAAGCTTGACCTTGCGGATGTGAACCTAGGCAAAATGTTAGTCTTATTTAAACAGGGAAATGATACAAAATCAACGAACATTCTGCAGGGGGTAAATTCCCTGGGTAGCCTTTTCAATTTCACGGCCAATGACCTCGGGGATAAGCTTTGTGGTAAGCTGCGAGAGGGTGCAGCTGGCAGCTTCGCGCTGCATGATCTCAGTCATCTTCTTGCGGATAGCACGGATCTGAGAAGAGCGGGCGTATGTGGTCTTCTTAATCTGGTTCGGACGTCTCTTCGTGAAAGCGATGGCAAACAGACGCAGAAGGTAGTCATCGGTCGTCTTGACAGTAACGTTGGCCTCGATGAGCGACTGCCACTTGCGCACAAGGGATCGCAACTTGTCAGTTGTGAAGTCCAAGCCGTGGAAGTTGGTCAGGCAGTTTTTCCCTTGGATCTCGTCCACGCGGAGCTTGACTTTGCGGAATGCGTGGTCTTCGTCGTTCTGCAAGTCAGCGAGGGAGACCTCGAAGATCCGGCCCTTCAGAGAGTCGTTCGCATTCTTCAGACCACTAGTCCGGTTGACCAGAGTTTTTCCAACACTTTGCGTTTGGTCAGCGATTGAACATAACGGTGCAAAAACAATAATCTAGGAATTGGCGTAAGACATACTCCCGGGTCTGGAAAGTCGATGGTGCCTGGTACTGGTTAGCAGTGCGCAAAATTCTTAACAGCCCAAGTATTCACCTTCACAGCATATTCGTCCTTTCTTGTGAAGGGATCAACAGTCCTCTTCTTCACACCCTTCTTGCCCTTCGACAATCGCTTGTTCCTGCAAATTGTCAGTGACCATTTCAACTAAAGAATATGCTTTGCATGTTGATGCGGAGCAAAATCAACATGTAGAATTCGTAACGTACTTTCCAACAGCCATACTTGCGACTCAGGCCTATCTTGCAATGCTTGAAGACAGACAAGTATATCACACCACGGGCTCTGGTGGAGGGATTCGGGTCGATTGACGCTGCTACTGCGTTGGCGGGATGAGTGTTAAATCGAAATCCCACAGAAAAATCGGCTAAGCGAGGCGTCGACCCTATCAGTTGATTACCTAACAGCCGGAAATTTACAGAGCACGTGATATATCGTAATAACATTACCACAATCCGCCGGGCTCTAGGCTGGTACCTTAAGGTAGTGGAGACGATGTGGGAGTTGCGGAATAGTGAATACCTATCAGGTGGTATCTAGAGGTACATACAGAGTACTTCCTTACATAGTTACCTTTAGACTGGGGGTAAGGCATAGAGTGTTTTTAGGATTCATGGGAATTGTCATGAATCTAGTCCATATACTAGCTTAAATATTATTTAAATACATATGGATTGTTTGTATTACATCTATCTTAATATCTTAGTAAAATTCTCAATAGAAAATTAAGCAAATATCAAACTGCTACTACCTTGGGCTACCTGGGTAAGGTAGCCCTGGTACCTATTGATGTTACCAGCTACCTTTACCTAGGTAACCTGGTATTGTACAGTAATGCGGAATGAATTATTGATAAATGGATACCTACAGACCTAGTATGAATGAAAATTTTTTTGGTATGATGTAATAAGTTTTCTATTACCATCATTTTGCAGGGGTATTTCCCTTCTTATTTTCTTTCTTTTTCCTTCTTTATTCTTTTCATATTTCTGAAATAATGCAGGTGTAAAAAAAAAAAAAAAAAACAAAAAAAAAAGGAAGCAGCACCAGCCGCACAAGGATATGTTGGTGATACCTAGGCTGTTCTGTAGTATGCACCTAAGTGCCTACCTACCCACGTATCTACGTACCTTAGGTAATAGTATTCTAATTGACATTGTCAATAATACTAGTACTAGGTAGGTACCTAGATATGTAGTAGTATGTACTATTCTCCAATGGCTGTGGAGACATGAGAACCAAGGATTTGCATACAACGTGATTTGCAGTATCACTATTCCGTTCTCTGTACTGTAATTCCTCTACTCAAAATAACCCAGCCACAACAACCTACCATCTAACTATTACTGTCACCTGTTTGGGTGGCCAGCACCGAGCCAGCACATTGATTTTCAAGGCGGAAAGTTCTCTAGACTAAAGCATGGTATGTCCGAATGATGCTTGGAAATTCTCGGGCGATGGCTAACCATCAATCCCATACTCACAGGGCAAACGAAAGAAGTCAAGCAGACAGCCGCAAGGACCGCGAAAGGTGACCGATCGAACTTGAAATCGGCCAAACACGTGTCCAAACTAATACTGAATTCATCCAGAGAGAACCTCTACCCTCAACATTTGCCTGCTTGTTCTGTAATCACGAAAACTCCATTGTGGTAAAACTAGACAAGAAGCTAGGCCTGGGAAACTTATCTTGTAAAGTGTGCGGGCAGAGGTTTCAAACTGGTATCAATTGTAAGGATTTTTTTTCTCTTATTCTCTCTGACGTATATTGATTTTATGTGCACCAGATCTTTCTGCTGCTGTCGATGTTTACTCGGACTGGGTGGATGCATGCGATGCTGTTGCCAAAGATGCTGCCAATAAATATGAAGAAAACGATTCCCGTGGGATGCGCTCGCAGGATTATCCTTCTTTAGAGCAGCCAGATGTCAGTGAACGTATGAATGCTTATACTGAAGATTATTAACCCTGCAAGAATGGTGAATGGCGTATGGGACGGGAGCTTGGGTTTTAGTATTGTTCATCCTGAGAATTGTTGTTGTTAATTGCTGCTGCTGCTGCTGCTGCTGTTGTTATTATTATTATTATTATTATTATTATTATTATTACGGAGTGTTATTACCCCTTCTGTCTTTCTTTTCTTTCTTTTAAAATAGAAGCATTTGGAATCCTAGCCATCCCATGAACTTAAGCTACTAGGTGTATACATTTCTGTGCTACCCTGGATGAGGGTAGTGGTGATGATCAATGGAAGTTACAGGGTATAATATCGATCACCAAAATCACCCAAACCAGGAATAATATACCTGTTGTTTCAATCAGCACCAGTATATCGCCATAGGATACTATTACAAGATAATGATACGCACTTTTTCTCATCCAAGCCTTGGTCAATAAAAGCAGTCACGACTCGGAGCTGCGGGAAGCGCTCCGCGAAATCCGCCACGCCGGAGGGACTTGCAATGAGATTAAGGAAAAGGATGCGGCTTTCAGGCACACCTTTTGCTTTCAGAACTTCAACAGCGAGTGTAGCGGAGCCTCCTATGAAGGGTTAGGCCGGGAGATACATGATTGGAAGTGGTTTACTAACCTGTCGCAAACATTGGATCAAGCAAAAGAACCCACCGATTGGCAATGTCAGCTGGAAGCTTTTCATAAAAAAGCTTGGGTTTGCATGTCTCTTCATCCCTCTGTATCAAGATTTTTCCAATTCGAACTGACCGACAACAGTCCCTCAAACCCTGCTCCATCGCCTCCCCTGCTCTCATGATAGACACACCACATATTTTCCCTTCGAATTTAACCCCAAGATATGCACGGCCAACAGGGGTCGTGACGGAGTGTTCAACAACTGGAAGATGATTTAAGCCTTCTTCCACTAGCAGACGAATAATTCTGTTTGAATAGAAAATGAAATCGGCACGGCCAGTCTTCTGATCTCTAATCATACTTAAAAAAGTGTTAGCACAATTCATTTCATTCAGAAATATGAGTGATATCTTAATGGGATGGCTTTTGAAACCCTGCTGTTTATTTAGGAACTGCTAACCAATACTCACGTCAGAAGTGCAATCAGTTGAGGGGTTTGAGGTAAAACATGGACATTGTCATAAGGGATATCTTTTGAAACCGTTGCCGTTGGTTTCTCGCCATCAGGTCTGTAGATTGGACCAACGCCCTGAGCAGGGGATGGAATGGGTTCTGCCTCATTCTTGGCCATTGTTGATGGGTTTTTTTTTGTCGAGGAGGGGAGGGCGGATAAAGCAAGACAGGTGTCAACCGAGTCAACCTAATCCCTATATCATGATAATTTTGAGAATTAACCCTTTTCAACCGGTATTTTATAATATATGGGGCTATGGCACCTAATTTGCGTTCATGAGACATACCTTATACTGAGATTTCTAACAACACCTGGACAAACTGACTGAGGGGACGTACACTTCTATCAATAAAATTATAGTGGGGCAGGGCTGTGTTGACCTAGTACCGTACCTTAAGTATTGCGGGTGTCTTAAGGTCATTTAACACCTGCCATGGATACCTGTATTCTTAATGGTTGGCACCCAGGGTACCTAAGTAGGCACCTAGTACCTGTAGGTAGGTAGGTAGGTACTTCTCCTCATACATTTATTCCACTCTTTTGAAATATTTTGGCTCATGGCCATATTTACTATGTAATCTAAGCTATAACTAGTTCCTCTGTTCTTTATATACACATGTTGTCTATGAAATGGGACATGGTATGTATATCTTTGCCAGTTAATATCAGTACCTAGTCCGGGTGGATAATACCTATGTAAACAATATCTTTAGATTTCCAAATATGTAATACTCCATGTAGATGGATATGTACTTAGCGGCACCAGGATGAGGTCTTGCTGGATTGGAAGTTCAGCTACTACCCAGGCTACTCGAGTCGAGTAGTTGCCAACCAGCCTAGTCTGATTGCAGCATAATACTGATGCCCCAACTACCTAGATATATCAAAACCGATTGATTCATTGATTATCAGTTGTCCATGCAAGTATTAAAATGTTTGGTGGGTCCTGTACTATTATCTACCCATTTATCTACTGTACTGTCTACATGGGGTAGCTTGTGCAAACTAAGCAGATCATAAGATAATTTATATGTGATTTCTTTTAAGTCAACTACTAGACAAATAGGCATCTCTTAGTTCCTTCTTTTTGGTGTCTTCCATATGTAGATTGAGATGGGAGGTTTTTCATTTCACCATAGCCATAATTGCCTTAGGTTAAACAACGATGAGAAAATCCTGATAATTTAAGTAATAAACTTATTTCGCTGCCAGTAGGATTGAAGCAGCTACTACGACTAGGTATATTTAGATAGACCAGGATGATATAGGGAATCTGACCATTACTATTAGATTGTTGCTGAGAAGCAAATAAAATTAAAGAGAGCGAGATGTAGACTAGAGTGCATGACACTGTTCAAACTTCGCTTTCTGTACCAAGTAGAAAAAAGCAAATGAAATGGAAAAAGAAAGTCAAACGCGTATTTATTTATACACTAACACAATATGAAAAAAAAAAGAAAAGAGAACAAGAAAAAAAAGCAATGATCCAGATTTAAAAACAGACAAAAAAATAAGACCTAGCATGTCCTCGTTTCGATCGAGGGACCTTCGGGTTATGAGCCCGACGCTCTTCCCCTGAGCTAACATGCTTATGCTTATCTAATACATCTGTTTTTACTTTTGTGTCATTGTTTCTATAGCAGATTCTGATACAATTTAATTATCTATCTCTCTATCACTCCGTTTGCACCCCCCCCTTCTTTCTGCCCGCAGGATCCGCCTTAGTCAACCAATAATATTCTACTAATATGTCGGCAGGACTTGCACCCAAATAACCATCCAGTCTAGCTAATGATGATACTATGAAAATATTGGGTATTATACAGCATGTTAGCTCAGGGGAAGAGCGTCGGGCTCATAACCCGAAGGTCCCTCGATCGAAACGAGGACATGCTATGTTGGTTTTCTTTCATTTATTTTTTTAATCCAAAACACAAAACACACACAAAAAAAAAAAAAAAAAAAAAAAAAGGAAAAGAAAAGAAAACGTTGTTCAATCACTCCTCTATACAGCGTACAGTAACTTCGATTCCTGGGGGTGGACGGTCAACAGTCTTACAGACTAATACTAAATAATAGCTAAATAATGTAGCAAGTGGATGTGGGAGCCCCAATAAGCAGTATGCACTGTATGTACTTAACTACTACTTAGTGCTTTGATCCATACTAATAGAACTCTGTACGTAGGCTAGTTAGTACTAACTCCTATATTACGTATTTGTGCTCTAGAGCCTTGAATTTTAAATATTTTCTGTTTGCGCCCCCTCCCCTCCCCGCATTCATGACTAATTCACCGAGCCAGCTAGGTACTTACCTTAGGTGGTTGTAGGTACTCCCTACGTATGTGTACTTTACATTTCATGTAACCATTGATTTTAGGTACTTTTTACAGTCTACCACCTTTAATGCAACCACCTACCTGATTTTTGACCAACCACAAAGCATTGTGTACCTTTCAGATATAAGATTATTGCTTGATAAAAAGTGATGAGAAAAGGTGGATACTGCGGAGTATTACGTTGTCAGTAAGTTCATATTTTATAACATTACCCCTTGGGTACTACTGCCATTAACCTCAAACAGCAATCTCAGACTCACCTCTTCATACTTCAGTAAATTATGGAAATGACAACCTAGAAACTAAGGTAATGACTGAATTGTGCATAGTACAGATTTTTAATACACCTATCTAATATGAACCCCCTCCCCCAAAAGAAACTTGATACAGTGAAGGCCTGAAGTGCTAAAATAAAGGTGGACTCTGCTTGATAGGTAACAGTGGTCCTTTTATTTCTGGATATGCTCTTATCATGATATCTGACTTGAAACAGCTCGCTATGTCATTGTGAATGAATGACATGCTTGTTTTTCTAGACAGCTGATCCACATGTCATAATCCTCTATATATGCATCGATAATATAATCAGGTTGATTAGCAGTACACTGAAACCTGATTTTATTTGAGACAAACAGCCATCACTTACCTTCCTCACTTTTATTGATTGATAGTTTTTCCCTATCCCTCCAATGCTATCTTACACTACTCCCGATGACCAAAATGCAACCCAGAACACCAAAAGGCCGGAAGCTTGTGACCTATGGAAGATCCACCAGAGACCAGATCTGTGGAAATGACTCATCCAGCATCTCATCATTTTCTGCAATATTCAATGAGGGTGGAGAGTCAGATGTGTCTTCCAGGTTGAACTCTGTTACCAACACTGAAGAGCAGCAACAGTTGAACAAGAATAGAGACCTTCGATCCCCAATCACTCAGCTTTCTGGCGTGGAAGGTTCCAAAAAAAACACCGATGAAAATATATATGACCTTCCATCTAGTGACGGGATGGAAGATCATGGGAAAGGCAAAAAAAAGCGCAGGAAGCTTGTCTCTGATCCACAAAACCAGCCGACCCAAAAGCCTACCGTCCGCAATGTCCGTGGTAACTCTCAGCTCGATGTTTCTGCTGGCAGTCATGAAACCAGTAATACTCGTCCGAGGCCTAGAGTCTCTTCTCGAAATCCAAGTCAGACTCGACATCGTGGACGAGAACCATCAACAGCGCATGGTACTAAATGCGACATTCCGAAATCTGCCCAGATAGAATTACACTCAGGCTCTGCTATGCAGCGGTCTTGCATTCCAAATATTAGTCTTGGGGGAAACGATCATCCTGAACGAAATCGGGGCGGCTCAGAAACTTCCCGCTTGCAGTCCTTGCCAGAGATAAATAGAGAGTACGAGGGAACAGTGCCTAGTCGAAGGAGACTGATCGACTCGTTAGATGCGACTAAGAAATCAGTCAAAAAACCATCAACAATTTCTGACTCTGACAATGAAGCAAATTCCGCACAGATTTCTTTTTCCAGTGCAGTGAAGGGAAATAATATGTCATACGTGCAACCCAGACAAATATTGTCTAGTACTACTCTCCACAATACGAGCAACAACCAAGAGTCCACTACTGCAATCCCTGTGGATTCGCGGCGATCTAAAGTTACATATGCACGCCAACGATCCTTCATGGGTGATTTGCAAATCTCTGGAGAACTGAAGGGTCAGGATCGTTTATTATTTTCAATGGATCAAAATCACCCTATCCAGCGACAGCCTACTACTGAAATTATGCCTCGTACCTTTTTGCACATCAATGATGATGAAAATAATGACAGTGGGCCTGTTCGAAGCATTCATGAACTAAGACAGGCTGGGGATGACGCTCGCTTTCGGGGCGCGGTTGATTCCATGTTCGAGGATATAGAAGATCCTTGCAACCCAGGAGCTGGGAAATGCAATAGTTTGGTCCAGTTGTGTATAAAACTTCTGGATTCTCAATTTGCACGTCGCTTTTCTGAACACGGCTTCGAAACGCGACTCGTGGAACATGTCACCAGTAGCCTGGATATTGTCTCAACCTCCTTTGCTTTATGCGGTTATCTGTTGATTTTCGCAGGTCGCTCCATACCTTCTAGAATCTTGGATTCTTTCTGGCCCAGACTCTTGGTTATAGCCCCTAAACTACTCGGCATAAAAGACGATATATTGCCCCTGGTAAAACGTCAATTTGGCTCATCAAAATTTGTTCAAAAGTCCGTTCAAAATTCAATCCCACAATTGTCATCTGCAATTTTTAGTCCACCGCAGTCATCGAAGATTTCCCCATGCTTCCTGGCACTCCGATGCATTCAACTTACCTTGTCAAACTTTCGAAAAGGCGACAGAATTGAACCTGTTTCCAGCATAATACTTGACCAACTCGTTCAATTACTGATAGTGGAAAGCTCAGCTGAGGCAGCAAATTTTCTATTGTCACCAGAAGACTTCCATATTTTGGCCTTGGCGTTTTCAATATTGGAATCCTATACAGTTCTATCAGGCACATTGGCATATGGATACCGTGACTCGTTTAAACCGCTTTCCCGACTTTCCAATTTTCTTGACATGAGTTGGTATGGCTTTAATGACCGAGGTCGACCAATTTTGGCTCTTTATATTCGGGTGATTCTGAATATCACCAACAATGATTCGTCGCTTTGTAGCGAGTTTTCTACGCCTGGAATAGTCGAGGGGCTAGTCAATATCATTACAACAGAAACCCAGGATGAATCTGAGGATTTCCTTGCCGAAGAAAACAACTCGCTGAATACCGTGATTTTGGCTCTTGGGGCTCTTATAAACTTGGCAGAGAAAAGTGAATCATCGAGAGCCGTCTTTCTAAATCCGGTCTCCCCAACCTTCCTTCAACTGCTATTGCGACAGTTTTTTGCTGGAATTAACACCGTCCCAAAGGTAAGATATAAACAAGACCTTTTCTCCTTTACAGTGGGTATGTACCCCTTTATCGACACAGTCTGACTGAATCCAGGCCCATTCTGTTCTCGAAGTCCATCATAACGTTGCCATTGGATATTTATCGACACTTTTAGTAACGCTTTGTTTAAATGACGAAGCACGCTCGCAAGTCATGGGGTCTTCACATGGAGAAGGGCTTGCAATAGTCCTATCAACAGCTGATGAATTTCTTCATTACCACCAAAAAGTTGAGCAGGACCACCATCCATTTGAGACAAGTTGTGATAAGATGACTGGGTTCACAACACGCTTAAAAGATATCATCTGTCAAGTTAAAGAGCTTGCAAGTTTTTAAAGTAATATGTGTATACAGTAACAGTCTCAATAACTTTACTTTCTTTATTCTTTTCATTCTGGGGTAAAATGATTTGTTACTATCATTCATTATTTCTAATCATTTTATAAACTAGAAGTAAAGCCTTCCTGTAAAATCATTAAAATATCGTTGCGACAGTAAATGACAAATTTGACACTTCGTCCATGCTTTTTGAAGCTGAAATCTGCAAGTACGGAGTTCTTCGTACCTTATTTTCCAAAGCTGGAGTGACATAATCTTGTTCCACGGAGTTGGTATTCTTCAAGTATGTACTTCTCCGTACTCCGTACTGGCAAAGACCTCCTTGCAATGATTTGCCACATTTCTTGACCGTGTCCAACCATCGCAACCCTCCCCCTTTTCTCTTAGAAAGAATTATCCGAAATACCTTCTTAATTGATATTTAAAGCTGCCGGGCTATTGCTCTAAAGGTTGTTTTTTCATGTTCTCTGTACAGTGCGCCACACATCCTTTTGCTGTGGCTTGAACAAGGAACGACCACACCCAGCCTGCACATTGCAGTCCGTCCTATCATCATTTGAACATCTCTTTACTGAAAAGTGACAAAATGCCTGCCGCCCCTAAGCAGCGGAAAATAGCTATTGTTGGCAGTCGATCTGTGGGTATGGATTTCATTGCTCTGCGTTGAGCAGTTTGGCTTGATTTACCATCTTAAACCAAACCTTGGTATCTACTTCTTCCCACTAATACTAATCATCTCTAGGCAAATCCTCTCTCACGGTTCGCTTTGTGGAGCATCATTTTGTAGAAAGCTATTACCCGACAATTGAAAATACGTTCAGTCGAATCATAAAATACAACGGCCAAGATTTCGCAACAGAAATTGTCGATACAGCTGGCCAAGTAAGTAAAGGCCATGTTCCCAGAAAGAAAAAAAGAGGAAGGGGGAAAATATTAATTAGATGACAGGACGAATACAGCATTCTAAACTCCAAGCATTTCATTGGAATCCATGGTTATATCATCGTGTACTCGGTGACATCTCGCCAGTCTTATGACACGGTGAGGGTTATTCGAGATAAAATATTAAATCATCTTGTGGGTACCTGGTAATCTGCCTGGATGCTTGATATAATGCTGAGATGACATGATAGGGAGCCGACTATGTTCCTCTTGTGGTTGTTGGGAATAAGAGTGACCTCAAATCCGAACAACGGCAGGTCTCTCTAGATGAAGGCAGGCAATTAGGAGAGCAATTCAATTGTGCATTCACTGAGGCCAGTGCTCGCCTTGACTACAATGTGGGAAAGGCCTTTGAGTTGATGATTGGTGAAATTGAGAAATCACAAAACCCTTCACAACCAACAGGGGGAAATAAGTGCGCTATTATGTGACATTGAGCCGGAGATTCAGGGAGACATTACAGACATATGAGCAAAGGGCAACAATCCTTGTCATATAACCCAGAGCCTGCTAATGATGCTCTATTCTCTGAGGAGGACAGCTGTTGCTACTTAGAATTCCCATGTCACGAATTGTCTGCTCGCTTGAAATAACAATGCCTGTCTCCTTTGCCTTTTTCGAATTCCTTCAGCTTGGGCCTGCATTTGTGGTCTCACTTCATCGAGCTCATTCCCCATATTATATGATGTACACCTCTTACATGTTTCTTTCTTTTGTTTCCCCTTTTATGAATGTCAAATTCGGGTGCAGGGTAATAATCATATTGATAATCTCAAAATTTTAATAAAGCATTGACTATGTCTTAATGAGAGTATGAGAAGCTTGGGATAGGTCGGAAGACGGTCCAGGTATCTAATTATTCATTATGGAGACAATACTTGTGAAGTGGATCATGGAATAATAAATTAGATAAGAATACAGGGTACAGAATATAACTACCCCTCTGTAGTCATGTGAAACATTTAGTGAGTGCCCCTCCCTACTTTACTTCCACGCACCAAGGCACTATTATTATTTCCCTAGGCGCCAACCCATTTTTATTACCCCTCTAATTATTGTTACTGGAACCCCGCGAAGTATTCACCCTATTACACATATTTCCTGCACAAACCAGCAATCTCTTCCAACCAGAATCGAATTGCTGGCATTTACTTCTTCCAAGCCTCCCATACCATCTTACGAAAATGTTGGACCTTGCAGATTTCGTTACCGACCGCGGTGGAAATCCCAATAAAATCAAGGAGAGCCAGCGCAAAAGATCTGCTCCCGAGGATGCTGTCGATGGAGTGATTGCCTTGTATGAGGAAGCCCGTCGAGGTAAGTACTTTTTTGATGTGCTTTTGGATTATTGTTAGAAAGCAAATGGAGGAAGACTGATCCTTAGGCATTCACAGCGCGGTATGAAGTAATGCAAATTAACTCTCAACTCAATGCTCTCCTCAAGGAAATTGGAAAGAAAAAGAAGGTCAGTAATTAGGAGTTTCTTATGAATTTTTTTATGCAGTCGGGGCATGAATTAATATCAACTCGTAAACAGAGCAAAGAAGATGCAAGTGACTTGATAGAGCAAAAAGCCGGCTTGGAGAAAGAGAAGAAAGCAGCGGAGGAAATTGCTTCCCAAAAAGAAAACCAGAGAGACAGAATGATCCGAACAATTGGAAATTATGTTCATGAATCTGTCCCTGTGAGCAACAATGAAGTGAGTCTCATTGCTGTATGCCAGAATAAGTCATCCTTGCCTTACTAACGTTTGGTAGGATGACAATGTTGTTGTTAAGAAATGGGCACCGGAGAATGTTGCTGTGGAAAAGCGGAATTGCCTTTCTCACCATGAGGTCCTCACTCGTTTAGATGGATATGACCCAGAGCGCGGTGTCAAGATTGTCGGTCACCGTGGATATTGCTTGACAGGCTATGGTCTTTTTCTAAACCTTGCTCTTATCAACTATGGCTTGGAATTCCTTTGGGGGAAAGGATACAAGCCAAACCAGCCCCCCCAGTTCATGCTCAGGGACCTAATGGCGAAGACAGCTCAATTAGAGCAATTTGATGAGGAGCTGTACAAGGTTTCCGAAAGTGAAGATAAGTCTACTGATAAGTACCTCATTGCTACGTCGGAGCAACCATTGTCTGCGCTCCATGATGGAGAGTGGCTCCAGGATAAAGACCTTCCAATCAAGTGAGGTTTCGATACCCCTCCTCAAGATATTCAAACTAACTGAGAGGCAGATACGCTGGGTACAGTACATGCTACCGGAAGGAAGCCGGTTCTCATGGCAAAGATGCATGGGGTATTTTCCGAGTCCACCAGTTCGAGAAGGTAAGGCCTGATTGTGTTCGAAAATTTATGTTGTCCCGCTGTTTCTCACTTTCCACAGATAGAACAGTTTGTTCTGACTAAGCCCGAAAATTCATGGGAAGCTTTTGATGAAATGATGGCCACATCGGAAGAGTTTTATAGGTCTCTCGGGCTTCCTTTCCAGGTTGTTGCCATTGTTTCAGGGGCACTTAACAACGCAGCGGCCAAGAAGTATGATCTGGAAGCGTGGTTTCCATTCCAGGGCGAGTACAAGGAATTGGTTTCTTGTTCAAACTGTACGGATTACCAATCAAGGGCCCTAGAAATTCGATACGGTACCAAGAAGGCTACTGATGCAAGAAAATCTTATGTTCATGCACTGAATGCCACTCTATGTGCTACGGAGAGAACACTTTGCTGTATACTTGAGAATTATCAAACTGAAAATGTGAGCAATGAGTTTAGCTATGTGATTTTGATATCTTGTTGCTAACAAGTGCAGGGTTTCAATGTCCCGGAGCCTTTGCGAAAATATATTCCCGGAGCTCCTGAATTCCTTCCATACACCAAGGAACTTCCAAAGGACACTACTTCCCACAAGGCCAAAGGAAAGCAGACAACCAAACCTCCGAGTGATCCATCAGAAGCCACCAAGAAACTGCAAGGCCTACAGGTGTGAGGGTCACCACTGGCAGATAGATTGCGAGTTTTGCTGGATCATTCACACTTTGCCCTGCATTACTGATATATCATAGCTATCTTATGTATGTTTTTCTAAGCCCACCCTTCTCTCCAATTCCTTTGTTCCAGGAAATGGATTAAAATGAAATTTTTTTTATAAAAAATTATAAATCAAAAATAAAAAGAATTGAAAACCCTTCAATGTGATTATACGATGGATAATCTTTGTGGAGTTAAGTCACATGGTTTTAGTGCGTGTGTACATGATGTATTCTGTAGTACTTAGTACAGAGTATGACAGCATATGCCGTACTATCCGCACCTTCACTTTTTTGGAGGAGGGGCAAAAAAAAAAAAAAAAAGTGAGAGCAAGGGAGACAGAGACTGGTTCCAGGTTAGTTAGCCCCTCACTACCCACTATGCCTGATGAGTCAATTGTAGTACTACAGATGAGGTCCGATTTCCGGAGAGGTCTTCATTTCCCAATATTATTTCCTTTTTGTCCCCTCCAAGGTAAATCAAATTTATCTTGTCAACTGGTCCATATTTTCACCATACCAAGAGAATTTCGCCATGGCTTCATCAGCTCAAGATATCAATATGAAGTTGTCTAGCTCCCCAACCACTTCCTTTCAATCCCCATCCAGTCATGGGGGGTCTGCTTTGGCCAGTCGATCGATTATCCCTCTATCCAATGCAAAGCATTTGAAGCCATTCGCCACAGAAGACATCAAGGTTTTGCTCCTAGAAAATGTGAATCAGACCGGTCGAGATATTCTCACCCAGCAAGGCTATCAAGTGGAGTTTCTCAAATCATCACTCCCAGAGGACCAACTCATTGAAAAGATCCGGTGAGTTTTAAAGCTGCGAGTAGAGATTTTAGCTAACTGTGATGTCCAAAGTGATGTGCATGTGATTGGTATCCGGTCCAAAACTAAGCTTACAGCTCGTGTATTGAAAGAAGCCCGCAACCTTATAGTCGTGGGGTGTTTCTGCATTGGGACAAACCAAGTTGACCTCCAGTATGCGGCAGACCATGGAATTGCAGTTTTCAATTCGCCATTCAGCAATTCTCGCAGTGTCGCCGAACTAGTCATAGCTGAGATTATTGCTCTCGCCCGCCAGCTTGGTGACCGTTCTAATGAAATGCACAACGGTACTTGGAATAAAGTTAGCAACAAATGCTGGGAGGTTCGTGGGAAGACTCTGGGTAGGTAATCATGTTTATGTTTGCCATTGTGAATTGTGTCTCATGCGCGGTGACAGGTATCATTGGATATGGTCACATCGGTGCCCAGTTATCTGTACTAGCAGAGGCAATGGGTTTGTCGGTGATTTTCTATGATGTAGTGAACCTGATGGCATTGGGTACTGCTCGCCAGGTGCCAACCTTGGAGGCACTCCTTGCCGAATCGGATTTTGTTACATGCCATGTTCCAGAGCTCCCAGAAACCCAAAACATGATAGGGCCGCAGCAATTCGAACAAATGAAAAACGGCAGCTACCTCATCAATGCTAGCCGAGGAAGCGTTGTGGATATTCCTGCCCTGATTCACGCAATGCGATCTGGCAAGCTTGCCGGAGCTGCGCTCGATGTGTACCCGAATGAACCTGCTGGGAACGGCGATTACTTCAACAATGACCTTAATGGATGGGGCGCGGATCTACGAGCACTCAAGAATTTGATTTTGACTCCTCATATTGGAGGAAGCACTGAAGAAGCTCAAAGTGCCATCGGTGTTGAAGTCGGCCAGGCTTTGGTGAGATATGTCAATGAAGGTACCACTTTGGGTGCTGTAAATCTCCCTGAAGTTGCTCTTCGTTCCTTGACCATGGATCAACCGAATCATGCTCGGGTAAGTTGGCCTTTACTGGAGCTATGGAGCTATTCATGTCCGGAGCCGTGGCTAACTTGACTACAGGTGATTTACATTCACCAAAATATTCCCGGTGTTTTGCGGAAAGGCAGGTTTCAAATATGGTTTAAAATCGGACATCGCTAACTTTCCTCAGTGAACGAGGTTCTGGGCGACCACAATGTTGACAAGCAGATGACGGATAGCCGAGGTGATGTATGTTTTGATTTCTATTGGCTGGAGCAGAACAGAAGTAACCATATCTAGGTGGCCTATTTGATGGCTGACATTAGCAACGTCGACACTACTACGATTAAAGACCTCTATGAGAGGCTGGAAAGTCTCTCCTGTATGTCCCCTTAGTTGTTTGTATATACACATGCACACGCACACAGTACTAACCTCATGTCTACCTAGCTCGAATTATGACACGCATATTGTACTAGATGTTGTGGCATCAGTGAATACCGCGTCGCAAAAGAGAAATTGTCATTATCGTCAGCTATCGATCTCAATTATTGTGTTGCGTTTTGTCCCCTCCTTGTTCTCTTTAACCTAATTTTGCCTTGCTCTAAATAGACAAAAGGAAGATAAGGAATGCAGGAAATATATGTGTGTTCCGGCTTCGGTTTAGGATCCCTCAACGGATCTACGCTAATGAGAGGGAGTAGAGGAAAGAAAAAAGAAAAAGTATTTGTTATGATGTATACTGCCTCGGTTATAGGGTTTCGATTTACTCTCACTTTTTTTCTTTTTTCTTTTTTCTTTCTTTCTTTCTTTCTTTTTTTTTTTTTTTGGTGGGTATGTAACTGCTCCAGACAATGGGGAAGTTAGGAAGACATTAGTTTTATTCTAGGTGGTCAAAGGTGCTATTAGTTGTTCAACAACTATATTCCAAGTAAAAGATGATACAATGCATAATATTTTGTTGAACACCACTACCCCGTCCCAAACAAAAGAGCAAAAAAACATCGATTGGACCACTGAGTTCAATGTTTTCTTTCATTCAACCACTCAATATTCTATCGACGCCTTGACCCCCAGTCTTTCACGTTTGGGCTTCGACTCCGCCTCCTGGTGGTGTGGTCACGTTGGTAATCTCGTCTGTTTGGCTGCTCCAGTCTAGCATCACGCCGATCAGTGTTAAGTCCTGAGTAATCTACATCCCTGTCTCGAACGCGCTCGCCAGTGTCGCTGTAATTCGGAACATAAGAATCCAAATTCCCATCTGGCCGTCCGCCATAACGGCCTTGACGACTCCTATCCCGCCCTGCTCTTCCATGATTCCCGCTCCAAGGTTGGTACGCAGTCACGGGGGGTTTAGGTGGTAAGCCAACTTCTCTTTGCCAGCCTGGGAAAGATTGATTTAAGTCTTCGTTCCCTTGCCTTGTTCGCGACGGTTGCATCTCACTAACTCGATTGTCAAATGTTCGTCGTAAATTGCCGTAGCTTTCTTGAGAATTCGATTTTCCTGCACGTGCAGCACCCGGAATGCGACTATTGCGATTTTCCACTCCTGTTCGCGCCCCGGAATTTGTAGACCACCCTCCGTTGGGGCCCATGCCAACTGATCCTCCTGCAGGAGCTGGAGGCATTGCTCGTTGTCCACGAAACTTTCGCCTATCAAGTTCATGAGAATCCTCAAAATAAGGTAGCTCACCCGGGCGCGCTGGAAGCGGTGTACTAAAAAAATAAGGGTGTTTTAATGCATCAATGGCATTTATTCTTTTACGCCAATCAAGCTTGAGAAGTTCGCTCAGCAATGATATAGCCGTGGGGCTTTGACTGTTGCAACGTTAGACACTTTCCCAGATCAAAAGACATGCTCCCACACACCCTCCTTTATTTTGTCGGTCTGGGGGTTTGGCTTAATAAAGGAGGGCTGGGGAAGAAACTATACCCTTTGAATGCTTCGGGTAAATTTCCCTGTTTATATCCAAAGCTCTTAACACCTTCACAACCTGGAAGTGAACCCCAACCAGGCATATTCTCTTCAGTGGGGGTGCCCACAAGATTGAAAATGAGCTGTGCTTGGTTAAGATCACTGCTGCCTGCAAGTATGGGTTTTCCTTTGAACATTTCGCCGAAAACACATCTAGACATGTCAGTAATAAAAACACTATTATTGACAGAGAGAGTTACCCAACACCCCACATATCTATAGCCGTTGTATAGCGTCGAAGCTGGAGCAGAAGCTCAGGCGGGCGATACCATCGCGTCACAACAAGCGTAGTATAGTCTCTTTTTGCTTCACCACCGCCCTTTCCAGGTTGAGGCGGCGGTTCATCATACGGCCGTGCCAGTCCAAAGTCGGCAATCTGAAGAATTCCTTTGTTGCTGATCAGCAGATTTGCAGCTATAGAAAAGTCAGCTAAGGAAGCAAATCCTGCACTGTGTGTGGGACTAGCCTTTCATATCACGATGAAGGATGCGATTCTGCCAAAAGTTAAAACCTATCTCTCAACATAATTTGCAGGAAGAGCCCTACCCCATGCAAGTATCTGAGTCCCTCAAGAAGTTGCAACAGATAACATTTGATTTGGGGTTCAGTAAAACGAACTGCTGGGTTTTCCAAAAGCCCTGAGAGATCATGTTCCATGTATGGCGTGACCATGTACATGCTTGGCTTTTTTCGTCCTTCGCCTTGCGAGATGTCAGCAGAAGCTGCTAATACTTCTTCACCACCAACCTTTGCTTCTCTCCACGGCCATCTCTTTGAGTTGAAGGATATTAGGATGGCAAAGCATTTTTAAGAGTTTAATTTCACGGAGAGCAGTTATAGGAAACTGAGGAAGTGATTAGTTAGAACAATCCATGACACATCGAAGCGTTCTTACTCCATCCTTCTCATTGTGCATGAGAATTTTTTTCAAAGCAACAACAGAACTGTCTTTTTTCAATCTTGCCTTGTAAACCTCACTATATCAATGTTAATATATAGGAACTACATATATAATATATTCCAAAGTACTTACCCAAATGTTCCTTCTCCAAGCTTGCCTAGAAACTCAAAATCACGAATATTTGAGCAGCCATGAAATCGAGTATGACCGTTGCTACTCCGTTCAAGCGAAGAGGCAACCATTTTTTCCTAATCAACCTGCACGAAGCAGTTGACAACCTCCAAATTCCAGAGCACTCCTATGGAAAATTAATAGGGGACATATGCTTTTGAACAAAAGGGTTTTTTAACCCCTTTAAGAACCGTCGAGTGAGACAAAACAAAGGTGTTAGCACGGCAGTTACAGATGTGGCCGGCCTAAGATAGAGCCCTGTTAGTTTCCTTCCAATCCTCAAAGAGTCCTAGTATAAGGATATTGCGAGGAGGGAATGGAGAAGAAGAGTGAAAGGAGGTGTTTAGAGGCGAGAAATCGTGTATCCCGTGTTAGCGTTGCGCGCAGCTAGAATCCGATCATGATGTCAAGTGATCTGAATTAAAGGACGGACCGATAGGTAGCGTTGTGGCAGCAGTTCACATTTTAGAGAAAACCCTGTATGTTGGTTTTTAACAGAATCATATCATGAAAACCAAGGCACCTAGTTAAAAAAAAATTGTCTTCGAAGAACGCTTGTACTTCAATAGTGCCCCTGTACTACATACGGAGGGCGGCGTAACTCCGGCAGACATAGTCACGTGGGTATACTTGCTGAGTGATAAACGTTTCCTCCTCCCATCTTATGGATTTTGGCTGCCTTGATAACGGTACAGGTTTGCTTTGCAAGATTGAAACAGTATGTGCTTACTACTATCCTCTAGCGATATATATCCCCATTCATATTACTGTATCTATCCAGTAAAGCTAACAGGCGATGTAAACAGACATGGCTGCGAACCATCCAATCCACATTCATCCGGCACGGCCGCTCTATCGCTTTACAGCAACTGCTCTAGGTGCTAGCATGTGGTTCTTTGTAAAGTTTCCCAATTAATTTCTTCCCACTCAACGGACGTTGCTAACTTCAGTGTTTTCTATAAAGCTAATGTACCGTGCCAAAAAGGATGGACCGGCTTTGCTGGGATGGAAACACCCCTGGGATCATTGATTGAACTTCGAAGGGTCTAATCGTGATGTTGTATTTCTCAATTGCATCGGTAACATGAATGTTATAGTCACGCCAATGGAGGAATGCATGCATTTTTTTCGGGGTCAAAAGCTATCAGATAACATAATACTATTTGATAAGTTGTCGTCGCAAGCAATTGATGGAGCCATGGGGCCGTCACTGCCAGCTTCTAAGAGCTCTTCAGTTGTATGAAGGAGTTCGAATCATTTTCACTTCTGCATCTCTTCGAGTAATACTTTGTACTGACGGCGCTGCTTGCGATGATCAGGCCGCAACCATACATACGCACGCCCAAATGCTCGGGCAAGGCGGGGGAAAAGTTGTTGCTCGGCTACCCAAGAAAGCAGAAAGGTACTAATAGCAAGAGCAAATAGCCAACCTTCAAACCTGACCGACAAATACGTCAATTGCATAACTTCAGTCACCCATTCAGATGGCCCGAAGAGCATGTAAACTGAAAGCAGTAAATCCATGACTATGGTAAAGAGAAATGGTGCTAGAAAATAGTCAGTGTCTAGTTTTCCAAAGGAAGATGTTGTAACTAACTATTCGATCTCATTGGCTTCCGGAAGGGCGACCCCACGCTGAGTGTAATACTGGTCAAAATGTACTGGAAACAAGAGACTAAAAAGAGTGTTGTGTTCTGGGAGTTCTCGATGTTGGGCTTTTCCAAGTCCACTTGAGGTGCCTTGAACCTTTTTTGAGAATTAGAAGATGCGTTGCAAAATATTTCACGATATCAACTTACCATGGCTGTGATTCAACCATCTTATATGCGACTAGCTGGCTCGACACGCAAATAATGATCTGCCCAAGCAATGGCGTCAAGACCTTCCGTGATACAAGATCAGCAGTCGGTCTTTTTCGAGAAAGTACTGGATAGGGACCCGTCCAGCCCACTTTGAAATTAATCAGCATAGCCTATATAAGAAGCTTTTGAATACTTACTGAATATAGCGATTGGCAAGATAAGCAGTAGATCAATAAATAAAAACTAAATAATTATTGATCAGTTATCAAGACATTTGCTTTGAAAGCAACTTCTTAGTTGAATTACCTGGAAATCACCAAGGTTTGATGCCGATTTATAGAGGAAGCTGACGGTAGAGAACTGAATTGCGGAATAAAGGCTCATGTATTTGAAGCAGCAAAAACTTGTGACTAATGCAGCACGGCCCTCCCTGTAACGCATTAATAGACAACATTGGACGGTAAAAGAGGGGAGGCAAATACTTGATCAAAGTTGGGACACAGGATATTTCAAAGTTGCGGCTTGTAAATGGAGCAGCTACAGATGCTTCAGCATCAGATAAGGAGATACCGACATCTGCAGCTTTCAGTGCTCCACAGTCATTTGCACCATCGCCACAGAACCCGCAGCAGTAATCAAGGGATTGCAGTTTTTCAACAAGTTCGTGCTTCTCGTCAGGAGACATCCTAGCAAATACATTCGCACGCACAAGCATCTATTGGGATTAGAAAATGTGACAATTGGGGGACAACCAAAGGAAGGGCGGTTTGAGGGAGACATACTCTCCTGAGTAAAGTTTCACTTCCGAAATCCACTATCCATCTGAACACATCACCACTGACAGCAAGCGAATATTTATGCATATTGTAAACATTGCCAGGCACAGATAAATCGACATTTGCCGAGGGCTGCGAAAGCTATAATCTATTAGCTAATATCTCGTTGGGTTGGCTCCGAGCCCATACCATAAGGCTATTCTCATCAAGTTTCAATTCTGAATCATCGGTACTTTCCCAGCAGAGAGAGGCCTTCGGGTCATGATGGTGACCTAAAATATCCTGTTAGACAAAAGTAAAATGATATTTTTTGAGAACAAACCTTGCACAAAATGGGGAATGAAGCATGATTCATCTTGTTTGACCAGGCCACATTCGCGAGCAACACTGACCGCAGTCAGTATGTTATCTCCAGTACACATAATATTCCGTATTCCTGCTTGGTTCAATTCAGTAATAACATTCGCCGTACTTGGCTTCAGTTTATTCTCAAATATAATAAATCCAATGAATGCTAAGTTGCATTCCACGTCTGCGCGTGTCATCTTTTGAACTTTCATCCAGCTTAGTTTCCGTTCATATTTAGCAGCACAAGCGATGACACGATAGCCTTTGTGGGTATATTGACTGAGTAAATCTTCAAAGTCGTATGGTACTAAAACATGTTAGTTAGTATTAATGGCAGACTGGCTTTATCTTACAAGTTTCTGGTAGACATATAGCCTTCACACTCTCTGGTGCTCCCTTGACATAGAAACTCGCACCACTGTCGCCAAATTGCCTAACTATCACACTTGCACGGCGGAGTTGAGAAACGAACTCGAAACTCCGTAAGATACCAAGCTCTATTGCAGTCTGCCGTGTGGGCTTTCGTTGGTCTCAGTTACCATAACCCTCAGATATTCAAAAGCGAGGTAGGTAATACTTACACTTGAATTTCCGCGCTGGTGACTTTCCTGGGCTGCTGGAACAGGTGGTTTCGCAATGGATGGAATTATCGTATCGAACTTGGAATTTGGTTCTTCGGAAATATGACTCCCACCCTCCTCGTATGACCAGCGAGTGAATTGAAACATTTTCACATCAAGGGGATCTCCTAGGATCTCACCGTCCACGATTCTCAAAGAATGACATGTTGCCATTGTGTATATGATGCTTTTCCATTTCTCAGAGTTAAAGGCAATATTATCTGAGACTGACGCGGAAGTTGGGAAAACAAGGGGGACTTCAAACGAAAGTTCGGACAATCTATCGCGTCGGTTAGTATATATAAATCCATGGAATGAGATAGCTATACCTCATCTCGTGATTCACAGTCCGGACCCCGAGCACATCCAATCCGTCTTCTGTAAGTGTCCCTGTTTTATCGAAACAGACAATATCCAGCTTGCCGCCTACATTGACTCTGGGTGGAGGGGGTGTTAGGCGCATTTAGCCAAGAATACACACTGAGACAGAGAAACACACTCACTTTTGCGGGCTAATACAAAATATTTTGTGCTTTTTCAGCCGAGAGAGTGCAAAATTGGTACCGATTGTTAACGTGGCCGGTAAGGCTGGTGGGACAACAATTGTAATCAAGTCGAGAGCCCTGACAACAATTGTACGCCATGAAAGCTAGCGGTTGTTAGACCTTGTTGGAGGCAGTGGCTGATTGAAGATTGAGCTTACCCCGAGACGAATGAAGTTTACAAATGATGCCACGAACCCTAGGATAGCAATACCACCCATGACAGATATGTAGCGGAAGGAATCGCGATAGAATTTGAACCCAGAGGGCTTAGGGAAGAGCATGGAGCGAACAAGAGCTCCCTTTGTTGTCAAAAAGCCTGTTCTCACAACAACCGCCAAAGCAATAGCCTCATCATCAACATTCTGTGGACGCCTTGCTCTGATGATTTTCGTTCCACTGAAAAGAAAATGCTTTGCAACATTCGGATGAATAGATGGGGCGCTCAGATCAAGATAATCAAGTCCATCATCTGTAAGAGGTGTCTTTGATACAGGTACGGATTCACCTCATTCTCAGTCAGAACCTTTTTTACAAAACATAGATATGGCACCTTATTACAAACCTGTGAGCATGCTCTCATTCACAATACAATCTCCAGACAATAGCAAACAGTCGCATGGAACCTGACTTAGGGATGGATCGGAAAATTCAAACACATCACCAGGTACCAATTCTCTCGAGAGAACAGAGCGCCCTTCAGCAAGACGTATTAAAATTTCAATTCGAGTTGCGGTGCTAAGGAAATGGCAACTTACAAAACCCGTTTCTCAACACGCGAATGTAGCACTCGAACAGAGAGATAGATCTCAGCCGATGCATGGTCTGCATCTGGGTAAGTAGTTGTGCTATAATTTAAGCCAAGGTGTGTCATACCGATCTTGTTTCAAGGACAGTCGCACCGATGCTGAAAATAGAAATAAGAAATATACAGACGGCGTAATAATAATATTCGTCCAAAGACCAAAGGACAAGACTGGCAATTTGGAAAATGTAGAATGGATGAAAAGCCTTTGCTCATGAGAATATATCCCAAATGGATTTAAAGGAAAATGACACTTACTTCATCCATAAGAAGCTGAGCGATTGGTTTTTGTTCAATATCGATGAGATTAGCCCCAAAAACCTGCTCTCGGCTATCGCGATCATCAGCATCCAACCCACTTCTCATTACCTTGACGTTCGTCCACAAAGGGTCTTTCCAGCCACTAATAAGTAAGAACCTGTCTTCTAATGGGTTGTAAAAGAAACGCAGATATCTGTAATTAATGCAACGTAGCGAAGATATAGCCGGGTCATTGTATTCGTCATATATATAGCTCTGAGGATCTGCAAAAACTGTAGAAAGAGGCCGTCCGTATGGTTGACTGGAAACGTCGTGAACAGTGAATTGGTTCCATTGATCCTGCATACTGCCAGTTAGAACGATACTTTCACCAGTGGAAATAGCTCACCTCAATGGCGACCCATTCACATTTCCGTAGCGATGTTGGCTTTCCTATCAGTCGTACTCGCCATCTTGGTAACCATCGAAACAGGAGGTAAGCGAAGCCAAGAGTCACAATACATAAAACAGTGTAGATGGTAAATCCACCCAAGCTTGTAGAGAACCCTGCAAAAACAGCAGTCAAATCTTCTGATGCGATGTATATTTTTTGGTTGAGCCTGCTATCAGCTCTTCGATCTCCGGCATAGGAGCCAGTGGAAACGCGCCGAGGAAGAAGGGGATCTTCAGCTGGATCTCTAGAATAAGACGGCTTTTTGGACCCGAGGGAAGATCTGTTAGTTTCCAAGTTGGCTTCACTGATTTCATCAGAAGATAATGCTTCAAATTCATTTTCGGAATCTACGGCCTCTTCGTTCGAGCCTTCAATAAAATCCTCCTCATCTTGAAAATATGTAAAACTGACGGTAGAGCCTTTTCGACCACGGCGGTGAGAAAAAGATACGATGCTTGACGGAATGCTCTCTGAGATGGGCCCATCGAAAACCTATCAAAGTTTGGTTATGTTCATGTCACACACACTGGTAAATGCTGATGGCAAGTCACACCTCATTGCGGGCCATCTCGACATCCGACACGACACTCAGGCTAAAGAATTATCAGCAATGCTTAAGCTAGGATATTTCAATTGGTTCAAAAACCTGCTTCTCATAGAGTCGCGTCGATGGCCGACTCTGGCCGTCGAAAACTCAACCGGCTGGTTCACTATTGGTGACTGTCTAAAATTCTCCATGGCGTTATATGGCAGCTACAGCATATAGGTTCGCGTATTTTGTCCAATCTGGATGTACCCCTTCGTCAAATCGTCCCAGGGGTCGGGAAATCAGCGGTAGATGGTCGACTAGGGACGTGCAACTGAAACCATTCTAACAGGGTCTCTTGAAATGGTATTGAGATTAAAGGTGAGTATCTTTCATAGGAAGTGATTAAAACGCAATCCAAAATAAAAACCCAAGATCCAGCGGCAAATTGGGCAGATAGAACGTTTTTGCAAGTAAAATGATAAATTAATATTGAAGATCAAGAGACATGCATGTGCTCCCGGAATGGTATCTTTATCTACACGTGACCCCAGATTCCATGTGTTTGATCAACCCCAGACGATTAGTTAGGTATTATTAATTGAAGTGTAAGGTATCAAATCTTGAAGTGGTATAGTACTAGGTAGGAACTATCTTACGAGTGTCCGCTGTGGGTAACGGATCATATTAATATTCTAATTTATTACCTACAGAGTACATAGGTAGTCACCTAATATATTCAGCATAGATACTACGGAGTACGGAGAACCTAGCAGAGAAACAGCCCCTCAGAATAATTACCAAATATACCTAGGTATGTGCCCCCGCCATACCTAGGTCCATAGGGCATGGAGTATACATTACGCGGATTCCATATCTACCTACCTCACTAAGGTACGAGTGAGGTAGGTTCTCTCTAAGGTACCTTATGGTTTTGTCTATTCTAATTAAGATAGCATCTAAGACTTTGCAGTGACGGTTCAAGGTTAAGTGAGTAATAAACTAATCTATGAAGACAAATTAATTATTTTGAATAGGGTAAAATCAACTTTCTTCTCTTTACCATTGACAGAAAGGTGTCTTAGTAGCAAAGAAAAGTTACACACAAGCAATTTCCTGAGAGGTACTTGGTCTAGGTAGTCTTGACAGAATAGAATGAATATAGAGATAGCACACCACACGCTCGGGTCGGGTACTACTGTAGTAACCTTAGATCACCTTCAGTTTTAGTTGGTGTAATATATTAATAGTTAATTAAGAATCATTACAGTATTGTTGGGAGCGTACGTACTCCGTACAGTAGTCCAAAAAGGTTCTCAACAGCCAGCGTCCTCGTCCCGCCAAGCCCCTCGGCCCAAGGGCGCTAAGGATCCCACCAAGCCAGTAATCCAGACCTCCCAAAACTACTGAGGCGTATCAAATTCTTCCTCAACTCTTGACACCCTATTTTTTCCCCTTCGCAACAACCTTCAGTACCGCTTCTTTCTATTCTGATCAGCCTTCCGCTATGTCTGAACCCATCAGAAATAAGAAGACGGATTTTCCCGTTGCTCCGTAAGTGTCTTTAAACCTTTCCCAGTTGTGCTACATTTCTCGCATATTATGAGTTGACTGAGTATTGACAACTTCTTGTTGAGCACAGGACACCACAAAACACGCCGGCAAATAATGCACCCATCTCTTCCCACGCCCAACAGCCTGGCGTTTCTAGTATCAAAGAAGGTAATTTGGTGTCTTCCCCTCATTGCTCGGTTTTCCGTCGGCCACTTTCTAACCTCCCACTAGAATCTTTGGACCATGCCACTGCAGCCTCTCTCTTTGCCAGGAATCCCGCTCTTGTATCCATGATTCAAGGAAAGTTGGGTTCACTCGTTGGGCGCTCGTCTGGCTATATCGAATCTCTTCCCGTATCGGTCCGCCGTCGTGTCGCTGGTCTGAAGGGTATTCAGAAAGAACATGCTAAATTGGAAGCCCAATTCCAGGAGGAGGTGCTGGAACTTGAAAAGAAGTACTTCGCCAAATTCACTCCTCTTTACCAGAGACGTGCCACGATCGTAAATGGGGCCACGGAACCAACTGATGGTGAAGTCGACGCGGGTAATGAAGAAGAAGAGGAAGACGCAGAGGCCAAAGCAGGAGAAGAACAGTCAAAGAAGGATGAGGAAAAGGAATCTGCGACATCTGGCATACCAGAGTTCTGGCTTTCCTCAATGAAAAATCAAATTTCGCTCGCAGAAATGATCACCGAGCGGGATGAAGAAGCTCTGAAGCATCTCACCGACATCCGTATGGAATATCTTGATCGCCCTGGGTTCCGTCTCATCTTTGAATTCTCAGAAAATGAGTTTTTTACCAACAAGACCATCTCAAAGACTTATTATTATAAAGATGAGAATGGATATGGCGGTGATTTTATTTACGATCATGCTGAGGGTGCCAAGATTGACTGGAAGACCGAAAAAGACCTCACAGTCCGTGTCGAGAGCAAAAAGCAGAGGAACAAGAGTAAGTTAGGCAAATATTGAGCCAAAGTAGGCAAAGCTAATTTTTTCTAGACACAAAGCAGACTCGCGTTGTCAAGATTACTGTCCCAACAGAGTCTTTCTTCAATTTCTTTTCTCCCCCCCAACCTCCGACGGACGATGATGACACCGTTGCTACCGATATCGAAGAGCGCCTCGAGCTTGACTATCAGCTTGGAGAGGATATCAAGGAGAAACTCATTCCCCGCGCGATTGACTGGTTCACTGGCGAAGCTCTTCAATTTGAGGAATTGGGGGATGACATCGACCCAGAAGAATTTGATGACGAAGACGATGAGGAGGAGGATGACGATGACGATGATGACGATGATCGGAAATCAGACCAAGATGTTGAAGAGGATTCCGATGAAGAGGTATTTGGCTCTAAACCCAATCTATACCTCGAGTGGTTGCTAATCCCAGCTAGGATGGTACCTCCAAGCCAAAGAAGGAGGCAGCAGAATGCAAGCAAAGCTAAGTATTGTGACTGGAGGAGTCTTGCTACAACTATGCTTGAGCAAGTGAAATTTAAATCCAGACCGTACTGCTGCCCATCAATTATTGGTTTGTAGTGGGATGACCTTTCTGTTTACATGCTTTTTTTCTAATAACTGATTTGTTCTACACTTGTCCCCTAAATTTGTTCTTTTTAATTTTCTTTATTAATTATCTGCACTTCAGCATAGTGTGTATGGCACTTGCTTTGCTTGCTCTGTTTGATGGATGCAAGATGGAAACTCCGTATTCACTGGGCTCCTTGGCGACACAGGGTAAATTACCTCTATCCCACCAGATCTTCGGGTTCTTAATTTGCATTTTCTGTTTTCTATTCTCTTCCGCCCCTTCCTTTTTGTCTTTGTTTCTTTTCCTTACCCTTAAAATGTCGGCGGCGTGTGGAGTACGCTTTTATTTGTTAGGCAGTCTTCTACTGTTATGCAACAATCTATTTATGCCCTTTAAGACACCAAATCCAATAACTAGGTCAGGTTACGTTGTTTTCCATCCTAGTTCAATACTGCAGGTTTGTACCATGTGCAACTATATGTATGCCAACAATAACTACCTACTTGGGAAATGTAAGTTTAGTAATACAGATAAAGTGCCTCACAACATAATACCTAGTAAATATGTTATATGTTGATATCTTTAAGACCCCTTTTTATAAAATGCTATATTATGCAGTTACTACCTAATACCTGCCTACCTTAGGTAAGGTACGGTGTGCACTCAAATTGATCGTTGATGTGTCCTAAATCTTGGCGTTGACAACTGTGGGTTTCATTCAGACAAGTGGCGCGGCTCCCCAGGCTCAGGGGCTGCGGGCCTGCGGCTCGCTAATGGCCAGCTGTTAGCCAGTTCAATAATATATTTCCCCTTGGGTAAAACGACATGCTTTGCTCCTACAAGGAAGTAAACGAATGTTGGATGCAGAGAAAACCACTTCCTTCTAAAACCCAGTACTCGACTGCCAGATTTATTACTCTAAATGCCTACAGTACCAAACATATTGGTTCGTCGGTCGTCCGCATAGGCACCCTGGTTTCGGTCACGTTTGAATCGACGGTATCAGTGGATTAGTCCACACGGTCTTGATGGCACACAATTACGAGGTCGGGACGAGGGCCTGGCAACCTGATCCTACTGAGGGATGGGTCGCGTCCGAGGTGAAGGAAAAGTTAGTTGATGGAGACAAGGTGCAACTTGTGTTTGTGTTGGAAAATGGAGAGGTTCGTCTGAAGCTTCTCGCTGCGTGTCATGCATCTGATATTCGCCGCGGTAATTGATCGACTGACATATTTTTTGCTCGAGAAGTCGAGAGCCTTTGAAACCACTCAAGCCGAGTTACAGGTGGACAACAACCCAAAATTACCCCCGTTGATGAATCCTGCTATGCTCGAAGCCAGCGAAGACCTCACGAACTTGTCCCATCTGAATGAGCCTGCTGGTTTGTATGCCCTCTGAAAAGATGTTTCAGTTCAAGGCTAATGGTATCTTTAGTTCTACAGGCTATCAAACTTCGTTATGCTCAAAAAGAAATATATACATACAGTGGCATCGTTCTTATCGCGACTAACCCTTTTGCCCGGGTAGACTCACTCTATGTCCCACAAATGGTGCAAGTTTATGCTGGAAAACATCGAGCTTCACAGGCACCCCATCTTTTTGCCATTGCAGAAGAGGCATTCGCGTAAGGATTGACTTCTTTCTCTCGCCTCACTCGGATTTTTTACTCACATGTTACAGAGACATGTTACGAGACAAAAAGAACCAAACCATTGTGGTCTCAGGGGAGTCGGGTGCTGGAAAAACCGTCAGCGCTAAGTACATCATGCGTTATTTTGCGACTCGTGAGTCCTCGGACCAACCCGGCAAGTACACCACGAGTAGAGCAGATGCGATCAGCGAAACTGAAGAGCAAATTCTGGCAACAAACCCAGTTATGGAAGCTTTCGGCAATGCGAAAACAACTCGTAATGACAATTCTTCGCGGTTCGGGAAATACATCGAGATCATGTTCGACGAGAAGACCAATATCATTGGTGCAAAGATCAGAACATATCTTCTAGAAAGATCGCGATTGGTGTTCCAGCCTCTAAAGGAACGAAATTATCACATATTCTACCAGCTTGTGGCTGGTGCAACGGATGCACAGAGACAAGAACTCGGTCTTGTCTCGGTCGAGGACTTCGATTATCTCAGCCAAGGTGGAACGCCGACTATTGATGGCGTTGAAGACAAGACTGAATTCAGCGCGACGAGAAAGTCCTTGACAACCATTGGTGTACCAGAAAAAACGCAAGCTGAAATATTTCGTGTTCTTGCAGCTTTGCTGCATCTAGGAAATGTTAAAATTACAGCTACGCGCACGGACTCTTCTCTGTCATCATCTGAGCCTTCCCTCGTCCGCACCTGCGAACTGCTTGGAATCGATGTCAATGAGTTTGCAAGATGGATAGTCAAAAAACAGCTGATAACAAGAGGGGAGAAAATCACATCAAACCTTACACAGCAGCAAGCAACTGTTGTTCGTGATTCAGTTGCAAAATTTATCTACTCCAGCTTGTTTGATTGGCTTGTGGAAAAAATCAACTGCGGCCTAGCGACTGAAGCAGTTCTAAACCGGGTCATGTCCTTCATCGGTGTTCTAGATATTTACGGATTTGAGCATTTCGCTAAAAATTCGTTTGAGCAGTTCTGTATCAACTACGCTAACGAGAAACTACAACAAGAGTTTAACCAGCACGTCTTCAAACTTGAGCAAGAGGAATATGTACGAGAACAGATAGATTGGACGTTTATTGACTTCTCGGACAACCAACCCTGCATCGACCTAATCGAAGCAAAACTTGGAATTCTAGCTCTCCTGGACGAGGAATCTCGGCTACCTATGGGCTCTGACGAGCAATTCGTGACTAAGCTTCATCACAATTTTGCTGCGGATAAACAGAAGTTTTATAAAAAACCTCGATTCGGCAAATCTGCCTTCACCATTTGTCACTATGCTGTTGACGTCACGTATGAGTCCGATGGCTTCATTGAAAAGAATAGGGATACTGTCCCGGATGAACACATGGAAATCCTGCGCAATTCTTCCAACGGGTTTATAAAAGAGATTCTGGATACAGCCGCTGCTGTTCGCGAGAAAGACTCGGCCTCTATTTCATCCAAGCCAGTTGCTGCTCCGGGGCGCAGAATCGGTGTTGCCGTTAACCGCAAACCTACGCTTGGTGGAATATTCAAGTCATCTTTGATTGAACTCATGAGTACAATAAACTCCACGGATGTGCATTACATACGTTGCATCAAGCCCAATGAGGCAAAAGAGCCTTGGAAATTTGAAGGCCCAATGGTCCTCAGTCAGTTGAGGGCTTGCGGTGTGCTTGAGACTGTGAGGATTAGCACTGCGGGTTATCCTACTCGCTGGACCTACGAGGAGTTTGCCATCCGCTATTACATGCTGTGTCACTCGTCACAGTGGACATCTGAAATCAGAGAAATGTGCCATGCCATTTTGCAGAAAGCACTCGGTGATGGTAGCCACCAGAAACAAGATAAGTATCAATTGGGATTGACGAAAATATTCTTCCGCGCAGGCATGCTTGCCTTTCTCGAAAATCTTCGGACTTCAAAGTTAAATGAATGTGCGGTGATGATCCAGAAGAATCTGCGGTGCAAGTATTATCGGCGCAGATATCTTGAGGCTCGTACATCTATTCTCACAACTCAAGCTCTAGTCAGGGGGTTTTTGGCAAGGCAGTATGCAGCAGAAGTGCGACACACCAAGGCTGCTACTACTATCCAACGAGTATGGCGAGGCCAGAAAGAGAGGAGAAGGTATAACCAAATCCGTGGCAATTTTATACTCTTCGAATCGGTTGCGAAGGGTTTCCTCTGCCGGCGCAACATCATGGACACAATACTTGGTAATGCAGCCCAGACTATACAACGGGCCTTCCGTTCCTGGCGTCAGTTACGTGCTTGGCGACAATACCGTCGGAAGGTAGTCATTGTCCAGAGCCTTTGGAGAGGCATGGAAGCTAGGAAAGAGTACAAGAAGCTCCGAGAAGATGCAAGGGATTTGAAACAGATTTCTTACAAGCTGGAAAACAAGGTGGTGGAGCTGACTCAGTACCTTGAGTCTCTGAAACGCGAAAATAAATCACTGAATTCGCAGCTGGAGAACTACGAGACTCAGTTGAAGTCGTGGAGAAGTCGACATAACGCATTGGAAACTCGTTCAAGGGAGCTACAAGCTGAGGCCAACCAAGCTGGAATTACCGCCGCCCGGTTAAGTGCCATGGAGGAAGAAATGAGCAAGTTACAGAAAAACCATACCGATGCGCAAACAACTATCAAGCGTCTTCAAGAGGAGGAAAAAATATCAAGAGAGTCTATTCACTCTGCGAATCAGGAGTTAGAAAGGCTCAAGCAACTGGACTCCGATCACGAGAATGATAAGGCCACTCTCCGCCAACAAGTTGCTGATCTTGAAGAGCAACTGGAGCTCGCAAAGCGAACTATGCCCGTCAACGGCACGAATGGTGAGCCGCAGAATAACGGCCCTGCTCAGCCTCCTGCGAGCGGCTTGATAAACTTGGTATCCTCCAAAAAGCCTAAGCCCAAACGACGTAGTGCCGGTGCAGAAAAGATAGATACCGATCGCTTTAGCGGGGCATACAACCCACGGCCAGTGTCCATGGCAGTTCCAAGTTCTACCTTGGGCCGTCAGAACTTTTCAGGGTCTGCATTCACACCTGGTCTTGATTCCGTTGAAGTGGAGCTTGAGAATTTGTTGTCTGAAGAGGATGATCTCAACGAAGAGGTCACAATGGGCTTGATTCGCAATCTCAAAATTCCTCTTCCCAGCTCCACCCCTCCACCAACTGAAAAGGAAGTCCTCTTCCCTGCATATCTGATTAATCTTGTCACATCCGAGATGTGGAATAACGGATTTGTCAAGGAATCAGAACGCTTTTTGGCAAATGTTATGCAGTCTATTCAGCAAGAGGTCATGCAACATGATGGTGACGACGCGATAAACCCCGGTGCCTTTTGGCTTTCAAACGTGCACGAAATGCTTTCTTTCGTATTTTTGGCCGAAGACTGGTATGAAGCGCAGAAAACCGATAACTACGAGTACGACCGTCTACTAGAAATTGTGAAGCACGATTTGGAGAGTCTGGAGTTCAACATCTATCACACATGGATGAAAGTGTTGAAAAAGAAGCTTTACAAGATGATAGTCCCCGCAATCATTGAGTCCCAATCTCTCCCGGGCTTTGTCACAAGCGAGACCAATCGATTCCTTGGAAAACTTCTTCCTTCTAACAACAACCCCGCTTACAGTATGGACAACCTTCTTAGTCTTCTCAACAATGTTTATAAAGCAATGAAGGCTTTTTATCTTGAGGATTCCATCATAACGCAGACCGTCACCGAACTTCTTCGGCTCGTTGGTGTGACTGCTTTTAATGATCTCCTCATGCGGAGAAATTTCCTTTCTTGGAAACGTGGTCTTCAAATTAACTACAATATTACACGGATCGAGGAGTGGTGTAAAAGCCACGATATGCCTGAAGGAACATTGCAGCTTGAACATTTGATGGTAGGTAGTTCAAGGGCTTCATTTGTTTACAGTACTAACACTGTCACAGCAAGCAACCAAACTTCTCCAGCTTAAAAAAGCGACTCTCAATGACATTGAAATTATCCAGGACATATGCTGGATGTAAGACTCAAACTCTGCCTTGAGCTCAGTCTCAATCCTTGCGGATGGCTAATGAATATACAGGCTTTCCCCAAATCAAATCCAAAAGCTCTTGAACCAATACCTTGTTGCTGACTACGAGCAACCAATAAATGGCGAAATCATGAAAGCCGTGGCTTCTCGCGTTACCGAAAAGAGCGATGTACTTCTCCTGACTCCTGTTGACATGGAAGACAGCGGTCCATATGAAATTGCTGAGCCACGTGTTATCACAGCTCTAGAAACATATACACCATCTTGTGAGTTGCTTTCATTTTGAGCCTTTTTTTTTATTTTTTTACTAATAATTTCAATCAGGGCTTCAAACTCCGCGGTTGAAGCGTCTTGCTGAAATTGTGTCAGCTCAGGCAATGGCCCAGCAAGAAAAACTTGAAATGGCAGAGAGCACTCCAATGGCTGCTGGTTAATGATAGTGTCCTGTACATTAGAAGTGCCATTCTCTCTTGGTTTTAGCTACGGATCATGACCATAGTTTTCATCAGACACAAAGCATCTACCATGGGTGGGAGGTTGAACATATCATGCTGGTCTTTTACTTTTTAAGCGTAACACAATCTACCTTTGCCTTATTCGCTATCTTTGCCCATATATTTTTAAATCTCCCTCAAATCTCCCTCAAATCTCCCTCATCCCATCAACTAGAGCTCAGCGGGTGTTTCGATCAGTATTTATGTCTTCCGAGATAATAATTATCCAGCTGCAATGCAGTAGCCCTTAATAAATGGGTTACAACAGAATATCTAGTTGCTAGTGGTATTTTCTCATACAAATCTATGGCGTGGTCACTGGCCATAGTGATTAATGGATGTTATACTCTAATGCTAGTAGCATTCTTTGGGTGACTGGATCTGACTTTCTTAAAGGAGACCTATAATGATAGAGGTCATCAAAGCTTTTCCATTACTTAACACTTCTTTTTTATTACTTATTACATTTCCTATCTATGTTTATAACTGGACAACGGTTTAATGTAGTTATGTCAAATGCCATAAGGACTGACAAACATACACATACTACCCAGTTTATTTTTAATTTATAGGATGTATAGAAATGCATATATTTTTATTTTAGAGCAATGTATTGAATGACATCCTTAAGGATCATGGGTCACAGCATATGGAATACATTGGGATTATCTGGATTATCACTACTAAGTAGTATGTGTCTGTATCCTACATAGATACTTAGGCGTGCGGGGTAACATGTGGCGGCTGGTGGGGGAGGGGCAATAATAAAGCTGCGCTACTGAACACCGCTTTTTGGCAATTATTTCCAACTTGTTGGTCTTGCTTTGCTGCGTCTTCCATCACGCGAACGCCATCACCATGTCTACATTGAAGAAGCTAAACTTTATCACTGGCAATAAGAATAAATTGGCAGAAGTGAGAGCAATACTTGGCAGTGTCGTCGACGTTGAAAACCAGGTGATCGATGTACCGGAAATACAAGGGAGCATTGAGGATATTGCCAAGGAGAAATGCCGACGTGCAGCAGACGCGGTAAGCCATGGTTGTTTTCTATTTCAAAAGATCCATTGCTCATTTGAATATGAACACGACCCGAGTAGATCAAGGGACCTGTTCTTACAGAAGATACTGCTCTTGAATTCCACGTACTGAAAGGTCTCCCTGGCCCCTACATGTATGTACGCACCACTATCTCGGAGGAAGGTTATGATCATGTTATATATCTCCAGGAGCTAACGCCAACCAAGAAAACAATTTCTCGACGCATTGGGCCACGAAGGTCTTAACAAGATGCTCGATTCATTCGAGGATAGAACTGCAGAAGCTGTGTGTACATTTGCATTCTGCCGCGGGCCTGGATCCGAACCCATTCTATTTCAAGGGAGAACAGAGGTATGAGTTTATCATGATCAGGAATGCATCTTACCAGAAACCTAATTTTTTTTCTCGCCAGGGTGCAATTGTGAGGCCAAGGGGCCCAGCGAATTTTGGTATGTAGACATCAACCTAAAACTATGGGCTGTCGAATTCTCATAAACGTTGTATAGGATGGGACCCTATCTTTGAATACCAAGGGACAACATACGCCGAAATGGATAGGGAAAAGAAGGTGAGACAAAACAAAATGATCGGTGTTACATAGTCAAACTAAACGCCTGAACAGAACGAAATATCTCATCGGTACAAGGCATTGGTGAAACTCCAGAATTGGCTCTCCGAGACACAAGTCTGAAACGATAATATAGAGATGGTGGTATACAAATGCATCAAGAATATATGATTCTGCATTCGAGATTCGAGGTTAAACCGTATTTTCAGATTGCGCCCTTTTCCATGACTCCACCCAAGTTGAGATTCTTGCACAGTTGCTCTCCACATCGTCATCCTTTTCACTGTTTAACTCAACCACCGCCTCTTCATCGAAAGCATCTCGAGCTTCTTCCAAAAGAACGCCGAAAATCTCTGCATCTAAATTTTCCTGTAGCTTGACTTCATGATATCCCCTGCAGCCAAAAGAAAAAGAGAGAGAGAGAGAAATTTCAGCTAGGAGATCGCAGGAAGGGCAGGGGAAAGGGGATGCTCAATGGGCAAAGTACCTTGTTGAGAGACGATCATATAGCACAGAGGTAGATGGGCATCGCAAAACAACGACTAGATCGACCCAGGATTTGGGAAATAGATCGCACGCATGCCAATCAATTAGGTAACCACCCTGAAGCACCTCATCTTCAATTGCATCTAGGAGCTACGAGGAGATTGAAGCGTGAGCATAATTCGAAGCAGAGGTAAGAGCACTTAGGTCTACAACCGTCATCGCTTAATTCCATAGGGGACATCAACAGCCATCAGGGAGAATGAGCCGGGCAAAAAAAAAAAAAAAAAAAAAAAGAGGAATGTGAAAGTAAAAGTGCATACCTTGTCCTCGTCTACGACCCAAGTTTCCAATTCCTGGTCATAGGTCTCATAACAATGTCGGTCTTTTGCAACTTGATTGATCGATAGGTGTCGCAGCCCAGTTTCTTGCGCCAATTGCTCACAATGGACAGTCTTCCCCACCCCAGGGGTGCCGGTGATGATCACATTTGGAAATGTTCGCATTATGCCCCTCAGCGGCGATGGTGATGTTTTTAGATAAACTGTGGTGACGAGGGGTCAGAGGGGAAAATTTCCGTGGGGCAATCCCCAGACGCCTGGTCGGATTAAATTGGTCCGGTTATCGGACACAGATAAGATCGTAGGACTCACCAGGTAGGTATATAATACTCGATGTCCCAGCACTAGGTAGAAATAAGTTTAAAATAGATATACATTTTAAGATAACAAAACTCCACGTTATATCTATATAGGCGTTTGTTATTGGAATATTACAAGTTATATGCTCTAACCATCAGCAGTGGTCTGTCAAAGGCAAAAGAAAAAGGAATGTGTGTACATAGAGAGCTTGAATGGTTTTGTTCTATTATTGCACCCCTCCCTCTGTGCTCCAGATGTGTCAAAAGCTGTATGTGTATGTACAAGTAAGCTGCTTTATGGATTATGGTAGATCTCCAAATCCGGGACGGAGAGCCTAGGAGTGTCAGTCATGCCTCACAATTTGACGTATAATCAAGCTTACTTAAGGATTTCGAAAACTTTATACTTCTGCAAGTATGCTGCGCCTCGACGGTGTGCTTTCAGAAGTCGAGCCGGGTCTGAAGACTTTGCATTCGTCCCTACCAAACGCTTTATTGCCGGTGAAGTCTTGAACATCGGGTCGAATACAAGGAGGTTTCCACTGCCGTTTCCCCGAATCTCAAACCCGATGATTGTCAAGGAGTGTCCTGATGAACCCCCTAGTCAGACACTAGGTCCCACGACACGAAAAGGGAGATGAGCATGTCATACCTTGGTGTTGAAAGTATATGGGTGGTAAACTCGTCGTAATAACTTTCTTATCATTTCCATCCAAGGAAAATGCAGGCTGGAAATATGAAGCAATATTCCTGTATAAAGCATCATAACCACGCAATTTATTTGTTTCACTAATACTATTGGCTTCACACCTAATCAATGTCAGAACCGCTATTGGAATGGGGAGAAAAGAAAACAGATCAGCACTCACGGTATTCCGAGACTCGTAAATAGAGCCTGTGCCTTCGTGGGATTAGAAATGTACGAATTAATTATTGAGGGTTCCAGAGGGGTTTCACCTCAGGCGTGCCAATGAATTTCCTTGTGCCGCGAATTCCTCCGGTTTCGACTCTCCCAACACTGTTGAATCCCATATCCCAAGCCTTTTCTATCATATCTTGCAATTCCAAAATTGTTGGTAACTTTCCAGAAAACTGCTCATGCCCCGTGGACTGGGATCCTTGGATGTAGGAGACAAGCATTTGGATGTTCCTATAGCCACAAAACCCGCCCTCTCTGGGCATTTTGAAAATATGACTGACTTTGGGGCTACAGAAGAAAGCACGTTGGATAGACTTATCCTGCTCACAGAGCTGGGCAAGTACTGGGATAATTCCAGTAGTCTCATTCTCAACCGTTTCATGTCTCGAAAGCATACCGTCCGAAGTAATTCGATTGGACTGTGTGGTTTTGGCACCCTTTTCTAGCATTCGCCTCAGCCATGATGGCATTCGCTTCTCGTGGGCATGAGGCCCCAGCTCCGCACGCTAGACTCTCAATCAGTAAAAAAAAAAAAAATAATAATAAAAGCGTAGTGAGGTCACTTCGAAAACAATACCCCAAGCCTCTTGATGTCGCCAGCTGGTGTGCTATTGGGGAGACGAGCTCCGTTGCCCTTTCTCAATTCGTACTGCGGGGATTCGCCCTTTTTTTGATGCCCCTTAGCTGAAGATTTATACGATGATAGTATAGTTTCATCATCAGGAGATTCATCAGAATCGGGCGCGACCGTTCCCGAGCCGCTCGGTTCTGTCTGGGTGATATCTGCATTGTCAAGCGCAATTCCCTCTGCAAAATGCAAGTCAAGATGAGTTGAAAGTTCGACATTTACCACTACTTCCCCACAACCATGGGGGCAATCGACATATTTGCCCATGTGGTCTTCTTCAATTGATGGCTGTAATTGCTGGTGCTCATAGTTTGCTCCATGCAGATTCTCAGGAGACACACTATGGCCAGCCTTGGACTGTGTACTATTTTCAGGGTGACAGTATTCGATATGCTCCTCAACAAAATTGGTTTCAGGATCAGAAAAAGGGCAAAAAGGGCATATTGCTATGTCTCCATTCCTGTCCATGGCACGTAAGTTTCGTTTGATAGGCAACGGTAGTCAAACGGCAAAAAATTTCTTTTTATCGCTAGAAATTGCACAGCGAAATGGCTTATGCCAATAAATAGGGTGATGGATAGAAGGAGATAAAACAAAATCGAGGTAAGGCTTGTCCTTCGAACCTAAGACTGATAAGGTATACGCTTGAGTTTTAAGGATCTTGCCGTAATGAAAGTGCTCTTATCCGGAACTTAAACGTATTGTGGTTTCAGACAATGTTATTTTATTTTATTTTTTTTCAAAGATGACTGATCGAGGTATGAAGAGAGGCGCGGCAATTGTGGACGAAAATACGTGCTACTACTACGATGTCGGTATGCTACTGTGTGCTTTATTGATTGCTGTACAGTACGTAGGTACCTACCTTATGATGAGTAAGCCATGCATAGATTGACTCTATTCTTCTTGAACGTTTATGAATGACTATATATCCCTCTTTCCTTCTAAGTAGTAAACAATAAATACTATGAAGTTCATCCATAGGTAGACAGAGTGTTCCCATTCCCATACATGTATCGTACGCATACATGACTAGGTATTTAATATCATTCCTTTCATAGATACGTCAAATCCCTCGCATCAGTGATTCAGAGAGCAAGGGCGATGAGAATGCTGGAGTATTGCGCTCATACTGTCTACCTAAATAATGCTTTTGCTTGTGGACTCAACTTGTTATAATAAGCAACGGATGTACCATGATCATATTATTCCGATAAAGTACGTACATAATACCAATGCCTACAGGTAATATTGGCAGACTTTCTTTCAGATTTCGGAACCACCCCTGCCTTTTTTTTTTTTTCTCCGATATCGTTTTGTGGGCCGTGTCCGCAGGGGAAGGCGGAAAAAAGAAAAAAAAAAGTTTCTTTGAGTCAAAAGGGCTACCAGAGTGCTCCGCTTTCGCAAATCGCCAGACTACAGTGTGCACATACATAAAAGGGTTGCCCCGCTGCCCATGCCAGGTTCAAGGCACTACTCGATTACATGACCATTTATCCTGTGGTTGTTCGAATTGATCAGAATGGAAGGCAGCCTTCAATCCAGTTCAGATCTCCTGTCCAAGGTCAATGGCAACCCCGCTGGCTCGAATAGCAATTGGGTAGTGCAGAAGTTTGGGGGGACCAGTGTTGGGAAGTTTGCACTCAATATCATTGATCAGGTTGTGCTGTGAGTATTCTTACAGGAATCCGACATTTCCATAGTCGCATGTTTAATAATGAGTGTCTTTATCTAGACCAAGTCTTGCAGAACACAGTGTGGCTGTGGTGTGCTCTGCTAGGAGCAGTTCTACAAAAGCCGAGGGTACTACAAATCGGTGAGTCATATTCGTTTCACAGCCGGATGATTTCAATACCAAATACATGCTTTGGTCTCATTTATCCAACCTTCATTTCCTGTTTCTGGTCCCTGATTCTGATGTCTGGTGAGCTTGTAGTTTGTTACGAGCAGCGCGCGACGCAGAAAACTCTCAATCACAACACTATGCCTCCTTCGTCGAGGCAGTCCGGCTGGAACATGTACAGGTCGCCGAGGAACAGCTAAATTCTGCTGAACTGAAAGCCCAGGTGACTGCAGATATCACCGGCGAATGCGAAAGAGTTCTCAAATTCTTGGAAGCCGCTCAGACGCTTGGAGAAATCAGTGCCCGGTGTGTGGACAAGGTGATTAGCACAGGAGAGAAACTAAGCTGTCGGCTCATGACTGCCTTCATTCAAGATCGAGGAGTAGACTCACAATACGTGGATCTCTCTGATATCATCACCTTTCCAATCGGGAGTCAAGGCCTTGACCAGGAATTCTACAACAATCTCGCCAATTCACTCGGCGCAAAGATCCGAGAATGTGAAGGAAAAGTGCCAGTTATTACTGGGTTCTTCGGGACCGTTCCTGGAGGACTTTTAGATCAAATCGGACGTGGCTACACGGATCTTTGTGCTGCCCTTGTTGCGGTTGGGGTGAATGCCAAGGAGTTGCAAGTCTGGAAGGAGGTTGATGGGATATTTACTGCAGACCCGCGCAAAGTGCCTACCGCTCGCCTCTTACCGGTAATTACGCCTGCCGAGGCAGCTGAACTGACTTTCTACGGCTCTGAAGTTATCCATCCCTTTACTATGGAGCAAGTTATTCGTGCCAAGATCCCAATTCGCATAAAGAACGTTATGAATCCAAAGGGAAATGGCACCATAATCTTTCCTGACTCAACCGCTGAACTTGAAAGGACGACCCCAGGACATGACCCTCGATTGTTCCGTACGCGAAGCCCTAGTCTTATGCAGAGGCCGAAACGACCAACAGCCGTGACAATCAAGCATAAAATACTCGTGATCAACGTACATTCCAACAAGCGCTCATTGTCGCATGGGTTTTTTGCTGGCATATTCTCGGTGCTTGACCGCTGGCGGCTCTCGATAGATTTGATTTCGACAAGTGAAGTCCACGTATCTATGGCTCTGCACTCTGAGATGCCCCTTTTAAATGGGGTCGGAAGGGATGAGTACCAGATCATTGATGATGACCTCAAAGGGGCCTTGAATGACCTTCAGAAGTATGGAACAGTTGACATAATCCCGGAGATGGCAATCCTCAGTCTTGTCGGAAAGCAAATGAAGAACATGATTGGGGTCGCTGGGCGAATGTTCTCAACACTTGGTGAAAATAATGTTAACATCGAGATGATCTCGCAAGGTAATTATACTTTTCATTTTCCCATTATCGCACTCGACTATGTCCTAATAGCTTTTTTTCGTTCTCCAGGTGCAAGCGAAATCAACATTTCCTGTGTTATTGAAGAAAGAGATGCAGACCGTGCCCTAAATATAATCCACACTAGTATGTTTACATTTCTGGATTGAAAAGACCATGTGCCATTTTGTGGTGCTCGGGACATCTATATTCTGGTGTTTTGAAGTTTCCGTCAAATTTTCTTATCCTGAGACGAAGAAGAACATTTCATTTTGTTTACCACAAGTCATGTGAAATCATGACGTTGGAAAAATGACCACCCAGTTGCATCTAATTGGAGTGAATGGCTTTTTTGGCCCAATGCATGGGGTTGGCCTTCTCTTTCCTCGCCGCCCTCCCCCCCTTTTTTTTTTGTGTCCCCTGATTTCTTCATCTTGCTTTAGATAGATTCTCGGCGCCCCTTTTCACTGACTGCCTCTTTCATGATTTGATATAAAATGTTTTTTTTTTTACCCTTTGGGTGGGCGTTATGGCATCTGTCTAGGTAGGCATTACGGTTGTTACAGCAAGCAAGGTTGTTATATTCATTGGCAAGGAATAGAGGGTTTAGGCTATCATATTGGGATCTACTTATGTGTCAAGACAGCTACACGGGATATATATAGAGCAAAAGACTGGAGTTTCATAGAGGACTATATCTTCCTGCGATTTGCCAAGTAGCTTTTGTGACTGACGTGGCCTTCAATCATCTACCTAGCAGGAGCAGGGATATCAGGCAATGCTCATTACTTATACGAAGTACTCTGTACACAAGCAGAGGGGAAAAACCTGAGGGTAGTTAAAAAAAAAAAAAAAAAAAAAAAAAAACCCACCATGCACTTTGCCCTTTGCCCTTTGGTATTCATGTATATTTGGATGTGCATGTGCGTGGTTGAGAATACATGATAGAAGGTTAATACTTTATGCTTTATATACAGGATACATGCATGTATATAAACACCATGATCCAACATATGCCCTGCACTTCATAACTAGAGTAACTAGACTGACTTACATCTTGATATCATTGTAGGTGAAACATCTCATGTCACATATGAGATACTGTGGCTGAATGGTACATTCTACTTACATTATTCAGCCCACAGAGTAGTTCAATGTCTCAGCCTCCTATGTTCTAAACCCCTCACTGAGAAAGGGTTCAATCCACAGCAATTACTCACCTAGCTATTAGATAGTATTGGATAGGTAGTATGTACTCCGTACTAGTGCGGTGGTTTGATAGTAATAATATGATTATCGTTATAATTATAGAAAACCAACTATATAACCCGTATGTCAATGAAAAATGAATACTCCGTAGCTAGGTAGTTACATCAACAGCTTCTGATTTCTTGGACAATGGACTCTAGTAATTCACTTTTTTAGTCCATAGTTGAAAGACCTAGACTCTCCCTGCGGCTGGACGACTGGACATGCCTGCCTCGTCAGTCGCACGGGATGGGCCCATGATCGGCCAATGTCCCCATATTATTGGACCAGATGATCGCTCCTGGCGGGGAATCGAGCAAGGAGCCCAGCCAGACTGAGCCAGTAGTTTGGCAGGGAAGTGGAGACTGCATGCTTTTGAGACAGGCTGTAATATTGTCATCCGTGACAATACTAAGTGGCGGGATAATGACCAGATTATCGATTTAATTGGTGAGTAGACGCGTAGCTGGACGCGTCGTAACCATACCATACAACCCCGCGAGGCGCGCAGGAGGGCATCCCCATCGCAGCCATGTTCCGGCCTTCCATTCCTCCCTCGACCAAGAGAAGTAAGAGTAGGAGCCCTTCCTAGTTCCGACATACATAGCAGCAGCAGGAGGAGATGGCCATCTTCAAACGACCCTCCACCCCCCCCCCCCTCTGTCTCCCCACCTTGTAGAAAGAAAGTTGAACCAAGACCAAGGGATTTGATTTAGAATATCAAGCCGTCTTCCCGGTTATCTTCCCTCGATAACTAGTACCCTCACCCTACTTCTCCCCTTCCGATCCAATCTCTTCTTCCCCAGATCTTTCTTCGCGCAACTCTATCCATCCATCCATCCATCTACCCACACCTTTCCCATATCCTGGACTTCGACTCCGTGGGAGCTCCTGGGTCTTCGCGTTTTAGTGAATGTGAATCGCTTTTCGCATTGACTTCTTGCCTTGGTCCCTTTCTCTCCTGCTTTTTGTGGTCTTTACCGCTTGGGCCGCAGTCTCAATGTGCCTTTGTTAGTGTCTTGTGGCCCAATCCCTAGCTGTGCTGTCTGGGGGCTACACGCGCCTTTTCTCTCTCTCTTTCCCGTGAATAATATCGCTCGACTTCCCTGGATTCCGAGTTTCTTTGATGCTGGCTTGTCTACACATATCGCTCTGAATTTAAAAACCGTGCTCATCGCAAGACACCGGAAGTTTCTCAAGTTGTCGCCTCGACCAGCGTCGATCTCCCGCGTACACGCTTCAACAATACATAGCCTGTCTTTTCACGCGTCATATATCTGCCTGGCGCAGTTTTCGGCTAGGAGGAACGAGACTGAGTGATAGGATTATGAATTCGACGCGTCCGGCGCCAATCGCGCAGAGGTTCCCAGAAGCGTCTTCGCCTTATGATAGTGAAATATTCCAGTCGCATTCCGCTCGCCTCGAGCCCTCGCCGTTGCCTTTACAACCCATCGAGAACGCCTCTTCGACTCCGGATTACGTTTTGAACCCACCATCCAGCGTGCCGAACAAGCCATCCCCACGAAAAGCGCATCGCAGGTCTAGCCTAGCGCAGTCTGGACGGGCCAAGCTGGGGTTTGTTTCGATCACTGCGCCGACCCCTCCAATGTTCACCACCGATTCACCCACCAAAAAGCCCCCCTTTAACACATATTCACATTCTGCTATTCCACCATCGTCTTCGATGCCGCAATCTGCTCTTTTCACAACCTTTTCCAGTGTTAACCCCGAGAAGGCGCCTCCAAGAGACAATCAACCGACGAATGAGCCTCTGAATGATAGTTTCGCCGATTTCCCAGATCCTTCCTATGGAGCAAAAGTTCCTTTGAAAAGAACACTCATGGAGGCGGCACCTTTGAAGGAGCGATCAGCGAAGAAATTGAAACGGGAGGATGTCATCTCGATTTACTTGCCGGAGCCTCATGAAATGCCGCCCATTGAAGATGATGGCACGAAGCCACCGTACAGCTATGCGACGCTGATTGGGATGTCTATTCTACGCGCGCCTAATAGACGACTGACTTTGGCGCAGATATACAAGTGGATATCGGACACGTTTTCATACTACAAGAACAGTGACCCGGGCTGGCAAAATAGCATTCGCCACAACCTCAGTCTGAACAAGGCATTTATTAAACAAGAACGACCGAAGGATGACCCAGGCAAAGGAAATTACTGGGCAATTGAGCCTGGAATGGAGTCACAGTTTTTAAAGGACAAGCCTTTGCGCCGTGCAACCATGTCAAGCCTTCCCCTTCCTGCTGCCCCCCAAAGAGAATCGTCATCTCTACCACAGAATACTGGTACAGCTACCTGGGTAGTGCCGCCGCCTCCGATTCATTCTACCGCGTCAAAGCCATCCCAAAATGTGGACTTGTCCTCCGACGCCACGCTTCCTGCTTCCGACCCTGCTCTCCAGGAAGATACCGGCGACGAAAGTGCCAATGCTGTTGTACCACAGGGCCGCCCCCCACGCTCTTCCCCACCCCCACCAATTCACTCATCCCCTCCAGTTGCTCCGCCGCGCTTTACTCGCCCAGGCACTCCTCCTACGCCCTCCCAAACCGTTGCATCATCTGCCATTGTTCCTCGGCCTAGAAAACGCAAATCAGCTGCAATGAATGATAGCGGCTACTTCTCCTCCCTCGAGTCTTCAGCGATGAGGCCAAATAAAGCAAGTCATATCCTAACATCGGACCTGGATATTGACCCGCCACGGATCAAGCGTGGGCGTGCCGAGGAAGAAATCGCCCGCATCCGAAGCTCTTCGCATGACATCAGTCCAAGCCACTCTGGTGCGCTCAAAGATTCAGGCTTGATTGTTGGATCCTCACCTCTTCGGGGTGAATACGTTAGCATGCTGCCGCCGCCACTTACTCCCGTCATCAAATTCAAAAAACCGGCCAAACCGCCGCCATCTGTTTCTCCTAATACAAATCTTCGGAATCACCGGAAAAAAATCCAACAGATGGTTAACTCTCCTATTAAGCATTTGGGTCTTACAGATGAAGATCTTCCTTGGAGTCCGGCCTTCAATATTCAGGATGAAACATTCACACCCAACGATAATTTTCATGCCAGCTTCGACGTTTTCGCAGACTCGGCCATTGAGAATGCTTCTACCCCTGCATGTGGCTCGCCAGAAAAGCGCTCTGTTAAGCGTGCTCGCGCTGATGGAGGAGCCGGTGGAACTGCCCTTGCTGATATCACTGCTATCAATGTGAACAGTCGGACGGGCTTGCCCTCTTTGACTTCGAACAAATCCAAGGCCCTTCTATTTCCTGAGTCCCCGTCGAAGATGCCTGATTCTAGTCGCTTCATCGACGCTACCCATGACGATTTCTTTTCATTTCATCTTTTTGACGAGAGTCCTGGTGAAGTGGATGGTGTAGATCTTTTACAAGGATTCCAGAAGATCGGCGGTCAAACCAAAGAGGAGCCTGCAAAACCTAAAGCGCCTGCATCAAGACCACACCTTAACCACCGGAGCAACACGTCTTTATTCTGAGGCAACTCTTCGGAATTGGCTACCATTACCAGTCAACTATCTCACTTTTGAAGGAAAGTGTAACTGCATACTGGCACGTTGCTAATTTCTTCACTTATTTATGCCTGGGCCATCGAAATATAATTTCCAATTTCGGTTGAGTCTCTTGGCTCTATGGATAATACTAGGAACGATATTTTTTCCGGGTTTGGGATGGAGTCTGTTGCAAAAGGGGTTTTTTGTTTTTCTTTTTATTCCCTTTTTTCTTAGTTTTCCCTTCTTTCTTTTTTTGCTCTGCAGCTTGTTGCCCTCTCTTCTTTATTTCTGGCGTGCCAAATTTCTGGAGTTTCTTGGACTGAGGTAAGGTCTGGAGTAAACATTACTGAGTCTGGGATGACCATGTTATGACCTTTATGACGACATTTGTTAAGATGTACATGAGTATGCGATGGTTTGACGAGTTCAAAATCTTTTTTTTTTGTTCTTCTCTTTGGCGGTTTTCAGTTATACCTTGATTGAATGTTTCTGCAATGTGCTAGATAGAGTTGATTCGGGCAAGTCATTTATCATGGCATTCGGCAGTACCTATCAAGCTAATTTTCTTAAACAGCTATAAATTTTGATATAACATTCCGTAAAGGGTATCATATTAGTCTTGAAAAGCAAGTCTGCAACATACATAAGGCAAATTAGGGAACAAAAACCGTGAGACAGAAACGTCCAGAAGCTTTGATAGATTGAATCGTCAAAGGGGGAGGCGAGCTGGAAAAAGAGTAAGACGAACGAACGAATCTCGTTCCCACCAAACGCCATCTGTAGTATGAAGTGTGGCCCGACCACTTGTCACTACTCCGTAATCCTGATTCTAAGACCATTGTGCGATAGATTTTGTATCAAGTAATCCGTTAAAATGTCATATTCGTCTGCTTGGATTGAAGCGGCATACTCTTTCGCTTCCTTTTCTTTTGTTTTCTCTGTATCTTTTTCTCTTATAGATACGTGGGAGGATATTTAATCGCTGCTTGCACAGCCTCGACAGCCGCAGCTGACACACTGGATCATCTGGTCTTCTTTGAGTTGCGCTTTGGGTACACGGCAGATACAGGTTGCGTTAAAGTTGGTTTCTTTGGTTTGCATGCAGCGGAGACAACAGAGCTGTGGATGGAGTATTTTTTAGCAAGATATTCAAGATCTCGGGGCTTTAAAAGTATGGGTGCATTGCATAAGACTGGGGGAGGGGAATTTGATGAGCAGTACCTTTTCATACCCCTGTTTCTTCCACTTTGCGATTAGGTTCGCGTCAGCATAATTATTCTTCAGAAGCCAGTCGTATAGCTGCTTTGATATAGCTTCTTTTTCATAATAGAGATCATAAATGTATTTGGAGCCTAGTATTTCAGTTAATAAACACTCAAGGTACTTCCAGTCGCAGATGGAAGGGAGGGAGAATGAGCTCACGCTGATGGCTTATTTGGAAAATAGGCCACAACATCTCATGTTTCTTTTTCCCATCATGCGAGGCATTCTCTGCATCTTTCATTTTGTTGTTGAACTCCAGCAGCGTATCTTCTATATCATCGAAGCCAGCTGGTGGCGGTTTGCGATTTTTGGAGGTTCGGATCGGAGGCATTATTGACGTTATTGCGTACAAGGCGTAGGAATATTTTGACCGAAAAAAACACCTTTTAGCTTGCAATAGCCTTTTGATATTGTCTTCTTTTTATGCTAATTTCAACTGCGAGTTTGGAGCTGGTGTCCTTCATGTGCTACAGCCCATTTGAAGACCAGAACGATCCGCGGTCATTTTGTGCCGGTGCACACCGCCTCGAGCAGTGAGAACTTGTTCAATCAATAATGGTCATAGGTAGAGAAACAACAATACTTGCAACTATCATCTGCTCTAATTGCACCTGTGTTTTGGATACACCTATCCGTGTTCTTGAATAATATTTCCTTGCCTCATTTGATATCCCATTCCTCTCGCTCAAAATGGACTCTCAACCCCAAATCGATATCTCCAAGCTTAGTGATGCCGACAAGAAAGAATTGAACCAGTTCTTGACGAGTGAGGCCCAAAAGTCGAACATTCAACAGAGTAAGTAATCATCGGTCAACAAATACTTTATAGTCCCATAAGGCCCATCTCCTATTCCTGATCATTGTATTGTTTTGTCATACTCACCGGCGGGTTTAATTCCTATTTTCTTTGTCTGTCTTTCCAGTAATGGCTAACTAGGTATTACTGTCACCAACAGCTGTCCACCACCTCGCCGATGTTTGCTGGAAGAAATGTATCACTTCGAAGGTCTCCTCAGGCCGGTTGGATCGGAAAGAAGAATCTTGTGCACAGAACTGTGTGGAAAGATGGATGGATACGAACTTTGCTGTCTTGAAGCACTTGGAACAACTTCGCGGATAAATAAACCCAAGGTTTCGATCCATTAGCCAGACGTCGATGGAGGACTTCTTCATTATTATGTGCTTCATTTTAACGTCGGCCATCCTGTAAACCGGCCGGTTGAGTATATCTGTTATAAAGCACAGTTGGGCTGTTCAGCAGCAGCATTGGGATGATTTCAAACCTCTGTACCCTTTTATTGTATAACTAGAGAAACATATTATATCATGACCTCTCAGCGTCAGCCATTTTACGTATCGGGATTAAGAACGTAGTCTGCGGCAGACCCGCAAAGAAACCAATTACCCAATCGGCCAGGGACACGCTCATATGGCCCTGTTGGCGCAGCCTTTCCTGGGTTTATTGAAGTATTACACCGGTTTACGACATTAAGATTTCCGATCCCACCATGCATTTAAAAAAAAGGTATTTCTTTTTTGTTAATCATTCAGCCATCATTGCAACTCTGGCAGCTAACTGTATGATATTTGTGAACCACCGCGTAAAAAAAAAAGTTCGCCCAGACCGAAAGAAAACCAGCAATCTAGACAATGGCCAGCTTGGTGGCAGCGACGTCCAGAGCATCCACGTCAGGGGTTAACCGAGCAAAGGCCTTCTTCGATCCATCGGGTCTGTCGAAGCTAGTTAGACACAAGCTTCAAAACTCGTCTGATATCCTTCGTGAGATAGAATTTCCATACCTGACCAGGGTGTTGACCTTGACGGTCTCAACATCGTACAACTTCTTGAGGGCCATCTTGATCTGGCGCTTGTTGGCCTTGACGTCCACAATAAAGACCAGGGTGTTGTTCTCCTCAATCTTCTTCATGGCGCTCTCGGTGTTGAGAGGGAAGAGGATGACCTTGTGCGAGTCGAGGCGAGGGCCATGTGGGATCGAGCTGCGGGGATACTTGGGCGACCGGGAGAGCTGGAGGGTCTTGGGGCGGTGGAAGGTGGTGGAGGTGCGGATCTTGCGAGACTTGTTGGCCTGGTTGTATCACAAAGTTCAGTATGAAGAAACAGCATATGGGATATTCAATCATGTCAACATACACCTGCACCCTTCAGGACTGCCTTGGCGGCAGCACCAGCCTTCGTCTTGCCTATTGAACAAATATGGTCAGCCCCTCTTGAAATGGAATATTGATAACTCTTCGTTAAGAAGCACAAGAAAAGAATGGCAGATAAACGCATAAAGCAGAATTCAGCCTGTCGCTCTCCAATGTTGTTGTTTTTTTTTTTTTTTTTTTCTCTCTCTCGATGGATTTGTGTGTAAAGAACTAAGATAAATGCCGTCATTTGGCAGATATCACCACCAAGACCAAATCCTTGCGATTCAAATACCAGAGCAATTCTGAAGTCTGGGAAATAACAATCGCATCGCACGTATTCAACCTACCTTGCTTGTTTTCCACCTTAGGGGCCATGGCTGTCGTCCGGCGCTGTCGTGCTGATTGTCGCAGTGTCGAGTGTCGAATTATTTGGAGTGTATTCGCTTAACGAAAACCCTACGACTTTGCTGTGTGGGTCACCTGACCTGTACCGGATCTCTTGGCGGCCGACGGGCTCCGCTTTGGAATCAGTTGATGACTTATCCGATTATTTGCGGATGGAAAAATAAAGGAAATGCGGTCCCCTCTTTGACCATTAGTATTGCTGCTTTTTCATGCTTTCATTTCGTGTGATTGAAATACATACCGCGGAACGTCATCTCCAGGACTGAAAAATATCCTAAGAATCAGTGTACATACCCAGCGCTCGTCTGGTAGACAATTTCAGAGTACCGACAAAAAAGCATGTCTCATATCATTGCCTCACGACTTGACCACAGCACTACTCTTTAAAAAATGACTTCGACAAAGCGCCGGACCAAGAAGCCTATGCTTCTTTCTCATACTCGGCCACCAACAGTCAAAGCAAAGCATGCAGCCCTGTCATCAAAAGCAACGCGGAATCTCATTCGTTCTCATCATCAACTTCTTAAATCTCGGGCTCAAGCGGTACAGTCCGGCGATCAGGCTCTGGTCAACAAGATTGACTCACAGATCCAAACAAATGGGGGTCTGGAAAGCTACCAGCTAGCCAGTAAACTTGGACAGTCATCGGAGCGCGGGGGTGATTCAAGTAAAGTTTTAATTGATTGGATCAATCCCCAGTTGTCACAATTGAGAGACACGTCTGTCAGGCTAAGGGTCCTTGAGGTTGGCGCTCTCAGTACCAAAAATGCGTGCTCTATGAACAAATCCTTGACTGTTACAAGGATCGATCTGAACTCCCAGGAGCCGGGGATATTGAAACAAGATTTCATGGAAAGGCCTCTTCCCTGCAATGATGACGATCGATTTCATATCATCAGCCTCTCCTTAGTGCTGAACTTCGTCCCTAATGCAACTGGGCGAGGGGAAATGTTGAAGCGCTGTGTGACTTTCCTGACAAATACACTTCCGCCTTGTTCACCCATCTCTTTTACGCCCAGCTTATTTTTGGTGTTGCCTGTTGCGTGCGTCACAAATTCCCGGTATCTCACGGAAAATCGACTGCAGGAAGTTTTGTCTACCATGGGGTTTGTCCTGGTCAATCGAAAGGAAACTTCGAAATTAATCTTTCACCTTTGGGAACACAGTCAAAACTACAAACCTAGGCCATTCAAGAAAGAAATTTTGAATCCCGGCAAAACTAGGAACAACTTTGCCATTGTTGTCAATGATAAATAAGCCTATGCTAAGAACAAATAGACGCTGACTAAAAGGAGCCTACCTCGCAGAAATCATGTCCTGCGGCAAAAAGGCCCAGGCAGTTCCAACAATGGCTATTATCGATGATAAAACAAGGATAATCCAATCGAGAATGCGTTCACCCGAACTGATTTTGCTCCCAAAAATCTTTAAATAGAATGCCAGTGGCAATATTATGCAGATCGTGATGCACAAAGCGGACCCCATCAATGCCATGATTCTATCGAAAGATGGAAAGACAATTGCCATCAACACAATGACGACCACAACAAGAACACGGATCATTACCCTTGATGATTGGTGAACTGTTCCTTTCAGCCCTTGAGAGTGATTTCCGATCACCCCAGGACGCAGGCCAACTCCACAGAGGACCTCCACAGTGGCCACCAGAGGCCGGCAGCTGCATCTAGTCAGAAACATAACAAGCAGGGAAACCCAACAAACCAGGAACTCACTTCAAGGGCACTTTAGTGATGGGGATGACTGATATAAAGATGATCATGCAAATGGACATGACTCGTGGGTATTCATCTATAAGCAATATGTTGGCTGTGACTTCATCGCGAACAGCTTTTCCAAACATAACCCAGCCTATAATAGCCATTGCACAGTCAAGTGTATACTGTTGAATATCATGCATTAGGAGCGGGCCGGGTCCTTTTTTTTTGGGGGGGGGCTCTTACCGTAAAGATGTATGTTGTCCAGAGACTTCTCCCATACTTCTCAGGATGTCTCATATCACGGTATATATTGGGAAAGACTCCATGGCCACCCCAGGGTGCTTGATAAAGATTAGATTTGCATCGGCTCTTTGACTTGCGTAGGCTACACTTACACATGATCAAACCAAAACTGAGCGGTAGAGTGCCCCAATTCTCGGGAAACAGGGATGTCTTGGCTGGTTGAAGGAGAGACCCTGGCGCATCAGGTTTAATCAACCCATCAATGCACATTATAGCAACAACTTAGAAAATTAGCCCTAAAGCTTGGTTCCATTAGGGTAGAAATGTAACCATACTCGATGTGCAGCATATTATGCCTAGGATGCTCGTCACACTCAAGAGCCGTAAAGGTGCAAAGTTGAGTGGAAGGAGCATAACACCGCATATGATTTTCCATTGCAAAATGCTCAGACCCGGAATCAGAGCATAAAGACTGTCTGCAAAAAGTACAACGAGAGCAACGCAAGCCCCGATAAGTTCGAGGCAGAATAAAAGACTGGTTACTAAACGTGCGTGATGTCCAAAACTGACATACGCCAAATCAGCGTAAGTAACAAGACTTCGGTCAACATCCAGACATCTAGCGAGAATTTTAGCTGTGTAAGCGGTTGTCACTGCGGCAAAGAAGAGAAACAATAGACCCAGAAGCCACCCCGCCTGCTTCATTGCTAGTGGTAAGCTCAACAGACCGACACCGATCAAAACATTGACGGAGTTGAAAATTGTCTGGGGCACGGTCGATTTTCCAACAACAATACTTTCTCGTGTGCCGTTCTGGTTTTGGACCTGCTTAATGAGTAGATTCTCACCATTGTGGTCCCCGAGCACATCTAGATCTGCTTGTTGCTCCCTGTGGGACTGAATAGCATGCCTCCGCTCGGTAACCCGAGAAGATATTGTACCATACGAAGTCCCAAGGCTCCTATCAGTTGAAGACCCAAGAATTCCTGTGCTTGGAAGGCCCTGTTTCGATTGATCTGAGCCATGTAAAACATCGTCTTCTTCGGCACCTGCACCACCATCCAGCAAGGGCCTCGTGGGATCGGATCCGTGTCTGAAAGGTCGAGAACTTTGTGACCCGGCGTATTCGCTTACTACCGTACCCCATTCTTCGTCCGACTCAGTTGCAAGTGAGGCCCTTCGGGGAAGAATTTCTGGGAAGCATGCTGCTCTTTGCCATGACCGAGCAAAGTTATCAATACTGTTCACACCACCGGCTTGTCGGAAACGCGCAGATAATGAGTTGGATCTAAAAGTGACAACCAGCAATTATTCATGCCATTCGCGATATCCTGAAAATGATTAATGGGGGAAAATACCTTTGTCTTTGAACATAATCGGATGGTGAATTTTCCCGACTCGCGGAGCTCCAGTGGTTATCAAAACTGGATCCAAACGGCAGACTTGAGCCCGGAATTCCCATTCCCTGTACATGGGAACCAGGATTCTCAATCGTTGAATTCGAGGGATCCTGCATGCTCGCTATACTAGGCGAACGCTTGTTCGAGCTCGAAATCCGGGTGGATGAGAGGGAATTGCCAAGGTCTAGCGGCGTAGAGATAAACCAATAGCCTTCTGTTATTTATAGGAAGGTATTCTCAATTGAGGGAATGCAGCAGAAGCAAGAGCGCTTTCTATCTGTGTCGGTAGACGTTCCTATAACCCTGGAATAATGCAAGGGCAAACCCAGACTGTGTTGTGGTTTGGCAGAAGCCAATGGCACTGTTACCGGCTTATATATGATCAGCAGCAGGTTCAGGTTATATGAAAAGAAATAGATAAGAAAGAAAAAAAAAACCCCGGGCATTCGATCTTGTTTTCTACTAGGAGCTTCTGCGAAGAGCGGAGTGGGGTCAACACTGATAAGGCCTGTTGGAGACCACCTAAGGACTACTCTACGGCAAGTCTTTATCTTGGGGTACCCGGTAGAATTACCACACCATGGAATGTTAGAACTAAGCGATATTGCCTACCTTAGTCTAAGATAGTATCTATTTGAGCCCATACCATGATAATTTGCTTATTTTAGTGACCAGAACTCATACCTATGGGATGCGTGTAATCATGATGAAACGAGATTTGATAGTTGGTACCGTCGAGGCAAAATTGCCTGCAGGATGCCAGTAATTATACGGTATGCATAAATACAAAAATTATGTCAGCGAAAACAGGCGACAGCCGATCCATGTCTCTTCTTTTGGCCATGGCCACCCCACGGTGCCTGATGAAATTTGCTTAAACACCCCGCTGGATTTCGACGGCAAATCAACCAGCTTCAAGGTACGTGTCTTGCTCCCCCTCTGGCTAGATTCTTTGTATGTACAAGTCGCCTGTCTCTCATTCTACTCATATTCATTCCTTTTTTTAACTAGTGGCTTCTTAACTGACTTTTGTTTAATACCAGCCAGATTCCTATCCTCTTCTCCCCGGTGACATAACATCGTCGCCTCGCCCAACATGAGCCAGGCTCAGGCGAACGAAGCGGAGAAAAACATCGAAATATGGAAGGTCAAGAAGTTGATTAAGCGCCTTGAGGCTGCTAGAGGAAATGGAACTTCCATGATTTCGCTCATCATTCGTCAGTTCTCCATACTTCCGAAGTCGGTATGGGAGTGTAACTAACCTTCCATGATGTAGCCCCCAAGGACCAGATATCCAGAGCGGCGAGGATGTTAGCTGAAGAGTTTGTGAGTTATAGCACTATCATTTTCAGCCTGGACGCTTGCTAACGGTAAATCTATAGGGTACTGCTTCCAACATCAAGTCTCGCGTGAATCGACTCTCCGTTCTTTCTGCCATCACCTCCACGCAGCAGCGTCTCAAGCTTTACAACAAGGTTCCTCCAAATGGCTTGGTCGTCTACTGTGGTGAAATCATAACGTCGGAAGGAAAAGAGCGTAAGATTAACATCGACTTCGAACCGTTTAAGCCAATCAATACGTCGCTCTACCTCTGTGACAACAAATTCCATACTGAAGCACTGAGCGAGCTTCTTGAATCGGATCAAAAATTCGGTTTCATCATCATGGATGGTAACGGTGCGCTTTTCGGTACATTGAGTGGCAATACTCGAGAGGTTCTCCAGAAGTTGAGTGTCGACCTTCCCAAGAAGCACGGCCGTGGTGGTCAGTCAGCGCTGCGTTTCGCCCGTCTTCGTGAAGAAAAACGGCACAACTACGTCCGCAAAATTGCCGAATTGGCTGTTCAGAATTACATTACCAACGATAAGATCAATGTTGCGGGGTTGATCTTGGCTGGTTCTGCCGATTTCAAAAATGACCTTAACCAATCTGATATGTTCGATGGACGTTTGCAGTCCAAGGTTATTAAGGTCGTTGATGTTTCTTATGGTGGTGAGAATGGTTTCAACCAGGCTATCGAACTGGCTGGCGAGACTTTGAGCAATGTCAAGTTCGTTCAGGAGAAGAAGCTCATTGGAACATACTTTCAGGAAATTAGTCAAGACACTGGAAAGATTTGCTATGGTATTGACGATACACTCAAAGCCCTGGAACTTGGTGCGGCCGAGACTCTTATTGTATATGAGAATCTCGACATCACTCGGTGGGTTATGAAGAACGCTAGCGGTTCCGAGGTCATTGTCCATACCTCGAAAGCTCAAGAGGAAAACCGAGAAATGTTTATCGACAAGGAGACTGGGTTGGAGATGGAAGTCGCTGATCAAGGTCCATTCCTTGAGTGGCTTGCTGAGAGCTACAAAGACTTCGGTGCAGCTCTAGAGTTCGTTTCCGACAGATCTAGCGAAGGAAACCAATTCGTCAAGGGATTTGGTGGAATTGGAGCAATTCTTCGATACAAGGTCAACTTCGAGCAACTTGCCGACTATGATGACGAGGATGAATTCTACGACGGTATGTTTATTCAAATTCATAAGCTTGGTATATCTACTAATATATTGTATAGATTGACGGTTCAGCGACCTCGCAGAGAGCGAGGATGAACGGCCAGAAGATCCAAGAGCGGGTCTTTTGACGGCTCGCCCCGTGAATCGTGAAGGCGGCTCTCATGACGAACCCACGGCCCCCTTGGTAACTACCATGATGGGGCCTGGTCCAAGCTCTGCGAAGCTGCCCAGAGGTGTGTATATCACTTTCTTTCATATATCTCAACGTCACTGCATTTTGCTGATCTTCCCCTTTAAACAGGGCCATCCAAGCTCCGTAACATGGTCACTGAGGTCGCCTATTAATCTTAGGTTGACACGAGGTGTGTTTGTAAAGTGGATTGTGGATTCGTTGCGTAGAATCCACAGCCATATTATTAAAGCATTGTTGTCCAGCTTATAAAATGTAAGCTAGGCAATAAAAGATTGTTTTTCTCCAGCCTACTTGTGCTGTACCTCGATTGTTTCCGCTCTTTTTTTCCCATGCACTCCGTATGTAACCCGAAAGCAATGATATATATACCTAGGTGCCTTTATAACCTTTTTTCCCTGGAATTACTCTGTAAGCTCCAAATGATTGCCTAGTTTCATATAGTACAGGCTACAATTCCCGGCATTCTTTTTCGCCTGGGTATGGCTTCATTGAGTACTATTGAAGAACTCACTTGAATGCAAAAAAAGAAAAGAGAAAAAACATTTGTTCCTTGATAGTATTCGAAAGCGCAGCGTCCACGTTTTAGTTGCTTGGGAGTTCGTCTTTCCAGGTTCCCAGATCTCTGCAATTTTCGGTGACCTCCTGAAGGCCATGTAGGATCCTAGCGATGGCTTCTTTATTTTCAGCCGTGGGAATTCTTTTACATTCCACAAAAAACACATATTGCCAAGCTCGTTTTTTACTTGGCCGTGTGTTTATGCTCGTAAGATTCACCCCATGAGCCTTGAAGATCAAGAGAGCCTCTGCCAGTGCCCCTGGAAAATCCTGGTTGACCATGAACGAGATCAGTGTCTTCAATGTGGTGTCTAAAGGCCCAGGTTGCTGTCGCGCCGAGGAAACCTTTACATTTTCGAAGGGAACGCGAGCGGTCAATTCTAATTGGGCATTTCCCAACACCAAGAAGCGCGTTGTGTTGTCGGCTTTATCCTCGATGTTCTCCGCCAGAATTTCCACGCCATGATATGATGCTGCGAAATGACTGGCAATAGCGGCGCTTCGCTCTGTGGTCTCCTTCGAAACGATTTCCGCGGCCTTTGAGGTTGATGAGACATCCTGCCTTTCAACACCTTTGAAGTGTTTATCCAAAAAAATATCACATTGTCCCCAGGCTTGTGGGTGTGTATATAACTTCGTTAACGAGTCGTAAGTCGGTCGGTCAGGCGAGGACGCATGATCTTTTCGGATCATGAGACAGTGATGGACTGTCAAATAATGTTCTCCACAGACTGTCACATCCCCGTAGAGGTTAAGTCTGTCTGCTAGGAGGTCAAGGGTTTGAACGACTGATCCATTGGTCGAGTTCTCGAAAGGAATGATAGCATAGTCTGCCTTCCCTTGTTGGACAGCAGCAAAAGCATCTGCGAAGGAAAGACAGGGAGACAATTCAGCAGAAGTGCCAAATGTCTCTACGGCCGCCTATGATAAAGATGAATGATTATTCGGAAGCGGGGTAGTAGGATAATTTCTAACCTGATGGGAAAAGGACGCGGCAGGCCCCAGAAATGTTACCCTCAACTCCATGGGAATCTTTTTTACAAAGCACCCTTCACGTCCTGTGCTGGTGTAGTCTTCATGTAAAAAAAAAAAAAAAAAAAATTCCAAACGCCTATCGTTTCCCTTCCATCAATTGATAAAAATTCATGGAGAGGTGTCATTCTTTCTCCCGCCCTGATCAGTCAAGCTGACAACTAAACAAACAAACCAAACTGTTGTATCACATCCACTTTACAGGGGTAGCCGGAAAACCAATCCATAGAACCCTACATTCTCTTTTCAAATAGCCTATACAGGCACCCGTGGTTTGTTTAGAAAAGGCATTTGACCTTTTTGATGAAGAGAACTCAGTTCCGGTACCTCCACATATGGGGTGGAGGGGCTCCCAAGGCTGCTCCACGGCCGTACTCGCTTTCTGAACGCCTGCATCGGGAGTTGACATCACGGAAACTCTCCCTGACCTACGATTATTTACACACCCAGCCATCACATCTTTTGAATCTGACATTATGTGGTCTTCTTCCAGGGCCGCAGTCACCGTCAGGCGACGGTGAACCTCTTCCATCGATCAAATCCCCGCCTTACATGGCGGCGGGGCACCATTTGGTTTACTTTCCTCCCCAAGTCACACTATCTCAATTACTCCCTGATGGCACCGATTCCTTGCATAGCCCTGGGCAGCCGTTCAACAGGCGCTTGTGGGCAGGGGGGAGAGTGAGGTTTCCAACCATAGGCGGTGGGCCATTCCTTGACGGCAGCCGAGCCGTCTGCATTGAAACAATTCGTAACGTGGTCGTGAAAGGGCAGGAAGGCAAAGAAAAAGTGGTTGTTAGCATTGAGAGACGGGTAGGCACAGTAGAAGAGGGAGAAAGTTCAGAGGATGTCAAAAGACGACTATGGACACCGAATGAAGAGGACGTTGGAGAGTCGTCAGTCATCGAGACCAGGGACTTGGTTTTCATGCGTGAAAAGACCCAAGAGCAGATCAGTCACGATAAAGAACATTTTGAGAAAAATCACAGGATTGTCAAATGTGCGCATTTTCGGTCCATGTCTATAGGGAATAGAAATGCTGACTCCCATTCTTTCCAATTGAAGCCCCTTCGGACCCCGAATTTCGCCATAAGATAAAGCCCACAAAAGCCTTACTCTTCCGCTTTTCTGCTCTTACATTCAATGCACACTCTATTCACCTCGACAAAACATATACCCAAGACATGGAGGGCTTCCGGAATCTACTCATACATGGGCCGTTGACTTTGACACTGCTACTTGCGGTTCTCCAGGCATATCTCCCCAAGTCAAACCGTGTCATCAAAGGAATTGAATACAAAAATTTGGCCCCTCTTTATGTGGAAGAGGAGCTGACAGTATGCGGCAAACCAAAGATCAGCAAGGGCCCTGGGTCTTGGGACGTTTGGATTGAGGGTAAGGATGGAGGCCTTGCCGTCCGAGGTACGGTTCAAACAGACAGTATAATCGATAATGTATAGAATTATGCAAGGAGGTTAGCCGTATGAATGTAAATAACGAGGGCTCAAGTTGCGATGAATGCTAAATGACCTGTAATGGTGTACATAGCCCTGCTTTTGGATCGTCGGGACTATTCTGCTCGGTTGGTGCTTGTATAAAAACTCCAAGGCTGGCCAGCTCGCTTTGTATGCCAATATTCACGGAACCAATTAATATTAAGAACTTGAGAGTTTGTGGTAGCTCTATCTGTTTATTTGACGGAACTGCGCCATTCAAAAGTATCTGAAAATATATTGGATAGAACGACGGCCAGAATACGGCAAGACACTATACAGTGCGTAGGCAATGGACATCATCAAAACCTATTGCAAAGACTAAATCTGATGAGATATACGGAACACCAGCTTTGATATAAAGCAGAAGACCGAGCGACATGTTCGCAGATATCTTGTGCTTAGCTTTCAACGCCACTTATTACTACCTACTATGTAGGCTCTTGTTTGAAATTGACACTTAAAACTGAGAAGCAATTTGGTGGGGAGACTGAGCGTTATAGATATTGTGATATAATGATATATCCGCTCAAGCAGAGGATGAAGTAGATAATTTTCAGGTCTAGCAGGTGCATAGAGTGTATGGAGTACCTACATAGTACCACCGTCGAAAGAAACTAGGCGGTTTTGGGAGAGCTGTCATGCCCTAAGCTTCGTACTTGGCACGGACCCCGGATAAATTTCGGCCCAGAAGAAGCTAGCAAATGCACAACGCTTTATATTTCGAACAAACCCTTCTTTCTTTCTCTTTCTTTTTTCCTTCCCGAGAAAGCAGAGAATTTTGCCCACATTAATGTGTGACAGGCAATCGACATACATGTACTAGAGCGACCAGCAAATTTGCATTTGCAGTACTTACCTAGCTGTAAAAATGGATCTTTTCTGGTCTGCTCCTCCCGTTACCAGGTATTTTCCCTTACTGTTAACACCACAAAATGAAAGATTTGACTGACCCTTGGTATCTAGGACTCTCACTGCACTTACATTTGCCCAGTCTGCTTTGGTTTATGGTGGCCTTCTCAGCGGGTACCATGTGGTTTTTTTACCAAGACTCGTTTTTAAGCTTCTTCCTGATGCCTGGAGATTATTCTCGCCGTTCTTGCTGACGGGCCCGAATCTCTCCTTCATCTTCGACTTATATTTCAGTACGATATTATCTTGGTCCAGGCTGGCTGCCATGCTAACCTGCCGGTAGTGTTTACCTATGGCAATGCTCTGGAAACAGGTTCAGCTCGGTTCAGCTCACCTGGTGACTTTTTCACTTATGTGTGTTTTGTAGCCACTGTCATTATGGTAAGTCTTGGAATGACTCGGTCCTCAAGGGTTCTTTCAAATAGAATTGTCCTATCCCTCTTATATTTTCATTTTTCAACACGGAGACACTTGCCATGTCCCCGTGCACCTCGCATTATCTGCCCGCCCAGCCTTGAATTAGCTGAAGTGGTTCCTGGAAACGAGGAAGATCGCCCCTGCATCCCGTACAGTGCCTCTCTTACGATCCTTAAGGGCTGTATGCGTTGCAGGTATGGTGGGAAGGCCAATGAGATAGCCCTCGTGATAACATAAGTTCACTTGGGTGGTAATGGCGCCCTACATTATAATATAAAAATTTGCATATATATATGTATACCTTTTTGCCCTTCCATACTTTCAAAATTTCGATCAATTCATTAAACCCATTCGGTAGCCTGATTGACCTAGAAATGCTGACAACCTGAAGCTCACTGCAGGTTGCCTACTGAACAATGTAATCTTTACTTCTGGTGAGCTTACTGTAGCGCCTCATGACATATCAATTGTGTACGGTATACTGATCTGCGGAAGCATTGGTTTTGGCATTCGTCTACACCTTTGCCCAGGAAAATCGTGGCAAAAAGGCGACCTACTTCGTGTTCCAGATCCCCGTCGAGTATCTGCCATGGGCAATGCTTGCTTTTACGTTGGTTCTTTCCGGGTGGCCCGCGGCGTTACGTGACGGTACTGGTATTGTCGCCGCCCATATGCATGACTTTCTTACACGCATATATCCAACTTTTGGTGGAGGCCGGAATTACATTGCTACGCCAGATTTCGTGAAAAGATTTTTCAGCGCATATACGCCTAGAGAAGAGTATCGCTCCTACGGAACAGCCTACCGGTCGGGGGGGCAGCCTCAGGAATCCTCGTCAAGTGGCTGGGCTTCATCTTTCCAAGGGACCTGGGGAGGAAGAGGCCCAGGAAGAAGACTTGGTGGAGGTTAAAGTACATAAAATGTACGTGACAAATAAGGCATTGAGGGTGCATTCGAACGCCGTGCTTTATTGACTCTCCCCGTGTTGAAGAACTATCTTAGTGTAACTACTTTGTTAGCTACTTGATTAGTTACTGGAGGAAATCAGCGGTTTTTGTATTGTATGCTGCAGTAGAAGTGTTTTGCTTCGATATGCAGAGATAACGTTTTTTAAAAGGAATAGTTCCTTCGCTATATAATATTTTCATCCGTATTCTTTTGCCACGGTCGAGGACTCGATCATCGCAAGTCACGAGTGGCACTAACCCGTTTTGTCCGTGGAGCTGTCCGCCGCACTTCAATTTTTCCCAAACTTCTTCTCGCTAGCGCCAGAATAAAACTTCGGTCTAGCAAGTGCTTTTTTTCCTGCGTTCTTTTCTCAACGCTCACTTGCCTGGCTACCCCCAATTTTCTTCCAGCCAGAATCTTCACAATGGCAGCGGCCAAAGAAGAGATGGATTATACCATCAAGCCAGAGGCTGGTGCATCGAATATTTCGACGTCGGAGTGGCCGCTTCTGCTCAAGAACTATGACCAGCGTAAGTCAATTTTAAAAGACATATTCTTTGTATAATTGTATATATATTATCTGAATACTGATTCCATTTTGCAATAGTCCTCGTTAGGACCGGCCATTTCACTCCAATTCCTGCCGGTTGCGCTCCTCTCAAGCGTGACTTGAAGTCTTACATCAACTCCGGTGTTATCAACCTTGACAAGCCTTCCAACCCATCCAGTCATGAAGTTGTCGCTTGGATGAAGAGAATTTTGAGGTATTTACCACTACCCGAAACTTTATACACGGTCGAATGCTAAACCCCACGTTTGTGAAGGGCCGAAAAGACTGGACACAGTGGAACCCTGGACCCCAAGGTCACTGGTTGCTTGATTGTCTGCGTTGACCGTGCCACTCGTCTCGTCAAGTCGCAACAAGGCGCAGGAAAGGAATATGTTTGCGTGATTCGTCTTCATGACAAGATCCCTGGTGGCGAGGCCCAATTCAAGCGTGCGCTGGAGACTTTGACCGGTGCCCTTTTCCAGCGCCCACCTTTGATCTCTGCTGTCAAGCGCCAGCTCCGTATCAGAACCATCCACGAGAGCAAGGTTTTCGAATTCGACAATGACAGACATCTCGGTGTTTTCTGGGTCAGCTGCGAAGCAGGAACATACATCCGAACCCTGTGTGTCCACCTTGGTCTCTTGCTTGGTGTTGGTGCACACATGCAGGAGCTCCGACGTGTCCGTAGTGGTGCCATGGATGAGAACAAGGGCTTGGTGACTCTGCACGATGTGATGGATGCTCAGTGGATGTACGACAACCAGCGCGATGAGTCGTACCTGCGGAAGGTCATTCACCCTCTAGAGAGTCTCCTCACAACGTACAAGCGTATCGTCGTCAAGGATAGTGCCGTGAATGCTGTTTGCTATGGCGCCAAACTCATGATCCCCGGTCTTCTTCGTTTTGGTAAGCCTATATCCGACACGATGTATTATCCGGTTTGCTAACTTGTCCCCAGAGGCTGGTATCGATGTCAATGAAGAGGTTGTTCTCATGACCACCAAGGGTGAGGCTATCGCAATTGGTATCGCCCAGATGTCTACTGTCGAGCTCTCGACCTGCGACCACGGTGTTGTCGCCAAGGTCAAGCGCTGTATCATGGAGCGTGACCTTTACCCTCGCAGATGGGGCTTGGGTCCCATTGCTCTGGAGAAGAAGAAGCTCAAGTCCGCTGGAAAGCTTGATGTGAGTTTTCCATCTTACCTACCATCAAGGCGTTGACAGTCACTGACAATCTCTGTAGAAATACGGTCGGACCAACGAGGCCACCCCTGCCAAGTGGAAGAGCGACTACAAGGACTACAGCGCACCGGAGGACGCCTCAGAGGCGCAGCCAGCAACCGAGAATGTCTCCAAGGAGGAGCCGGTGGATGCACCGAATGAGACTCCGTCGTCTCCAAACAAGATGGAGGTCGATGACGACAAAGATGAGAAGAAACGCAAGAGACACGAGGGCGAAACCGCAGAGGAGCGAGCCGAGCGCAAGCGCAAGAAGAAGGAGAAGAAGGAGAAGAAGGAACGAAGAAAGTCCAAGCAAGACAAGGAGGACAGCGATGACAGCGATTAAAGCTTTTCAGGAATTCCCTTGCCTGACTCCGATCGCGAAGCGTTCCCACCATGAAAATGTTGCCGCGCTATCGAGTGTTCTTCTGTCAGGGATTTGTCAGGGCGTATTTCCTGTAACATACATTTGTTTCTTTTATATCGGAGTCCTGGGTTGAAAAGGGAATCAATTTTGATTGTTCTGCTATTTGAATCGTTTGCTTTAGGTTTAGTTTTGAGTGAACAGAACTTGTATTCCAGATGTTTGAATTTTAAAAATCCTCTTGAGACGCTTAATATCCCTCACTATGTTCAATTTATCTCAATAAGTGACGCGTACTGTGATGATTGGCCTAGGTGAGAGGTGTCGTGACCTTACCGATGTCTCCGCATCCAACAAGTGGAGTGACATGCTACCTTTATCCTCCCCTCCCTCTGCAAGTTTGAAGCCCACCAACCGATCAGGGGTGCAACTTGCCAATACTTTGACCTTTCCAGTATAATTTTTTTTTAGAAAATCGAATCAAGGAAACCTTCTCTATACCGCAGAATACGTTTTGGGCATCATGGCTGCAGAACTCACGTCAACCAAGCTCAATGCGGAGAACCAGCTTCTCTTGGTATGGTACCTTTTCTGTTTGCTCCCCCCCCCTCTTCTAACGTCTTTTCATCCTAGGACCAACCGCTTCTTCGATTACCCCATGAGCTTGCACGACGAAATTTCAAATCGGTACAGCGGATCGTGGAGCGCGAAAAGGAATATGTCGTTCCGGCACTGAAGGAGGCAGCCAATGCTTCCATGTCGGGCACTCAGACTCCAGAACAGACCCTTGCTGCCTTGGATGCTATGATATATCGCATGCAGACGCTGAAACGTAAAATGGAAACCCTACAGGAAGAAGAGAAAAAGATACACGGTCAGTCAAGAAGACGTATACAGCATCTGGAAGGTCTTCACCAGATTCCTAACTTGGCGGATGTCAAGTACGATCAGTGGTCAAGGATCAGACTGGATAGGCTGGTGGTAGATCATATGCTACGTTCTGGCTATCCTGAGAGTGCGAAGCAGTTAGCCAAGGAGAAGGACATTGAAGATCTTGTAGACCTCAACGTCTTCGTGCAGTGCCAGCGAGTTGCGGAGAGTCTACGTCTGGGCGAAACAAAAGATGCATTGCAGTGGTGCGGTGAGAATAAAGCGGCCCTGAAGAAAAGCCAGGTATGTCTGGTGTTTTTCCTACATTTCGCTTATGCATGAATCGAACTATCCTGAGCTGACTCGATATATACAGTATAATTTAGAGTTCGAATTGCGGTTACAGCAATACATCGAAATGATTCGGACTGGAGATAAGCGAAATTTTGTTGACGCTATGATGCATGCGAAGAGATATCTCACCCCATATATTGAAACCCAATCGACAGAAATCCACCGAGCTGCAGGTCTGCTCGCGTTTCCCCCGGATACGAAAGCTGATCCCTACAGGGTATGCACAAATTCCAGCATTTTACTTTGTGGGTGCTGAGCTGACAACCAATTTTGTAGTCAATGTATTCCCCAGATCGATGGACTTACCTTTCCAATCTCTTTATCCGCACTCATCATGAACTTCTGTCCCTGCCGTCGCGCCCATTGTTGCACATTGCTTTATCTGCTGGGCTATCAGCCCTCAAGACGCCATCATGTCATTCGGAATTCACTTCTTCTAGCTCAAATTCTTTGTCTACCACCACGTCCGTCTGCCCTATATGCTCCACAGAGTTAAATGAGCTGGCACGGAATATGCCATATGCACACCACACAAAGAGCTATGTTGAGAGTGACCCTATAGTTTTGCCAAATGGCAGAGTATACGGCCAACAGCGACTATTGGAGATGAGCAAGAAAGTCGGAGGTATTGAACCAGGCACGGTCAAAGATCCTACAACAGGCGAAGTTTTCGATGAAGTTGATATGAAGAAGGTTTACATCATGTAAATCATGGATCATACGGGTCAAATGTCCTGAAGACGGTGTAATGCTGGGCTCATTGTTCACTGGTTTAATCACTATCTTCACTATCGGATTCATTTCTTGGTCTCTTTTTGGCACTGACACCTGTCTTCGAATTCCGATTATTCCTTGTGACACCATGCCCGTCGTCCTGCTTCACCTCGAAGACGTACATTCTTGCTTCTCTGTCCTCTCCTCGCCAGCCGCCTCTCCCACCGTGTTTGCCTTCAACTTCGCCTAGAGTCCGCGCATGCGAGTATTTCTGGTAAGAGGCCCACGGGAACTTGAAGCTAGTGACAACACGTAAACCTGCATGCCGGGCGAGGTCTCTAATGTTCCACAGTGTATAAGGCTCACCCTCGAACATAGTCACTAGGATTTGCCCCGGCTCGGTTCTGATTTTGCTCTTCATTTGCTCCGTGACATTCTCAGCTGCACTTCCCTCGCTATCCTCGTCGGCTTCTGAGTCACTCTCATCACTGAACTCCCAATCCTCATCGTCATCGTGGATTTCAGGGGGTAATGACAATAATGGCACACATGCCTTAAAAAAGGCCACAAGGAGCTCTTGGTTTGCCCGAACTTGGCGATTCACATCTGTCGACAGACCACCAACATGGGGGAAATTAAAACAAATTAAATCCCAGGGCCCACCTTTGGGGGTAGAAGATGATTGATTATTATGCTTATGCCATGCAGGGCGTTTAGGCTCCGGTCGTGGGAAACCAGTGCGAATATCCTTTCCACCGCCAGTAGGCAGACCAAGTTTCCGCGCATCGACTGAGAAAAGGACTTTGGGTCCACGGTGTTTTTGTTTGGGGTCACTGTTACCTGGGGTACTCAGTGTATCTGTGTCATTGTGCTCCTTTCTGTTTAGCTTTTCTTCCTGTTCATCGGTGCCTTTTCTACCAGAGAAACCGGTGAGAATGTCTTTCAGATGATCCTCCACCTGCGGATACTTCTCACAGAGTTTTGCTTTGGGGTCGTAGCAGGTAGCAAGGACATCTCTGCAACGATGCTGGACGACCAAAGAACGGGCGAAGGAAAAATCCCCTGCTCGACCTACGTTAGGTGACGGTTGAACCATAATTTTTTAAACATGAAATGGAAAAAGCAATGTATGGGAAATAGGGTGACAGCCGGGAGGGGGGCAATGGGCTTTGATACTATCTTTGCCCGGGAAAATGCACCCTTCTCTAGACTGAGTGTGGGCATGATAGATTACTATAATCCGAACACATATCTTATTTATGGCCCAGATATTTCGAAATATAAAGCAATGAATTTAAGACTCGAGCTCGAGCCCCCCTCTCTTACCCCCCAAAAAATAAAAAGAAGAATTATGGCACCCACCTTCACCAATTAGTAAAATCCGATCTCTTTTCCCAAACGGTATGACTGGCCGCCGTTGCTGCTGATTTTTTTGTTTGCCGTTGTTGTTGCCATTCGATTTGCCCGACGATGTAGATAGTTTGGAAAAAGTGTGCATTTTTCGCCCTTTCTTGGATTGGGCACCATTGCCATCGCCACGTGGTGGGTTATGGGAATTTGGGATCCGCGCTTTCTTTGATTTGGGCATGGTCGTCTTATAAATAATAATACAGTGCTTTGTGTGGTCTCTTGTAACGGGAGATATATTATATATATATAGACGGAGGTGGTCAGGAGAGAACTGGAAAAAAAGATCTAGCCGTGCACGGTCAATATAAGTTCCGAGAAACCGCCATAAATTGACGAAGATAACCCTCAAGTGTATAATTAAACTCTATTTAGTTTAAATGTATAGGAATATAGATATGAATCGAGAATCAAAACGCTTTCTATAACCCTATTAAAGAGAATAAAAAAATAAAAAAAAGAAATCTGGTATATACAAAAATAGTGGCCCTTCTCTTTTCATCCAACATCAAGAAAGATCTATCTGGAATATAATCGCATTCCAGTCCTGAATAGAACAGCAGGTAAGAAACACACGCCTTGGCCACGTACCATTAACCAACATGGACAATTACTAGATAGTACTCGCAATAAACTGCGCAATCTGCGCAACAGAAGAGGCAAAAACAGCCAGATGAACAGAAGGACAAGAAAAGGAAAAGAAGCCCTCCTGATAGATCAATATGTGAAGGTAGAATACAGAAAATGCCACCCAACACCCCGCCAAAGTATAATGGTAATTGATCAATCAATAACCGTTCAAACTACCCTAGCTGAAAAAGAAACGTGAGTCATGTATCACATACGGTGATCCTCATCATTGAGACAGAATAGAACCAAAGGGGAGAGTTTTGAGTTTAAGTTGGCAATCGCATAGTTGCTCAAGATGTTTGAGTGGGTGTCACGACCAACGTTCCGTCTAACCACCCACCGCTGCCTTCTCTCTTCTTTAAGATCGTAGCGAATCTCTCATGCTCTGGCTGCTAGCACTGACAAGAGGGTTTGCAGTAGGCAGGGAACCAGTCTTCGGCTTGGCACTTTGCTTGATCTTAGCAACCGCGTAGACGATTCCACTGATGAAACCCACGACAATGGCAGAGACACTGGGGAAGGTCACAGGTGCATCGAAGAAAATCAAACCGGAGACCGCAATAGGCAGCTTGTTGAGAGCGCCCACCATGGAGTAGGTGGTCGAAGAGGTCACACGGACACACCAGGCGGAGGTGTAGGAAATGAACACCGAGGAAAGACCGGACAGGATCATGGCGAACCAAATACCGCTGCGATCGGTGGGGGGGAAGTTGCGGTCAACGTTGGTGGATGACCAGTCTTCGACGAAGAAGGTCAAAACCACAAGGACGGGGATCGACAGAAGATTGTTGTAGTACATGGCTGAATGGGTGGAGTGTCAGACAAAAAGTTCCTTAGATACACTATAACGGAAGAGAAAGAAAGCAAACATACTGTCGAAATCCTTGAAGTTGGTCAACTTGATTCTCTTGCGCATCCCCAAAACATAGGAGGAAGTGCAGAGGCAATTGATCATCATCCAAATATATCCGGCGTTCAGTGTCGAGACCCTGGCGGTTGCATCACTGGTACTCTCAACGGCATGCTTAATGTCGGCCCATGCGGCGATGATGGAGCTCACAACCATGAGTCCAAAGGAGAACAAGGTAAGACCGGTGACGGAGCCACCGAACCAGAGCACCTCACCGTAGGCAATGAGGATAATCGTCAAGTTCTTGAAAATGGTGTATACCGGAATCGAAAGAAACTGGAGGGCCTTGGAGCCAGTGTAGATCATGCCGATCAAAAGCAAGGTGATGGGAAACCCTATATTAAAAATAAAAATAAAAAACAGCGTTAATTCGTCTCTTGCGGTTCCACCGGGCTCACTCAGGGACACCTACACTTTTTGGCCTCGTCGGAATTGAAATCACGGAATGTTATCAGGCCAAATGTCTTGCATGTCTGAATCGCAACGATACAGACGAGGGACTGGCCAACAGTCAGCTCAATTTCGTGTATTAGCTAGGCATCATAGTCCTAGCCCTTCTTTTCTACCAACCACCCCAAACATACCTGAACACAGAGCAAGAAGAAATTGAGGTTGAAACCAGTGCCCGACAGAACATATTTGTTCATAACGGTCATCATAATAGAAGATCCGCAGTACGCCAGCACCGGCAGGATGGGATTGTTGCTCGGTGCGCTTCTGGGCTGGGGAGGCGGCGGCAGAGGTGCCTCAAAGGTCTTACTCCCCTGATCCATCTGAATCGTGAAATCGTCCGTTTTCTTGTCTTCTGCCATTTTGCTGGTTGTGACGCTTATTTGGGAAGAGAGAAAACAAGGATAAAAAAGAAAGTCGGAAACCGGTGGTGAAATTCGACGACGTAGAGGACAAACAGACGGTACACGGAGGAAGTGTAGTACACGGGCTTCTGAACGAAAAAAGGAGCAAACGAGAAGCGACTAGTTAGGAGAAACTAAAAAAAAAAAAAAGAAAAGAACGAATGTGAGAATGGAGGCAAATCTCCCTGGATGGGGACCAGACAGTCTGGGCGTATGGAGACAGAGTCGAGAAGAAACAGAGAAACCGTCAGAAGAAAGTCACATCTGGAAAGAGAACTTTGGGCTCTGGAGATTAATTGGAAGAATGGGAGACGTTCCGGAAGCGGCTTTGATTGGGGCGGATCTTGCTGACTGAGCGTGTTTCACCCTGAGTTTTGATATGCGATGAATATAGGATTTGCAGGAGTTGCAGATGATGCAGGATAATCATAAATCTCCAGGAAGATCATTCTACTATGAGTAAATCGAGATGGAATAACTGTGCCCCATACCCCGTAGTTTCACCTGGATGCTCCTCTGTTCTGAACCAGTTTGCATGCTAGACATTCCTTGTACTTGTAAAGATCTGGCGGTGATTCTGTTCTACAGCCATGCAGTGTGTAATGATCAGCTCTCTCTATTAGCAGAAAAGAGAAAAAAAAAAAAAAAAAAAAGACTATGGTACATACGCAGGGTCTAAAAATATATCTGTGAATTATTCGTTAAATGTTGAATGGCAGATATGAATATCCATCTCCTTCCTGTACACTACTTCCCGAGCGCACGAGGAACAGTAACTACTATCATCCATCATTATTGAATATTGACCCTCTACTCCACACATTCAACCCTCCCCTACCTATTCAATTTCCCGGCCTATTATTATTTTTTATAAAAGGCACCATTATACCAATCTAGTTGTCTTGAATCTCCCCTTTATCCAACCGTGTGGAAGTCTACAGAAATTCTTCTCTCCATAAAAAAGATACTATGAATCGTGACCACGAGCACAGAAATCGCACTCGAGATCAAGATGACGACTCAGACTCGGATGCTCTCTTCGAAGCCCTCGAAAATGAAGACGACTCGGCATACCGTGCCCAACGCATCGAGCAACTCAACGCCGAATTCTCCTCCGCAAAAACAAACCGTGATCCTTCCTCCTCCGCGGGGCCAACCCTCGTGAATAATGACAGTCTGTACCCCACCCTAAGCAGCGACCAGGCCCTACTAGACTTCACCACCCAGACCCATCGCTGCGTGGTTCATTTCGCTCATCCGGATTTCGCCCGATGTACGGTGATGGACGAACATCTTCAGGCGTTGGCTGCTCGGCACTACGAAGTGCGATTCGCTCGGGTCGATGTGCGTCATACCCCCTTTGTCGTGGAGAAATTGAGCATTCGAGTCTTGCCATGTGTCATCGGCTTCAAGGATGGACTGGGTATTGAGCGTGTGCTCGGGTTTGAGGGTCTGGGGTCTGGCGGCGAGGATGGGACCGAAGGGTTCAACACCACAACGCTGGAAAAGAGACTTCTACACAAAGGCATTTTGGCCAAATCGAAGATCAAGGCGGATGACCAGGGCTCAGATGATGACAGTGGCAGCGATGACGATGGTGGAAAACGAAGGAACAATCCTAGACGAGGTGCAATCCGAAGTGGAAACAAGCGGGATGATAATGATGACGACGATTGGGAATAAAGGAAAGGGACTGGGAGATTTATTGGCAACATAATAAAAAGCATTTGCATTTATTTCCTGGGGGGGTGCCCTTATTTTGAATTATCTCCATGCCGGACGACCAGGGTCTAAATATAAAGATGAACATATGTAATAAATATCTAGTTATAATGCTGTAACATATGTAATCAGTGAAGTCTGTCTGTACACAGAATCTACTGCCACAGTGCATTGAACATTTCGACTTTTAGTACAAACCCAAGGTCACAACGGATCAGGTATTGTCATTTGATATAGCATCGATGGGTAAACACATGCAGAGAACATCGTAGAACAAAGTCTTTGAAGTCTCCAACAAAAAGAAAAAAGAAAAAAAAAAAAAAAAAAACCACTAAACGCCAATCTGACCTCAAGGTGATGCCAAAGAAAAGGGCGGAGGGAAAGCGAGACGTCATATTTCTCGTCAGCTATCAAATCGACACTTGCAAAAACGAAACACCAATATTGCTCCACACACACACACACACACAGAATAGACCATGGAATAATCACAGCCGGATCGTAGGTTGACACCGCAAAGAAAGCCGGAAGGTGGGAATGATGTAGAATTGAAGAGAAGCGAAATGGAAATAGAACAAGACGCACTCGGAGGAGACTAATACTGCATGGTCATCAAGGTAAAGTTACAGACAATATGGATGAAAACAGGATCAAAAGAAACCATCTCGAATGAAAAAAAAAAAAAAAAAAAAAAGAAAAGAAAAGAAAAGAAAAATATGAAAATAAAAATAAAAACCAGGGAAAAGAGGTAGACTCCTCGGAAACACAGAACAAAATCTCACGAGAATGATAGAGAAAAGAGTTATAAATCTATACAAGGGGGCAGGTCAGAACAGTCTTACACACAAATCCATAAGCTCGAAATAAGCGCTATTACAGTTCAACTGTGAATGAGCAAAATAAAACAAAAAGCTCCTTGGGAACCTAAAATTGTAGAAACCGATCATCTTGGACATAACGCACCGAGGCCAGTTTAGATGGCCACATTTTTCATCTCGCCCAAGACTTCCGAGTCCAAGGCAGCTTCCGGTTCCTGATTCGATTCATGCTTTTCTGCTTTTTCTGGCTCCGAAGATTTTTGGTCATTCTCCTTTGCCAAAAAGCCCTCGTTCTCCTTCCCGGATATTTGTGGTGTTGCTACCTCCATCAGATCCTGATCTTGGGACTCTTTTGCGTTCTCTTTGGAGGACTCGACAGGCAGTTCAGTATCCGCACTGGTGTTCACAGGACTCGGAGCTTCTTCAGTAACACGGGCAAGAGGACTGGAGACGCCAAACTGTGTCTTGGGGCTTTGAGTAGATCCGCGATTGGGGAAACGGTGCGGCGATCTTCCGCGTTCTTCACCAGCTGTCGGACTCCCGTAGGGAGACTCTTTCCCGGACTTGCCGCCAGTACTAAGCCCAAGCCCATTTGGACCCTTGCGACGAGGGGGCCTCCGGCCGTACTTCTGGTCTGTTCTCCAGCGGAGAATTTCCAAGTATGGAGGCTCGACATTTTGAGCTCTGAACTCCTTCAACTTGAGCTCGTTGGTTTCTTCATCCACAATAACCTTGCCACTGCAAATATCATCCGCCATCACCGCAAGGAAAGCCGACCAGGACCGAGCGACAACGTATTTGCAATCGTAATCACGGCCGAAGATGATGACCTGGCCCCATTTTCCAGCAGGCCCAGGGGCCAGATCAATGGCAATGTAGTTACCACCCCAATCGCGCGCAAGGGGAATCCAAGCAGTGTGTGAGTAGGCCTTCTGAACTGCACCAGGAGGCTGGGAATCCTGGCGTTCAAGGAGATCCTGTTTCCACAACGGATTCGATGTTTGTGGAGGGGGTATGGAGGATGAGGAGCTTGCCGTGGCTTTAGGAAGGGGAGTATTCACCATGGTTGCGCCGCTGAGGATCTCTTCGTTGACGGTCCTCCAGTTCCTCCATTCCTGAACAATTTCCTCACAGTCCAAAAGCATACAGCTGAAGATAACTCCCGTGGGCAAACCTGGGCGTTCCTGGCCGTCATGGGCCATCAGAGATTCCCGAACCTCTAGTGGAAGGCTGCAATCCAATTCATGCTCCAACTCATTGATGTCATTCTGGGTGCAACCTTCACATAGGTTATCGAAAAGTTCTTCGTAGTTGCGCTCCAGCCATCGGTCGATCTTTCTCCACGAGTGGCCTACCGGGGGAGGAGGCGGGGCACCGTCATGGAAACTCTGCATCTGGATCTCACCAGCACCATCTGCTCCTTGATCATTCGATCTTCTCTTTTGAGAAGAAAGCGACCTCATTCCCGGAGAGTAAGGGCGGGTAGGAGAACCGACACCTGTAGGAGAGCCAGACCAGCCATTGGAGTTCGAGCTTGTTGAGGCCTTGGGTTGGTCGTCCTCATAGGGGTTTGTCAAATCGGGACGGGATTCAATGGCGCTCGTTGCAATGGAGGTCAGAGGGTCGTGGCGACTTTGACTAAGAGGAACATGTCTGCCAGTTCGATAAGGGGAATCGTGGGACGCATGTCTGTCATACGAAGTCATAGTATGCCAGAAAGAGCGCCATGCTGAATTAAAACTGTTGAAAGCCAACGAATTAACACCGGTTTGATTCAAAAAATCTTTTTCTTCTTCCTTTTACGTATAATGAAAAGAAAGTGTTCTTTCTTTGCTCTCACTCTTTAGAAAAGAGTTTGAGGTTAACGGGAAAAAAACAATACTTACACGTTCGCCATCGTGGACGCTCAGTCGGACAGGCGTGAAGTGATGGCAAAGAAATACCAGGACCTATGAACACCGAAGGCGGGTCATTGGAGGTGGTGATGGTCGAGTCCGATAAGGTGGATGAAATAGACGGGGCAAGACAGAAAGCAAGGGAGGGGTGGTTGGAAGAAGTTTTGCCAAAGAGAGAGAGACAGAGGAGTGGACGACAGGGCGTTGGCTACTACTGTACCAAGGATGACCTGAGCGTCCGGAGTACGGGTAGGAAGGAAGTGGAACAAAGGAGAGAGAGGGAGACGATGGAATGGATCAAGGGAGGGTGGATGGATATATTGAGAAATCGCTGATTGATGGAAAAGACGAAGACGATGATGATGATAACGATTTTCAGGGAAGAAGAAAGAAAGAAGGGGAAAAAAAAAGAGCAAGAAGATTATGAATCTATGATTGGGCTTCTGCGTGCTTTCGCCGTGACTTCTCCTGGCTGGTTAGCGTGCGTGGGCTGGGCGACGCCGGCATCCACGATTTCGCACTGGAGCCCCTGGGAAGGCGCCCGCAAGCAGTGTAACCAACAAGGCGATTATGACGATGCGAATGGAGAATGATATACCCAGACCAGACTCCGCTGGAAGAAAAGATAGAAAACAGAATCGTCTTTGATCGAGAGAGCCAGAATTGCAACAAACAACCGGAAAGGGTGGCTTAAAACGTCCACATTCTTTGGGGTTCCGTCAACGGTGCCATAGACGGATTGTGTACCCCCTTTGGACAGGAACTTGATAGAGGATGATAATCTATGATATAATTGTTATTTGGACTGTTTTGTTTTATGCTAAAAATAAAATGATATCAGTTGCATAGTTCTTCATAGTCCTGCGTCTCATGGCCTCTTGTCTGGAATCTGGATACATCTTCTGGAGGTATTATTATCGAGCATCCCATTGTGGTAATTCTAATAATATATTGAAATATTGGCTTAGGGGATAGTTAATATGATCTTTTTTAAGACTCGGTCTCCATCGTCCACTGGTCTATAGGGAAAGCGTCGTGACAATCATGATATTCTTATGGGCACCGTCCATCAACTGCTGGATAGTGTTAGCATGGGTTAGGATCTCTCGGCATCCAGAGCAGTTTAACAGTGGATCTCCAAGATCTACTGTAGCTTTCTTCTGCACTTGTGGCGTTCTGGTTAATTTCCATCACGGGCTCATCATAACTAACAACCCGGACAAGTCATTTGTTTTCCTACCTACTACCCCGTATTGCAGTATATTGATGTATGTAGCAGCAGCCCTTCTGACTCGCATTATTCCCCATGGAATACCAACAATTAAGCCTCTGGCAACGCTTGGCTGTCGACCGATTATGATACCCAGTGGAGAACAATTATCAACTAGGATCCATCATTCGCCGTTGGAGAAAATAAATGGGATGCACCGGTGGCCATTTGGAACGCTACACGGCGGCCTTAGGTTGGGTCTGGACCCGGTGTTACAGTACCAGGGAATCGGCGATACACCCGTCGGTTTCCAGGTTATCCTTCTGTTTACTTAACCCCTCGTCATTTATAAGGGGGGCATAAACCAACATTAAGGCAATTTCGAAGGGAAATATATATATATATATTGGGTCAATTATAAAAGGACAAAGGCAAGGCGGTCATACTTTGACATCCACCCACAGTGTTCAGGTATTATTATTACAACAGAATTCCGAAATTAAGCCCCAATTGTTATGGAGAATCATCGGATATTTGTATGATTGTATCCATATTAATTCCAGAACAGGACCCAACAGTTGGCGCTGCATAGTGTCTATGCTTCCAAGTCATGGAGTATCCACGGCAATATAAAGCTGGAGGACGGTCCTCGGATAAGGAGCGAATGTATTGAAGAAACGAGTGTATTTCACATCACGAAGAGAAGACCGGGAGTGTAGGTAGGTTAAAAAAAAAAGACTGGACAGCTGGTAGGAGTCCGACATCATCGAAAACTACCGGAGTGGTCGGGTGTATCGAGACCAGAAACAGCCAAAGGAGGCTCAAACAAAAAGGCATATATCAATATCACATCCGGTCATCGCAATTCTTTTCTCACAGAGAGAAATTGCGATGAACGACACCCCCCAAATGCATGTACAGGCAGAAAGACAGAGACAAAGAAAAATACACAAGGTAAGAAGTGGAAGAGAGCGAAGTGAAGACACGGAGAACAAAAGAATAAAAATCAGAAGAGATATACCGAGCGGCATCGACAACGAAACGATAAGTTGCCAGCGGTCTTCGGTTGCAGCCATCAGAAAACTATCCCAAACCAAGACTCCGAAAAGAGCACTCAAAAAGGAACCAGACTCCGGGTTCGATGCAAACAGAGGGTATACAGACAACCCCACTAAAAGACCGATAAACCCCGTCAATCACTAGAAAAGCAAACGCTACCAAAGTGAACCACGGAGAAGAACACCGAGAATCCTGCCATAAGAAAGGATAGAGACGAAAACTAACCGCCGGGGGGAACCATAGACAAAGGGGGCAAAAAGTAAAGAGAAAGAAAAAGATATTGCAAGGAAGACAAAGTTTGAAATAGGGACCAATGAAAGGCCCTTATGTTAGATGTCGACCCCATGGTCGATTAAATTTCAGAGATCGGCCAGGAGATGATCAATTCCTTCATTGCTAGGCTCATAAAGACCGTATTGGGCCGTGTAGCCGCCTTCTGATCTTGATTTATTCAGGCGAAAGAGCTCTGAACGCCACTTGATGGAATACCTGGGTTCACATCAAGTTTCAAGATTTTCCGTAAATCATCTTCCATTTTTTTGGTATCAAGAGTCTGCGAAGACGGATTCGTCGCCGGCATGGCTCGTGTTTCAGTCGGAGTTTCATACATTGGATGTTGTGGGTAAAGCTTGACGAAGTTGGGTTGATTGTAAGTCGCATAAGGTGAGGAAAACTTCGCGGCCGGAACGCCTGCCATGTTCAGAGAGCTCGATGATGGAACCTCCTTCCTCAATGCCGATTGCTCAGGCCGAACTTGCTGAGGGCTACTCATTTGTGCATACGGGTAGGAATAGTGTACACCATTCCCAACCGCTGGTTGCTTTTGCTCGTATGAAAACCCATGAGAAAGGGTGGCTGGCGGGCCTGAAGTAGTTCGTAGTGGAGTCGCGAAGTGAGGCACGTTCGGACTACCATTCGGGGGCTCTTTGAAGCTCGTAGCTTGATTGGGAACGATAGGCGACGCAGACGAGGGCCGCTGGGGACGAGGGTTGAGTAGCAGACTCTTCAAAGCTTCGGTTTTAGCCCGCCGTTCATCCTCTTCAAAATTGGTCGTGAATTGGGATGGAGTGCTAGCGGACCGCAGTGCATTCATGCGATCTTTATAAGATGTTGCAAATGAAGGACCGATCTGCGAACTGCACATATCTGAGTTTTCCATCTCCAGTGGAAACATACCGCCAGCCATGCCGTTGTGTTTGCGCTGTGGGAGAGCCTTGGAATCGGTCTGAGGAGAGCGAATTCTGCTGATAGCTTCAGGACTGCGCTGTGCATTGGATGAGTTCCTAGCCTCAACAGCAGCCTTGAAGAGGAAATCCAAGGGTGTCGATTTAGGCTCCTGTTCGTTGCGATGAGGGCGCGATTTCGGTTTCGAAGGAGTAGTTTCAAAGTCGGGTTCTGGCTCGGTTTCTTGGTTGTCGCTGTCTGTTTCGATCGCCGGGGGGAGGTCTGGATCAGGCATAGATTTCGAGAAGAAACTTGGCATTGGGAGGGCAGAGGGTGCCGGCGATGCATGGAAAGTCGGGCCTGCATAATGAGGGCTGTCTCTCATTTGAGGCGTGGTGGAATTTGGATGCGAAGACGTATGTCGATGAGCATTATTAGGTGCCGGGGACGCTTTAGGTGCATCCCGTGGCTTCTTCGCAGACCGTCCATTCTTTTTCTTAGATAGATTGGCGTTGTTTGATGAATCAGTAGTTGTTCCCCCAGGGCTCAAATTTCTCGGAGGCGACGACGGCGGGGTTGTCAAGAGGGCGACTTTCTGTGTATAAGGAGTTGTGTTTTTCTTCTGGTTGCGACGGTTGTTATTACTGCGAGGCCCCTTTGGTGTGGGGGGAGTAGGAGATTGAGTCGACATGACGACAAATTGGCTTAATAAATATGCAGCCTTGGAAAGAAACTTGAAAGAAGCGATAAGAAAACAACAGCGGATTGGGGAAAAAAAAAAAAAAGCAGTGAGATAATAATAATATGAATAAGAATAGTATGAAGAAACAGTAACGAATCGATCGTATTACTGCCCAGCAGTCGGTATTGAATACTTCAACGCTAGAAAAGCAGAAGTTGATAAGACCGATTCCGAAGCGCCGTGACGTTCAAAGGATGGCAACCCGGTCAAAAACGGGTTCGAAATATTTCGTCTATTATTGGAATCAAAGAAAGCGCAAGGAGAGTAAAAATCCGAAACTCCAAAAAATGCTCATATCTAGCTAGGTAAAGGCGGAGAGAGGAAAGAGGAGACGGATGAGCATTATAGGCATTAGTGACGGTGATGGGTGGTGGTGATGATTCGAACCTTGGAAGGGCGGGAGGACAGGAAGGCTGGGGATCTTAGCGGTCGTTCACGTTTGTTGGTACCTAAGCGGGGATTATGGATGACTAACCATTGGGGCCCTACGCCACTTCACTGTTCTGACTGCTTGAGATATGCTGGATGCAAACAAAACCAAACAGTGTGTGCAATCACAAGGTAACAGTCTTCGCTACGAAGGTACCAGGCATCCTTCCAACTCATAGAGTCCTTGGTCTCTTTTGATTTCCAGCCGTCCACAGCTCATTGTCTCTGAAAGGTATGTCAACCTCATAGCTGCCCCTCGACCGCTTACTTTCCGATTTCGACGATGCCAACACTTACGTCAGTACAACAGCCCTGACCGCAACGTCCAATCTTGTTATTCACCCTAGCTACGTAATCACTACAACTGCGTGCCCCTCTGCTACACTTGTCCCAACCATCGTGGGCCTCGGCATTTTCAGCGGATCTTTGTAAAAGCAACAAGGATAGTGAAATAGACAACATGGCCGACGTGGAGATGAAGGAAGCCACTGCCGGAGCCTCGTCCAAGGCTAAGGGCTCGTCCAAGGCCGCAGAAGGCGCCAGCGAAGGCAAGAAGAGATTCGAAGTAAAAAAGGTACGGTTGCAGAATTTACAACTGTTCTTGGGTCCATTGGACTAACTCCGCAATCATTTTTAGTGGAACGCCGTTGCTCTGTGGGCATGGGATATTGTCGTCGACAACTGTGCGATCTGCCGCAATCACATCATGGATCTATGTATTACATCTTTCTTATCAGTCGTGTCATGGGCTTGAAACTAAACGATTTTGATATAGGCATTGAATGTCAGGCAAACCAGGGTTCATCTACAACCGAGGAGTGTACTGTGGCCTGGGGAATTTGCAACGTAAGTTGAGACTGAATCCACGTTCTGCTACTCAAAAAGCATTAACAAAAGCCCCTCCTTTCAGCATGCTTTCCACTTCCACTGCATATCACGATGGTTGAAGACTCGCCAGGTCTGCCCCTTGGATAACAGAGACTGGGAGTTCCAGAAGTACGGTCGGTAAACAGCAGACCCTCAGGTACAGGAAACAAATTCAAGTATGAAGTGTGTGCTGGCTATCATGGGCCTGTGCATGATCCGTTACAAGACATGGACACACATAGACTATTATGGACCCGCCCCGAGGATGCGGTCTTGAAACTGGACGAGATAAGGATTCTGGGTGGCGTTACGGTTAAAGGATATTTCAACCTTGCGATACTGGGGTTTGGCGGTGCGTGCATAATGGGGTTCCGTGAGAACAAGTGGATGTGTGACAGTAATACCATCCATAGACACTTGATTGAACCACCTAGAGAACCTGGATGATATTCTATGCAACTTTGACCCCATCTACCACAACTCCTGCACCACTAGCCCTTCCGGTCGCGGGGACAAGCCATTTCTCGGGGTTTTTATTGTACATAGGCCACGGAGGGATGACAGCCAATGCGGTTACGAGAGTACCAGCCAAGCCGATCCAGAGTGTAAGATAAATGTCTTCGTAAATGAACCCAACGACGAAAGCGACAGCCTGTAGAATAACACGACCGCGTTAGTAGCTTACTTGACATTTTGGAAGTTGAATTATACTCACTCCAGTAATAATCAATAGAACAGTACAGAGGATCTCAGCGATACGTTGACCGTGAAAGTCCTACTCGTTCCCACGTTAGAAATCTAGGCCCAAATGGATAGGTGGCTGGATGGAAAATGATCGAGGTGGAGAGAACGTGCGACTTACAATTTGGCCTTCAAAGACATCTTGAATGGGTGCGAGGATGTCATCCATGGTGAATAGATTTAGCACACAGGGAATACGCTCCTTCCTGTGATGTGGACTGATTGATGGTAATTGAAGCTTTGTACTGTACCTATGTACGGGTGTTAAGGTAGGCCTGGGGCGGAGTGGAGTATCTTGAGCGGATCTGCTTCCCACCGCCTGGCGATGGCATCTAGAAACTAAGGTACCTACAGTGCAAATTGATCACTACTAATCATAGGAGTGAGTTGCTTAATATTACTTCAGTAAATATTTACTATTGTGAATCTCATAAATGAGCTCAGCTCATTTCACATGGATCCATTATTAGTAGGTCCTGGGTACATCACCAGCCAAAACAGCCACCATCTGCAGATGCTCAGTTAGTGATAGGAAGCTCATATACAACCTCAGTCCATTTAAAGCTCCAACTACTCAGAGAGAGCTTTTTCTATAGGTCTCACGTCATACATCCAAAATGCGAGAGACTTTTGACCGCTTGCTCTACATACCATGATTTATGAGAGGAGATAAATAGGTAAACCAGGGTCTTATGTGATTGTAGTTGGGTAAGTTAAAGTATCTTTCGATACTCTAGTACTAGGTAGGTACCTGTAGGTATACTGTCTAGGTATAATCTTTAGTTTTTGATATAATTTGATTGGCTGGATAAATTTCATGATATGCCCCTCTTGAGGTAGCCCAAACGTTTATTAAATATCGCTCTCATCATCCATACTAAAAGCCTATCATTAAATGGCTTGCCATGATATTTAAAGACTTTTTATTTAGGACAAATTTATGGGGAAAATGCTTTTTCGTCCAATCACTTAATATTGCACTGTGGTACCCGCTTGAGCAGGTTCAAGCAGTTTCCATTGGCAAGAAATGTTGTTAGACGCAAACCGGGAGATAATGCGGTCTGCAATTTCCGTGAAATGGTCAGTCGCCAATGCGAGAATGGTAGGACCTGCGCCTGAAAGGCAGATACCCAGGAGGCCTGGCTGTGTGGAGGGGTTCATGGACTGAAGGATCTCGGTCAAGCCTGGAATAAGAGTCTGGCGGTAGGGCTGGTGGACTTTGTCCTGCATAGCCAAATAGATCATATCGGGGTCAGGTGGGGATTTGCCCAGGGCGGCTGGGAGTAAGGCGGCACGCTGTAGATTGAAGACCTAGAGGATGGAATCAATATCGGATGGATAGCTCATAAGTCTCCCCGGAAATGCTTACAACATCCGCTCTGGAGTACATGGTGGGCAGAACGTTTCGAGCGTTTGCAGTTGGCACCACAAAGTCCGGAATGATGGCAATGGTTTTGATTTCCTTGGCCCAGTCGAACTTCTTGTAGTGACCAATTCCCAACGGCGGCTCTGGCGGTTGTTTACCAGTATCAATACCACCTGCGGGGGCAGGCAGAACCTCACTGAGAGGGATCTCTTTCCGAGCTACGTCTTCAGGCTTAAGTTCATTAAGGTAGGTTCCGACGAAGCCTCCAAAGAGCGAAGCAGCAACGTTGTCCGGATGACGCTCTAGAAGAAAGGGATTAGTATACGAGTAGATTCACTTCCTCCCCCCAAGAGGCATCTCTGCTGTCCATATGGCCGGGCTACTCACCAATCATTAAGCAGTAATCCAGTAATCGGTCCTTGCTCAGTCCCAAGCGGCCTACTTCATTTCCGAGCATCACACCGGCCACCACCGCTGTGCCAGACGAACCAAGACCCCGACCTAGAGGAATGGGGTTTACGATATGAACCCGTGTTTCCACGGGGAAAGCTCTCTGGTCGTGGCATCTAAGTACGTACAGAGCTACACGGGTGATCAGGTTGACCTCTGGGTCAAGACTGATCTTTTCGGTACTGTTGCTCTGGTCGTCATACGTAATCGCACAGTTGAGGGGGCATTGCGACGACGACTTGGAGGAGTCGATTGTGACATGAAGCTCGAGATGAAGGGATAGAGCCAAACCGATCACATCAAACCCAGGTCCAATGTTGGCGGACGAGCAGGGCGTTCTGATAACGAAGGAGGAGGCCATTGCGGGGTAAGACGCTTTGGTGTTTCTTTTTTTCACGAGACACAAGAAAGGAATAGAGCCAATGAAGGGTGGCGGAGAAGAGAAAGGGAACTTTGAATGATAGGTATCCTACCCCTCCGTCGGTGTAACGTGGGTATAAGCAAGTTATTATTATCGATGACCGATCTGAAATCTGATTATGACTCTTTTTTCTTTTTTTCCTTTTTCCCCCCTCCCTTTGCTGCGAGCGAGTTGGCGCTTGGCAATAAAATCTCCCACTTTTTTCCCACAATCCAGGCCGACGTCGGGCACGGAGTGGAGCGTCCACGGCTTGTTTTGTCCCTAACAGACAACGGGAACAGGCAGAACCAGTGAAGATGGACCATCCAGCGGGATCTACTTTGGAGATGCCAAAATTCCTCGATCTTGTTGGTCTGTCCAGTCATGCATCGAGGCCAGATGTGCTACTACCGATGGTTCGATTCCAATCACCAAGGTCGATGCCTTCTCACCGACTCGATTATGGCTGCATGTGCCATACATGTTATACGGGCGATGGTGAAACCACATGGCGAATACCCCCCGGTCAGCCCTAACTACAATCGTAGTGGTTTTACCATCAAAATTACCAGACGGGGAGATAGAAATGCAAAAAAGAAGAAATACTCCGAAGTTTAAGATAAGAAACGAAAGCAAGATGATGGGAAAAAAGAAAACATAATAAAACCCTCATACTACCACAGAGCGCTGTTATTATTAGCGACTGGCTAAACCTCACCTGGACTGTCGCCGACGCGGCCCGCCATCAAATTTTTTGCTGCTGCTTCAACGAAAAGGTCACCGTTTTGCCCTCAGTGGTCAAGCCTGCCCTGCCCCTCTTTTCTCCTTTTAAGCTTTGTCTCCTGCTTTTTTTCTCCTGGGAAAAACCACTTCCACATCATTCTCACCTCCATAGGTGATTCCTACTCTTATTATTACTTCTGAATTGTGTCCGTGTTCTTTGTTGAGTTGGCCTGCGTGGACGGTGACTTCGCAACCGGCCTCCGTGGATCGAGAGGTTCCCGCCACCTAGATTCCGACATTATCACTTCATTACTTTCGATTCTGCAAGTGTATTCCATAACCTAATCCTGTGTGGGGGTTTATCTTCTTATATTGTTTCATCCCCTCGTGTCCATTGCCTCCCTCTGCCCTCAATTATCTGCTTTTTGAACGAGTTGAAGCATCAACGTCATCGGCAGTAGAATCCGCCGCGAAACGATCGAAAGTCTTTGGGGTAAAAAAAAAAAAAAAGACCTATCCTTGTCGGTTTTCGATTCCTCTGCAACTCTGGAGCGACCGCGCTTCTTTCAACCCTACTCAGTCAAGTTGGCGGGGCTTCGCTACTTTCAGTCCTCTTTCCTTCACCCTCTTCTGGGCCCCAAGTTCCGGGTCTTCTGCGGGGGCGACACCAGACCCCCTTAACTAGGCCTTCAGAGCGACTTGACTCTGGCGGACATACGCGCGCCGGTAACGCCAGACCCTTCCGAGGGGTCTGGCTGATGGATGGAGGAATAATACCCCCAGGGACTTGTTCACCCATTTTCGTCTTCTATTAGGAGACTAAGGGCGAAAAAGAGACAAACAAACAGAAGGAAGAGCTCTGCTTTGACAGTCAATTGACCAGTTCCATATATTTGCGAAAACATTGCTCCAGCCAAAATGTCCGAGTCTCCAAGGTCCGAAAAGGAAATTTGCCTGACCCGGTTCAGCACACCGGTTCCTGAACTGGACGACCATCGCTTTCAGATGGATTCCCCGCCCCGAATCGAAACTGCCCCGGATGTTCCCCTTAGCCCACAGAATACCGCTCAGCAGGGCTTGACCCCAGACACACCCCAACGCCCGGAGTTGCTCCAGGTCCAAGATGCTCTTCGTGATGCAGGGTCTTTCTCCCGGGACTTTGAGCAGGCAATTGTGGATGATGATCGATCAGGCCAGGATATCAACGCTATCGGACGTCGAATCTCCGTTGACCCTGCTGGAAACATTCGCCATGTTCGGACGTACAGCCGAAACCAGCAAGATATTGCGAATTTATCGAGGGCATCTTCTGTCTCGGCTAGGTCAACGTCTCCCCCCAATTCAGTGGAAGCTTTTGCCGACCCACGCCGCCGCGAGCGTGCAAACACTTTGGAAAGCCACGCGCCTCCAGATCTCGAGGCCATTCTTCAGCGGACGGTATCTGGTGGCACCCATCCTCGTCGTCCGACTTTCAGCAATGCCAGTGTCGTCAGGCCCCAGCCAGGAGATATCCAACTAGACCCGGAAGAGGCCTGTCTCCCAGTCTATGAGCAGCCCGGCAGGATTCCAGTTATTGACTATGAAGAGCTGGAGGAATTTGTGGCTTTGAACAAGAAGACGAAGCCTGCAGCAACCTGGCGCAGACACAGCTTGAGCTCGCAAAGCAAAGGCCCTCGCGTGTTTCACGACCTTCGTCCGGGGGCCAAGAATTCGATTATTGATGGAGCCAAACAGGCGTCGAGTACAGAACACTCCTCATCGGACCTTGCACGCCTGGACACCAAAAAATCGGAGAAGACTCCCGGCCATGTTCTGGATGAAAAAGAATCGCTCAATAATCTCCAGAATGAGAACGAGCCAAGCCGATTTGGCTTCTTTTCTTCTGGGTCGCAAAGTACTGTGCATGCTTCGGAATTGGGCGATCTGGTGCTCCCTGGGGACACCTTCCGGGATCTCTTCCAGCTTGGACCCGAGGGAGGTGTATGGTGGCTCGACGTCCTGAACCCTACCGAAGCAGAAGTCGACGCTCTTTCCCGAGCTTTCTCCATCCATCCATTGACAACGGAGGATATTATGACCCAGGAAGCCCGAGAGAAGGTCGAGCTCTTCAAACAATACTATTTCGTCTGTTTCAGGACCTTTTATCAGATGGATAAAACAAAAGAGGAGTTCATGGAACCTGTCAATTTTTACATGGTTGTCTTCCGCGATGGCGTCATCTCGTTTTCCTTCTCCGAGAACCCTCATGCCGCCAATGTTCGGAAGAGAATCGGAAAGCTTCGCGACTATGTGTCCCTTAGCAGCGATTGGATATGCTATGCCATGATGTGAGCAATCCCTAATCCTATCATTCGGTTAGTATAGCAATCAAATCTAATGCCATTTAGTGACGATATTGTGGATAGTTTCGGCCCCGTGATCCGGGAAATCGAAGTCGAATCCGAGGCCATCGAAGACTTGGTGTTTATCGCGCGAGTCGACGATTTCGAGTCCTTTTTGCCTCGTATTGGAGGGCTGCGTAAAAAGGTCATGAGCTTGATGCGCCTTTTGGGCGGCAAAGCGGATGTTATTCGCGGTTTTTCCAAACGTTGCAATGAGCAATACTCGGTAACCCCACGAGGAGACATCGGTCTCTACCTTGGTGACATTCAAGACCACGTTGTGACCATGATGTCCAACCTGGCCCATTTTGAAAAGATGCTCAGTCGATCTCACACTAACTATCTTGCGCAACTGAACGTGACCAACCTGGTGTTAGGAAATCACGTTAACAAGGTTCTGAGCAAGGTCACCTTGATCGCAACTATACTGGTTCCAATGAACCTGATTTGCGGTCTGTTTGGTATGAATGTCGAAGTCCCTGGTCAACATACCCCGGGATTAGGGTGGTTCTTTGGTATCCTTGGTGTCATCGCTGGCGTGGTTATGATCAGCGGTATCGCAGCACGCTATTATAAGCTCGTATAGGATGTTTTGTCGCTGCATGACTCTTCGATCACCTTATCATTTTCTGATTTATTCCATCATATATAATTTGATAGATCATAGTTTGGATATATTCTCCGAGAAATAAAAGTTTTTTCTGGAATACTTACTACATAAACAGTTATTTCAATTGGACTTGCCGCTCTTTCTAATTCTGTACGGTGTAATTTTTTTTTTTTCTATTTTAATTTTTAGTTTTGTTGTTTTGCTGTACATATACTCCGTACATGACTGAAGTGCTGCTGTCGCTGGCTGTGACTGAAAAATAGACAATGTGGGCGCAGACTAAAGCACAGTCGCATGCTGTACGCCAGGAAGAAGAATGAATCCATATAAATCTCAACAGTATCGAAATAGCTCAACCTGCCGGACATAATCAACCACCATCTAACGTTATTCTGATATTCCCTCGTTATTTTGAATTTATGAAGCGTTCTGTTTTGACTCGATCGAACGTCACTGACATTGTTAACAACTATCCTCTCATGACCTAGCAGGCATCCATCAATCACGACTCTTTTCCCAACAAACCATCATTGATGTCTTATCTCCGCAATTTCGTGCTATAATCAGAATTTCCATGCGACTCAAACCCGCGCTCATGCAGTATCGCCTTGCTGCAAACACCCGCGCAACACTCTTGCTTTTCGCCTTTCCCTTCGTCCTCCGCCTCGCCCATGCGGCGGACTTCACACCCTTGGCCGCTGAAAACCAAACCAACTTGATCCCCAGCAGCGAGGGCCTGGACGCTTCGTTCCCGCTTGGATCCTATAATGGATTGGAAATCCGAGATGGTGCAGACGAATCGGAAGGCACAGGGGTGTTGGATCTTGTACGCAGAGCATCGTCCTCTGACGACGCATCGTCTCTAGGGAACAACCAGTTTAAGCAAAGCACCGTTAAGATTGGAGATACTGAATGGTGGTATCTTCCCAAGAAAGAACTGAGCAGCGAAAAGTCCAACAACGCCAGCCCCGCGCTCCCCGCATTTCTCTCGAAGACAACGGACAATGAGAATGATTCCAGACAAGATCTAAGGAAACGAAACGGCGGCGTTTCGAGGCGTTCGACGCTCGTCTATATATCTTTGACTGCTTGCTCGAAGCCTGACCTCGATACTACAAATACGGATCTTGCGTCTGCGTTGCCGCGCCTGGAGCTTTACGTCTCATCTGAGAAACCTCAGAAACCTAGCCCGGGGGAAAATACGAACCAAGGAAAACATGTAGCTGAAGGGGGGTATATTGCAACCACTATGGAAGCTGATGGGGATGTGTATATCGGGGTGACAGTTCAGAATGCAACGGGGTACTCGGGAGGCTACGACTATCAGATTGCTGCATCGGTAGATGCCTTCTTTCATCGAATTAAACATGACGATCGTGTTCTGTTCTTCATCGATTCTGACAATAATGCAGCCCTTCTGACGACAAACAACTTGACGGAATCGTCACCAGGCTCTGATAACTACAATGAATGGATGGCCACCACGCCTCCGTATACAATGTTCGCCAACAACGTCAATGATACGTCTATCTCCGGGTTGGAACGATCGTGGTGCGCCCTGGACAAATTGGCTCAGATAGGCAAGGGGAATAAATCGCTTGAAGTGAGCATGACAAGCCGAGGCCTTTCAAATAATCCAAAGGAGCAATTCTACCTTACTGATTTGAATCAAAGCTCCACGTATTTGGGGATCCTAGCAATGGATGGCAATTCGACTGATTCAGGGAATGGAGTCGTTGGCGGAGGTGGGACAGTCTGGAAGCCGATAAGCTTTGAGACCAAATCAGGTTAGCAAGTTCTGTCACGAACTGCAAACCAGAAGAATAAATGACTAACTTGAATGCAGATGACAATTGTGCCGTTATCTTCGACTTGTCGTTCTGCACCGACGTTGCATATGCTGTGCCGTCCAACCCGTCATTCAACTTGTCGCATCTTAAGACCACATACGATGACTATGCGCAGTCCTTTTACAAGAACTTTAGCTATTCGCTGCAACAAGTGCAATGCGACGCTGACCCGAGCAACATGTTCTCCTTGGCCGTCAACTGCAGCAACTGTGAAGACGCATATAAAGATTGGCTTTGTGCTGTGACCATCCCCCGCTGCACAGATTTCTCCAACCCTGATACATTCCTCCAAACACGAAACGCCGGCCAAAAGTTCCTTAACGGAAGCACCATCCCTTCAAACGATCCACTGCGCACGCAGCCTGCGTCAAACTCCTCGCGCAACAAGATGATCGACGAAACCATCCAGCCGGGCCCATACAATGAGATCCTCCCCTGCAAGGATCTCTGCTACAACCTCGTCCAGAGCTGCCCGGCGTCGCTCGGCTTTTCCTGCCCCTCAGGCAAATGGCTCAATTCCTCCTACGGTTGGCGGGTCCCAGACGGCGATGTCACCTGTAGTTACCCCGGAGCGGCGTATTTCTTGATGAGCGCGAGTCAGAGTATCCATGGTTCTGTCTGGTTTGTTCTATATACAATAAGTATCTTTTGGGGGTTTTTCTGGTCTCTCGGTTAGGGTTGTCGTTACAAGATCTTACTTGTTAGGCTATCCTACAACAGAGTTCAGGTAGAAGAGGAGGACGGGAATTTGTACAGTTATTCTCTGCCCTGGAGATTTACCTGATGGGCATTGGTCAGGACCAATACTTCATGATACCCACGATGTTGTGTTATGATTAAGTTGAATAGCGTCTACTTGGACTGAAGAATATTCATAGTATTGGTTAATTTTTTTTATACGCGGTCTCACTTTTATACAATATTAAAGCTCGATAAGATATACAGCAAAACTCCAAGGTATCTATTTAGTCATCAATCGGAACCTAATGTACATGCGTTTAAAGATAGAAAGGAAGAGCAAGTGAGTGGAATCACTTCCTCTTCGGAGTAGGAGTCCACATATTCTTCAGATTCGAAGAAGACGATGAGCCTCGAGGCGTACTCCCCACTCGTTGAAGTAGCTTCTGTCCTGCAGGTGTCAACGTCTTCTCCTGCCCCCCCGACCCCGGTATCGCAGAACCAGGCGTACGGAGATTCAAATTGATTCGTGGACTGCCGGCGAAGCGCGGGATGACGGGAGATCGGGTCTCACGGGCAGATTTCTCCGCGCGTTTCGTACGAGCGAACCGGTCGACCATGCGGTGGTGGAGGTCTTCTCGTTTGCGATTTCCCTTTATCTCAAATGGGTTGGGGGTGGAGTCGCCGGAACCCAGAATTTGAAAATCGATATCTGATGCCCTGGATTCGGGCTCGGGTTCTGGTTCGTCTTCATCTACAAAGGCATAGCCGTTCACTCGGGGCGTTTCGCCGCCTGTATACCCGACATCTGATTCGGTTGGACGAGGACGACCCGCGATAGCATCCTGGATAGCTGATATGGACGGGGATGGCGGAGGAGCCTGCGCAGCCGCAGCTTGGAGATCCGGATCAGGCAACCGGGTATTCTGATGCAAAACACGCTTGGGTCCAGCCCGTGACGCCGTTTCTGCCTTTTGCGCAATCGTCTCATGAGTATCTTCAATAGACGAAGGGAGAAACATGAGCGAATTCTCCGGCCGGACCTTCCACGAGTCCGGTTTAGCAGGTCGAGCATCCATGTCGGTTTTAAGGACCAATTGTTGCTCCTGCTGTTCTTGCTGCGGCATTTCACCTCGCGCGGCGATCCGTTTCGCCTCTTGTCGTTGATGGGCGATTTGTTGTGCAGAAGGGACCTTGTTTCCATTCCAGAGCCAGGCGTATTTCTCCCTGTGTTTCACATTTTGCTTATCGAGAAGTTTATTAAACGACTCGTTATCTTCACTGGTATATTTAGCCTGGAACGCCTGCAGACCCAACCGCGAGACATCAGGAATCTCCTTCGGCGGTCTCGCTTCTGTCGCCGTCGTCGTCGCAGATGATGTCGAAACAACAGACATGGGCGTATCCCCTCCCCACCCAGCGGGCGTTTCATCCGGTCGTCCTCCAGAAATCCGCGGTGTCATGTTCCCCTTCTGCTTTGTTCTTGCAGCATTCCCCGGCGTCATCAACCCAGCCAGTTTTTGTTTCGAACTTGCGATCCATTCTTTATCCTTGGATTCTACCGCTTCCAGGTATTCCTGCTTTATCTGCGTCTCCAGTAGACCGGGGAAGTAATCTCTCGCGATGATCTCGGATAGAGCATTGGTGTAAATGTCTTCGTCTAGAACGGTGGCGGGGCGTTTGATTCGTTTTGGGGGAGGGGGAGGGGGCATGAGACTTTGGTCGTTTGAGCGTTTGGTTAACGCTTGGGATAACGGCGACGTCATGGTGGGCGGTCGTCTCGTTAAGGTGAAGAAAAGGTATAGGTTATCTAGTTGAAAAGGGTGAAAGACAACAGACCTAGCCAGGAAAGGCTGGATCTGGCTGGCTCATGCTGGAAATGGAAATTTGAGATGGCGAGATGATGGTTGAAGAAGAGTGGTGATAGCAGTGGAGTGGAGATCCACTGATAGGCAGAATCACTAGGCGGTGGCGTAGTTGAGATGGAGACATGGAGTGACATCTCTCTTCAACCTCATCTTTACATCTTATGTTTGTTGAACTATCAGAATTCAAATTCAGCTGTATATACACACATCTTTAGATTTATTCACACACGCTCTCGCTGATTGTACTATAAGAAACCACGTTTGCGAAATGACTCAACTAAAAAACTCATGGCAGAATATACGGCTCTCCCAATGTGCCTATATCCAGGCACCATGAATTTCGCACAAGATGGCAAAAAGGCACGAGTAGTCAGAATGAGAATAGTAAGCAACAAGCAAGTTTTTTTTCTTTTCGCCAATCCATACCACCCATTCCTTTCTATAATATGTATAAAAACAGAACCCGAAAAAGAAAGAATCCAACATAAGATCAAAGAAAATATAAAAACGAAAGAAGCGAATGCTGTTTGACCCGAAATCCTAGCCTTTTCCAGATCCTCCATGCCAGAAAAGAATAACACCCAACAGACATCCTTTTTGAAAACAGCCGCTGAGAAATGCTAGACAAATGAATGCAAGTGAACGTGAACAGTGAGTTAGACAACAATCGAAAAAAGAAAAATGACGAGCAAGGCTTGAAAAAAAGACAATGAAAAGAGAGAATCGTCAAGTCGTCGAAAAAAAGTCTATAAAGTGGGTGTGAAGAAAGAAGGTAAAAAGATAAAAAAGAACGATACAAAGAGTGGCTCTTCCAGAGGGGAAGAGTTGTACGGACCTTGATCCTAATTGGCCGGAGTCGTAGAAGGGAACAAGGAGTAAGATGCTGTCCTTGACTTCTTCCGGCCTCCATGACCCTTAGGAGCAGGGGCATCGGCCTTGGTGGCGCGAGCGGGAAGAGGGGCCTCGAAGTCAGAGGTAGATTTGGCCCGGTCGTGAAGAGATGGGGAGGCCAATGGCGCCACGTCCGCAGAATCAAAGCTGCCACTGCTGCCAGTTCGAAGCAAAACCTGCATCTCAAGACTCTTGGTCTGGCGGTGGTGGGAAAACGAGTCTGGATGGCCAGTCATGGCCAGGGACTCGGAGGAAGGCATTTGCTCTCGGCTGCTCGCCAGGCTATGCACCAGTTCGGGGACACTGGTGGTCGAGATCGAAGACCGGTGCTTGCGGACGATCGATGCAGCACGGGACAAAATCAAACTCTCCTGAGAGTTGCATTTGCTGATGGGGGAGAGGCTGCTCCGAGGAGAGACCGGTTGGTTCATTGGTTGCGGGATGACTCCCTGGGAGCAAAAGGAGAAATGTCGTTCTGATTCTACATCAGCCGCTAGATACTCGTCGTAGAACGTGTCCTGCGCTAGCTGCTTCCCCAAAGCCGACGGAAAGATAGAGGAACTGACTGGTTGGAAGTAATCACCCTCAGCATGAGCGACCAATTCCCCCTCATATCCAGATGTCGAAGGAGTGACAGCTGCATGCGCACTGGGCAGGGAGCGTGACGGACTGGGGTCGAGATCCGGAGTTGGCAGAGCCGATGTGCTGAGATGGATTGGGTGGAGTAACCGGTTCCCATTGGCCTCCTGCTGGGGTTCGCATCGAGGCTCATCGAGAGAATTGCGGGACCAGTCAAAGTTGGAGGTGGACTCGGCCGCATGCTCGTAGCAGTAGTCGATGTCTGCATCCCATGATTCATAGATGGTCTCAAAGGTGGCACTCTTGTTGGATTGTCTCCGGTTGTTTTGTTCCACCGGCTCTGCGGGGGTTTCCTCCTGGGAAAGGCGGTATTGAGGCAGGGTGGGAGATGCAAGCGCCTCAGAAAACTTCTTGGACAACTCTTCCGAAATGCAGATGGACTTTGGACCGGCGGTAGGGGGCTCGCTCATGCGGGACGACGCACGGGAGGCGGAATATTCGGGGTTGGGCTCAGGGCTATCGTGCCAATGGGTAACCTCCTCTTCCTCGGGGACATCCTCCAGATCCAATGGGAGGCTGGTCAGAGACGCCGACGCCCTTGCATTGGCCCCCATATCAGGACCCGCGATGAATGGATGATCGACGGCGGACTGAAACATCCCCTCCAGGTTGACTTGCGGCAGGGAAGTGCTCCCATTGGAATAGACGTGCTCCGGGTAGGTTGGCCGCGAGGACAGGCCGAGGATTTCATCAATGGCCCGCGGGGCAGGCTCGGATGTATCCGGCGAAGACCCCAGTTTGGGGGAGGTGGACGGCGGAGTGGTGGCACCCGCCCGGGAGAATCTCGAGCCTGGACGAGAGAAATTCTCGCAGACACGCGACTCCCGCCGGGCCCGGAGATCTGTTTGCTTGGGGCTCACGGGGGATGAGGGCGATGCGGGTGGACTGGTCGTGGCGACAGAGACCTGCTCCTCACTGGAAGTGGCCGTGCCATTGTAGGTTAGGTCCTCGGATGAAAAGTCGCGGAAGTGAATGTCTTCGGCGCGGATGCCCTTGAGACCGGTGACTGGCCTCTGCGAGGCACGGATGGCGGAGAACTCGGTGACGAGGTCATTTTCCCTGGTCCTATCTAAAGACTGGAATTGGGAAGGGCTGGTATGGGTGAGATGGTGAAAGTCAAATGGATCGGAGATGAGGCGCTTCAATTGATCATCTGCAAACCGGAGACGTACGTGGGTCCCATGTGAGCCTTTGATACTGAATCAAGGTTATAGACGGGGATAATCTATTCTACTTACTCGTGTCACTCTGGCGGGAGCGGTGACGGCCAAAAATATCCGAGACCTCGAAGCGGGGCTTTTCCCGTTCACCTTCATCGACCTCGTCCAGCGTAGCAGCGATGTTGAACTTGCTTCCCTGTCGGCGGAGAATGCGACTGCCGCGAAAGAAGAGCGATTTGGTGACGCTCTCAGACCTCTCCGTGCGGGGGCCGGACACGGAAGGAGTCCGGTCATCCTGGGCCACCGAGGGCACGGAGGAAGCATCGGTGGAGGTCATGGAGGAGGCAGGAGAAGGACGAGATGAAGTGGTAGAGGTGGTGGTATTGCTTCGGGAGCGACCCCCAAAGACCGACAACCGCTTGGGGCTGTTGGCGTGGGCAATCGACCTGGAGCGAACGTGGGCGATATGCTCTAGAGGATCATTGGAAGCTCCGGTGGTAGGACGATCTCGAAGGTCCAAGCAGGAGTCCTCTTGCAATTGGGACATGATGATGAGAAGGCCTCTTGAGCCGTGTGGAGAGGCCTTTTTTCACCGGCAGTGGAAGTGGAGAGGAAGGAGAAGAGAGAAAAGGCATTCAATGGGAAAATGGAGATTTGAAATTGAGCAGAAGACTGGCTGTTTTTGATGTTTCTTTTTTAGATCATGATAGAGAAATTCTAAAAGATGGGCAGGAGAAGATGGGGTTTCAGGATGAGATGAGGATTAGGAGAGCGGGCGAGTCATGAACTTTGGGGGTGAGCGGGGAGGGAAAGATGTTTCCGAAGTGTTTTGGATTAGAGTAAAGAATGAATGGATAGTAATTGGATTGAACAAAGGAAAGAAAGAAAAGAGAGAGAGAGAGAGAATTGGAGAGAGGAGGAGAGAGATGAGGCTGGAGAAGAGAGGAGAAGAGGGGAATCAACTACGATCGAGTCCAGACCAGAACGAGTAAAAAAGAAGGAATGTCTGGGGGAGAATCAAGGGAAAGGGAGAACACGATAATAATACCAAAATAATAATAATAATAATAACAGCACAAATATACAAGGCTGGATGGGGTGGAGCAGAGGAGATATACCCAAACGCACGTTCTCACCGTTGGAAAAGGATTACGGGTCAATGACTGGAAAAGTGCACGAGAGCGAAGATCGCAAAGATCCGCTGCACGTCGTGGAATGAATCAAAAGGAGGTAGCACAGACTTCTACTTTTATTCTCTGACCATATTCTCTCTCTCTCTCTATTATTATTCTCTCTATTCTATTCTATATTCTATTCTCTTTCTAGTCTTTTTCTATTCTTTTTCTATTCGCTTTCCATTTTCTTTCTATTCTCTTTCTATTGTCTTATTATGTTGTCTTATTCCGTTGTTTTATCCGGTAAGACAGGATTCTGTTCCTCGTCTAGCCCAAGAACTACTGTAGAAGCGATCCAACCCGGTGGGTTTGAGAGCATTAGTGGGTCTAAAAGGAATCCGAGGAACGAAATAATAAGAATTATGCTAACAGCAGAGGACAATAAGAAGAATAAGAGCCGTGATAGTCTAATAATTAAATATCATCAGGGGTAACTAACTAACTATTGCTGTAGAATTAATATTAGGACTCGCTTAGCCCGTACCAAGGGTTCGCAACGTTCGCTCCACCACCACGAAGGATGGGATCTTGCAATAATGTGGATTCTTATATTAATAGACAAGACGATATAATGTAACACAATTGTAATTGTGATCATACTATGATTGTGACGTAGATAATGTTCATGTTGATATTGTAGTTATTGTTATGTTGATCCGAGATCCACGGTTCGAGAAGCATCGCCATCCATGGGTGTGGTGATTGTGATAACCCTGTCATCCCATCTGCTCCTCCATCCAGGATCGGGATACGTCAGGCTACATACAGATACATCAAAGAGGAAAACATGTATGCCTGATCCCAATAGTAGTCCCACCATCAATAGTGTAACGTTTCTCTGGCATCTGTCATATTCTGTCATTTCTCGAAGTTGGTCTTGGTTTATTGGATGGTCTTCATAGTTTACACTTTAGTCCTGGTAGTCGGTGGGCTCTTGTTTCGTGGCACTACCGGTAGTGTATCTCGGTCTGTTTCATGGTGGAGTGTCTTTCTCCATCCTCTCTGATTGGCTTTCCTTCTCCTACTCAGGACGCCCATCCCAGTCCGACCTACATGAATCTGTACATGGATGCATCGTGAACTTCCTACTTGTCGGCTCTGTTCTGGCGGAGGGCTCCGTCCATCCCACGGGGTTGGTTATCTGTGCCATGTTGATGCCGGTCACACCGCAATAATCCTCCTATGCCAGGGACACGAGTAAGCGTCGGTACCTGCAGCATCCCACCTGCAGCACACCTTTTTTTTCTTTTCCCTTCTTTTCTATTCTTCTCTGTCTTGTGCTCTATAGTTCTTCTTTTTTTCTTTTTTCTTTTATCCACTCCGGAGTTCCTCCGTCTGATTCATCATAATCCAGCTTTTTCCTCCAAATCAGCTGATCGTCCGGTTCCCACCGACCTGGTCACGTACTGTAATATACAATACCATCCTGAAACTCCGCCAAACGATCCATGGAAAAACACGCAAAAGGCGCAAATACACTTTACGCCATGGTTTCATCGCGATGTCTTTGCAGCACTTCAGCTTCAACTTTCTTCCATCTGGAAGTTCTCCGTATCTAGAAAAGAAGTCAGGATCGTCCCTTTTCGTTGCTCTCTCGAGTATCTCTGCCCGTCTGCACACACCCTCTCTCCGCTTACAAAAAACTAGTCCCAAGTCCATCTCGTGTTCTCCATCATTCGGCTCCTGACGATCTTTGTGTCTAGACCAGGTTATTCCCTCGTCTTCAGCTATGTCCTAACTATCATAAATATCCGTAGATCGTCTTTCTCAGTCTCTCTCTCTTTCTTTTTCTTTTTCTTTTTTTTTTTTCCCTTTTCCTTTTCCGTCAGTTGTTTATCCTCGGTTCTCCATCTGACTCCATTTGACTAGAGATAAGATGATGAATGGAAATCTCCCTACGGCATCCCCCGATCTTATGGCATGATATGATGAGAACTACGACTCTATCTTATGATATGATCTTCTACTAATATAATCCCACGGCTCAAAGCACATCATCGTCCTTCATTTTGGCATCTTGGATCTAGTTATGCTTTCTATGTACCGAAATTAACCCACTTTGATAAATTCAGTTACCGTGATCAACACTTCCTGACGCCGGTAGTAATATTTTCATCTGGAAAAAGTTAAAAAAAAAAAAAAATACACGTAGTGATAGGCCTCAATTTTCCATCCCATCCAAGAAAAAAAGTAAAAAAGTAAAAAAGAAATACAACAATTATTCTTCCTCCCCATGCTCCTTCATCTCCGTATCTTCTCCTCCACTCTCATTGAACAGTCCATCATCTTCTTCCTCCCCATTTTGCTGTCCCGTTGTTGGTGCCTCTTCATCCTCATCCTCATCGTCATCTGCAATCCGTCGACTGGGTTTGTTCCGTCGTCGTTGCACCACTTCCTCCTCCTCATCCCGACCCGTATCGCGCATCTCCTCATCTCTATCTTCCTCCTCATCTTTACCCGGTGTAGCGGCATCGCCTTCATCGTCCGAGTCCACCACCATCTCACTGCTCTTGTACTTGTTGCTTTGCGCCTTGCTCTGGGCTTTGCTCTGGGACTTGCTTTGAACCTTGCCGCCCGACCGACGCTCCAGTCGTCGTCGCTTCTTTGTCGGTGCCGTTCCACCCTCACTCTCATCGGAACTCTTGACTCCCCCAACCGACTCGTTATCGCTGACGATCCCGTCGTCCTTCTTCTTGCGTTTCGAAGATGATTTCTTCTTCCTCTTTACTTTTTCGCCCGTTTCAGACTCCGTCGTTAGTTCGGCTTCCTCCCGCGCCCTCTCTTCGTCCGCCCGTTGTTCCGCCAGCCGCTGCGCTTCTTCCACCATCCGTTGTCGCTCCTCGGCAACCTTCTTCTTGCGCTCCTGCTCCACTTCTTGCGCTTTGCGCACCTCCTCTTCACGTCGCCGCATCTCAGCCTCCCGCACTTCCCGCGCTTGTTGCAGTTTGCTCGCGTTCTTCTCCTCGTATTCCTTCTGGCTCTGGAGCGCTCGTTCCAGTTGCTTGATGATCGTCTTGCCCATGTTCGCTCGCTGTTCCAGCGCTCCAGCCGGGTAGGGCGGGTTCTTCACCGTGGCAATCCGTCCAAACGTCTCCACCGCTTCCGTAACTCCCTCTGATGCCTCTTGCACATCTTGCACTGTCTTCTGGGTCTCTGGCAGCCCGTAAGCCAAAGATGCAATCTGGTTCTGCACAAACGCAACGTTGAACTCCAGATGCACTTGCCCCGGTGCAACAGAACGCGCCCGCTGCGCGTACTCCAGAGCCGTCTTCATCGCCGACAGGTTTCCTTCCTGTTTACCCTTGAGTAACCAAACCCGACCCAGACAGGCCAAGATCTGAGCGTCTCTTGCTCGGTCTTTAGACAATGCAGCTTCGTAGTGCTCGATCGATCTCGTATACTGTCGTAGTTCGGCGAAGACGTGGCCCAAGTTGAGATACACGCTGGCGTCCTTCAGGGAATCCCGAATTTTGGAAAAGATGTGTACTGCTGACCCGTGGTCTTTCCTGTCGTCGACCAGGGCGATGGCAATACCCTGTGCGGCATACGCATTGCGAGGGTCCAACTGGAGTGCCTTGTCGAAAAATTCCACCGCTCGTTCGTACATCTTTCGGCGCTTTTCCTTCTCCTGGTCGGTGTCGCGCCGCATGTCGCGTGCTGTCATCAGATGCACGTTGCCCATCCCCGTCAGCGCATACCGATCGTGTTTGTCGTGGTACTGCAGGGTGTGCTTGTAGTGTCGCTGCTCGTGGTCCTCGGCCAGGTTCGACACGCGTTTCTTAGATTTGCTGAGATACCATCCAAAGAGCGCCCGCACTTCAAGGTTCGTAGAGTCAGCTTCGTACAACTTGGCCATCTTCTTGGGGCCTTCATCTGTCGGGCTTTGGCGCAGCGCGATGTACGTCAATCTCGCATTGGCTTCCGTATAGTCGCTGTGTCGCTCCAAAAGTCCCTCGTATATCTTCTTCGCCTCATCCGGCATGTCTGAAGCTTCATAGGCCCGGCCCAGGTTGTAGCTGATGGTCGTGACCAACGCATCATTGTCATGTTCACTCTCCTTCTCCTTCTCCTGTGACCGGACGCAAGCACTCAGCGCTGTCTGGAACATATTCCGAGCGGATTCCACCTTTTCGGCCTGGTAAAAGAAGCACCCCATGTTGTTCAGCAGTTGTGGAGGGAGATGTTCTCGAAGAAGAGCATTCATCTTTTCTTCATTCTCCACATCCTCAGGTCGTTCCTCGTCGGGAATCTCGGCCAGTTGCATCTGTTCCAGTTGGGTCAGACACTGCATGCTCTTTTCTGGAGCCGCTTGCTCATAGAGTCGGGATAGATAGAGCAACACCGACTCATCAGGTGCGATCTTCTTCGTTTCATCCTTCCACAGTGCCCGTACGGATTCGAGAAGGTGAATGGCCTTCTTGGCCTCATTCGAAGTATCCTCCTTGCTACCGCTCTTCTGGGCTGCAAAGACCTCCTCCGCATGTAGCGCCGCAAGCAGAATCATACATTCCGGATTCCTTGTCTGTTGAATGATCTTCTCCAGCCGAAATTTTGCGCCATCGAAATCTTTGCTTGACACTTGCATCTGTACCGTGCCAAACTTGGCAGGGAGGTATCCCCTGTCGCCACCACCACGCGCCTGGTCAGACCGGCTGTAGTACTCAGCTGCACGAGCCAAGTTGCCCTCATAGTGCGCCTTACGGGCGAGTAGATACCACCCATCACTGGCAATGGGCATGACATCGGTATGCTCAATGGCTTTGCGAGCTAGCGTGTTGACCGTGTCGTAAGACTTCCTCAGAAGGAAATAACCACCGAATAAAGCGCAGGTCATCGGGTATTCCTTGTCCAATTTGAACGCTTTTTGTGTGTATTGGGTCATGGCCACCTTGTATAGTGAACCAAAGGCCGGGTCGGTCGTAGCATGTCGGGAGCTGTCATACAGATAATAGATAGCAAGCAAAATGTTGGCAACCTTGGAATCGGAGTTCTGTGCAGAAGAAGTGTAAGCTTCGCCACAACAGCTTGAAAGATTGAGCGTATACATACCAGAGCTAGTGCCCGCTCCCATGCAACCTTCGCCTGGTCCTTGAAGCCTAGTTGCCAGAGGCAGCATCCAATACCAATGCGGGGGTCCGGATCCGTAAGTCCCGGCATTCTCATCAGCACCTTCTGATAGCCCTCCAAGGCTTCAGCATATCTTCCCAGCGAATAATGCGCTCTGGCGCGTCCCAAGATCGCCATAATGTTGCGGCCTCCAAAGGCCTTGGAAGACTCGTCGAAGCATTTCAGTGCTTGGCGCAATGATTCCACTCTTTCGGACGTGTCAACGGTACCAGGACGCACCGGTCGTGGTGGGTGTAGAGAGGCGCGCAAAAGGGACAAAACACCTCGCGCAAGGAAAAGGGGTGGGAAAGCCGGGTTCAATCGCGATGCCTCGTTTAACGTCGACGTAGCCAGCTGTAAATAGTGATCTTTGGTCTTGGCTTCGGTGTAGAGCTCTCCTTCTGAAGCAACTCGGGGTGCCTGTCGGCTCTTCATCATCAGCATCCAGCAGATCCATCCTAGCAGCACCAGCTTCTCCTTTGTCGCGCCGTGGGCGACTGAAGCCAGGCCTTTGTTCAAAATGTCAATGGCATGATCGATCTGCTTCTGCTTCGCGTACGCGAGCGCGATGATCACCCAAAAATTCTTGGCCGCTTTTTCATTCTCCAGCAAAGTACAAAGCTCCGTAGGGTCATCGGGTAGTCCCTCAAGACTGACTTCGACTTCACTATCGAGGGTAGACGCGGGAATATCGATGGCGGAAGGAATGTCGGAGAAGCGAAGGTTGGCCGAGTGAAGGGATTCGCCATTTAGGCCATTGGCATGGCCATTCTGTGGTAAAGGCGCCATGGTGTCCTTTGATACAAGACACTATAGGACAATAGCAGTGATAGACAGGTCACCGGAGATGCGACTGTTCGGGCGGAGAGTAGGTGTAGAGTGTTTGGAAAGCTTAACTCATGATCATACCAAAGGATGAGGGGAAGAAGGGAGTCAATTAATCAAAAGCAATTAAAAAAAATGGAGAATGCCTTTGCTGACCATTCGAGCAAAGTAGGGCAAACTCCAGTGATGCAGCAGCAGGGACACGGAGAAGGCGAGAAGAGACAAAAGCCTTGAAGAAGTGTTGCTGGCGGGAGCAACGAATAGAGAGCCTGAGGCCCGACCGCCGGGTATGTGGCTGGTCATACACCGCCACAGTTCCGTTATGGATGGTGAATTGTTCGGACAGTTCAGTCTATTCTTGCTATTGAAAATGTATATATATTTTTTTAAAAAATTAATTAACAGAATCGCTTCTCAATAATAATTGTTTATTCAAAAAGCAAAATTATTGTGGACCTCATTTCTCGTTCACTCTTTGGACAGTGGCAGTCCATGGACAGAAAGAAACTCATCATCTCATGAACAGCCTAGCAATACATCCCTGCTTGCATCTCTCATGCTGTTAAAAATAATTACGGGTATAAAGTCAGTATAAATAGGATTTCAAGGGCTTATTTCCAGAACCCCAAAACTGTAAGCAATTTGCACACAAGTGCAACGCTGACCAGGACCATGAAGATCCGACCAATCTCACTCCAATGCGAGAGTCGAACGTGTGACTCAACATATCCCGCGGAAGCGGCAGTCTGTTGTGCCTCGGACACATGAGCTGAATCAATAGAGCCGGCCAATTCGGTGGGAAATCTCCCTGTTTCAAAACATTCGTCTAGGAGTTGGTCCTTCTCGGTCCATCGCGCGCGGAGCCAGGCATCGAATTCTTTTTGGTCGTCCAAGGGAATATCTGCCACGGCAAACCGTCTCCAATGCATGTTGACGGAAGTCGGTGGCCGTCCTTGGAGATAGGTTGATCGAAGAGTGAAATACTTGTCAGGATAGCTACCCTTTCTAGTAACCGTTAGTACCCACTCGATATAGAAAGCACAGGCGGGTACTTACGGAGGCCCCTCGTAGGCAACAGTGCAGTCATACACCCAATCAACGGTTCCTCTCAGTTGTTGCAGGCAGAAGAAGAGACCCGTCGACCGAGGAAGAAGTTCGTGTTTCAGTGGAGGAACCCCTTGCTTGTGTCCGTATTCGTCGCTGCGTCGCTTTGTATTGATAGACAGGTTTGTTCCTTCGGGGAAGATCAAAAGCCACATTGGGTCGAATTGCGGAGAGCCTGATTTAGAGCCCAAATGCCGAGTCTTGAGCTTCTCCAGACGATGCTGTAGTCTCGGCTTGTCCGAGAGCCATTTGCGAGCCATGAAGATGAAGCCATAGAACGTCATGCCCTGGCCCAGAATTGGAATGTACTTCAGAGATTCCTTAAGAATGATAAAGATGTGACCGTGCATCTGATTCGTATACGCAATCCACCAAAGATAAATCCAGTCTGTGTAGACCTGGTGGTTGGAGATCATCACCAGACGCTCTGGGAATTGGGTACTCAATCGTCCATCCGCCGTCAGTTGAATCTGGCCCAGCACGCTCTTGTCACCACTGACTCGAACGAAAGTCGGACAACCCCACTGTGTGAGTGCAGTGATAACCAGACCGAAACACTCTTTGGTAAATGCCATATAGGCGTAGTAATATTCTTTGCTTATGAGGTATAGCGGAGCGCCCACCAACTGAGTAGCGAGAATGATGACGCAACAACAATCGAACCATGTCGCGAGAAGAAGAGATCGCAAGACCTGCATCGGAATTCCATGTTTCAAGCGTGGTTCGGTCTTTTTGTCATGGACAAGCTTTTCGTCCTTATCAGTAACCTGATCGGAGGCAAATGCTTGCTTCCGCTCTCGAAGGTTGGCGTCTCCCATGGCGGCGACCTTCTGAGGTATGCTTTGTAGAAAGATATATAATGTTCGTCTGCTTTTGATTTTTTTGTAAAAAAAGAAAGGAGCTCTGGAAAGTGTCAGCCAGCTGTTTTTCATTCTATCACGATCACGCGAGCAGCTGATCGAAACGAGGCTCAAATACCAAAAAGCGGTGTCGTTCTTGGACGACTGCGGATGACGGCGGAGTATTTCAAATGAAGGTAGTAAGGTGGTGTGAGAATAATAGGACAAACAAAATCAGGCCATTATTAATATGTATGAGATCCAGTATATTATTGACGATGTTTAGGGGCAAGATTAGTGAACCGCGGAGGAAAACAACAATCTTATGAAAGAGCAGCCAGGCACAAGAATAGCTACCAGGACTAAGAAAATCATGGGGAAAGCACAAAATGACGTCCTCGGCTCAACAACAAATGCAACGCCCCAAGGCGGTCTGTCGATCTGCCAGATGATAGATCATTCTTCAATAACTTTTTTACCTTTGCAATTTTTTTATTTTTATTTTTGATACTGACAGCGGTTTCTATCAAGGCCTTTCTATCTTCTTTGTTATTTCTCTTAATCTATACTCTACACTCTCATCTCCATCTCGAGTTGCATCTGGATTTGACTGTTACGGTGCAACGTAATGAGCTGTGTGTGTCACGGTCAATCAGCCTAGCAGCATTGAGAATATTTCGCCAGATCAAATATGGCCAAGAATAACTGACCGTACGCATCCTGCTTAATGTGATTTAATATGCTCTTTGGCTGACATGCATGGTTACAAGTCACCTGATAGCTTTCTTGGGCTTTTACTTTTCTGAAATATACAATCCACGATGCTTCGAATGCAATACACCCGGCCCAGGCTACCTAAATGGGGGCCCTGGACACGAAAATTCTCATCATCGCCATGCCACCGTGAAATTCGAGACATTGAAACACTATCCCAACGCTTGATACCCAAATATCAAGGTGTGCGTCAACGCGTGGTGTCTTTTGACTCACCAGGGTTTGTTTGCTGATGCCTCAATCCACCTCGATTAGAATCCCATGATGGCGAGCTTCTTTCTCTCCAATGGCCCTCGCCTCCACGAAATATATTCCTAGTGAAAAAAGACTGCGAGCCCGCAGTGACAAAATCCCTTATCGAATTGGCCAAGTACGCAGAGCCCACCGTGCGTTTTAACGATCATGTCCTCATAACTTACCTCGTATAGTCATATAACGTCTACATACCCATCGATCGCTGTCGTTCTAGAGCCAAAAACAGCCGAGGAAGTACACTCATCTCTTCCTTTCCCCGTATACTCAGCTCCATTGGACAAGAAACCTTTTTCGCTGCATGACAAGGTGGACTTGACCGTTACCCTTGGTGGAGATGGAACGATCCTACGAGCATCTTCACTATTTGCGACATGTTACAACGTACCTCCTGTGCTATCATTCAGTATGGGCACCCTGGGGTTCCTTAGCGAATGGAAATTCGAAGAATACAAGCGTGCCTTTCGTGAAGTATATATGTCAGGGGCCGGAGTTGGCGATCGAACGTCCGTCCTCGAGGGACCGAAACCGACCGAGATCGATGAACAGATAGAATCAGAGATGGGACCTACAGGATGGTCTTCAGTCCGTGGCAAGTCTATGGGCTCGACTCGTGGCGCTCGAATCTTGATGCGAAACCGTCTCAAGGTAGGGCTTTTCGCAGCTGATGGAAGCCCCGTCCGAAAAGATGACAGCTCCGTGCCACTACAGGGCACATTGGGTAGCAATGGCGTGTATGTGATGAATGAAGTGCTGATACATCGTGGCAAGGAGCCGCACCTTGCCGTCGTAGAGGTTTTTGTTGGCGGCCGATTTCTCACGGAGGCCGTGGCGGACGGGATCATCATCTCGACACCGACAGGAAGCACCGCATACAGTCTAAGTAGTGGAGGAAGCATCGTCCACCCCCTGGTACCATGCATCCTATTGACGCCGATCTGCGCACGGAGCTTAAGCTTTCGACCATTGGTCCTGCCGTCCAGCACGCCGATCACGCTGCGACTAAGTGAGAAGAACCGAGGTCGGGAGCTGGAGCTAAGTATCGATGGAGTTAACATGGGTCAAGGGATGGCAGTTGGTATGGAGGCTCGGGTGTGGAATGAAGAAATGAGGCACGGGAAGAATAACTGGTATGGGGGAGTGCCAAGCGTGATGCGGAGGATCATGGGCGGTGAAGCGCATGAAGGCTGGGTGGGTGGATTGAATGGGCAGCTCAAGTTTAACCACCCTTTTGGAGAAGAGCCATAGTTGCTGCAATCGTATCGGATTCTGGGATGGGGTGGGGAGCTATATGAGGGAGAGTAATGGGTACATATTTGTATCGTTCTCCAGGTAGGCTTCTCAACCCCTCGTATCTTGAATTGGGGTAGGATTGATGTCTACAGCAGTGTTATAATAGTAATAGTGTCAAAATTTAACCAAGAAGACATAGTACAAGATCAAGAACTAGGAGTGGTCAATCAAATCAGGGGAAGGAGATGATGATCCAAGTCGGTGGGCCAACCCTTTGGGCTGTATCCGTGGATATGCGAGAGGCAAAAGCCGGCGGAACTCGAAATAGAAGAGGATTGAGTTCCTTGGTAGAGGGCGAGAAAGAGAGAGGACAGAGAATGCGACAGATGCAATGATGCCAAATGGCGATAGTGTGTATAGCCAACAGAAGGTTAATCAATATGATTCAGCTCTTAGCTGGTTTGTCGAGTCGACTTGCATTGGGCATTTATCCCAGCCATTGTCCCGCCCCCTCGTGGAGCCATTTTGGGCCCCTAATCGATTAGGACTATCTAGGAGGTCAAGGATCTTATTTTCTTACTTGAGACATGCGACGAATCTGTCTTTGATTCTACTCAGTATGATAGTTGATTATTTTATCTTACTGTACTGGATAACTCTGCTTTTGCTGACCTCCAGTAATAAAGATGATTGTCTCAGCATGAATCATGGCCCCAAAAGAAAATAAGAAAAAAAAAAAAAAAAAGAAAATAAGGCGGATATCCCCAGATTTAGTAGTGGAATATACTAGATATTCACCACTCCGTGCAGTATCAAGTAATAAAGCATATAAAAATAATCTGATAGTAATATGAAAAGAAAATAAGATCAACCAGAAGAATAAAAGAACTCCTTTCAAGCCAATTATTGATCGCAGAGCCGCTTCGAAATTATTGCCCCCCTTGGAGTTCCCGCCGTTGGTGAAACCTCCAACAGTATTCCTCTTCGGCCCCCCTCGAACTTCCCCCCTCCTCTTAGTCTTCTACCTTTCTCCCTCTCCTTTCCCCCCTTCTCTTCCTCAGTCCAATCCTACTTACCTTCTTGACGATATCTTTGTTCCTCCGTCAATCAGCTCCTCTTAATTCTAGCGGTGATCACCCCGTTTGATTCCCCTCATCGCGTCCCAATCGAGGTACTTCGAGTCGTGCGTCTCACGCTCGGAGCATCCTCGCCGGTGCGAGGGACCCTCCTTTCAGCGGTCAAAAAGACGCAGGTAAGCAACTTACAACTCCTAGAGATCATATCTCTTCCAGTACCTAGTGGGCGACTCAGTTCCTTTCATCTGCGATTCTCATAGTGTCAATTTGTCAAGTTGCCTTAAGAGAGAGAGAGGGAGGGGAGATACAGCCTGGGCTGCGGAATCGCTTTTTCCCTTTCTGGACGCGAAACATTGAGTCGCTGACGCTTTCGCATTATTATTAGTTGACTGCATACCTCTTTTTGTCTGCACCTGCACATATTGATACACGAGGTGACCCGCAGGGGCTTACATCCATCGTTCTCTTGCGACCTTCACGCCTTCGCCTTGCAATATAATGACTTCCTCTTACGGAAAGTGAGTTGTCTCTTGTCGATCTATTTCCCGATCGTACATGCTTCTATGCCGTTGATTTCCGCCCCGCATCTTTTCTTTTTCTATTTTTTTTCCTGTCAAATTCCCTCTGTGTTACTGACCTGGTCGGTAGCAACATGTATTCGCAGGACCAGTTTATGAACCCCGGGCCCGCTCCCCGCCCCCCAGCCGATCGCCCAAAGCTCAATCTGCAAGCAAGCAACCCAAACGTGGCCACATCATTCAACCAAATGTCCCTCAACTCGCCCAGTACGCCAGGGTCGGCGAATCTGTCTCTGTTTCCCAATACGAGCAGCCCTTCCCTCACGCAGACCAAGACCAACCAGTCGGGCCAAGGGGGCGTGGCTGTCATCAAGGAGGGTTATGTTCGTTCCAAAGAAGATAAATTCCTGGCCACCTGGAACCAGCGATATCTGATTTTGCGCGAGTTCCGCCTGGACTTTATGAAGAATGAGACTGGCAAGGTTGTTCTTTCTATTCCGCTCTCCACGGTTACAGGTGTCTCGCGCTCCGAGGAGGCGAGAATGGCCTTTGAGATCGTTCGCCTGGCTAACCCTAAAGATGCCACTTCCAAAACGGCCATGTTGACCCGCGACGTGCCGACTAAGAGCATCACATGCGAGGTCAAGAGTGACGATGAGATCTACGACTGGATCGATAAGATCTATGAGCGCTGCCCGGGCATGGGAGGTGTCAGCAACCCCACCAATTTCAGCCATCGTGTCCACGTTGGTTTTGACCCTCAGACAGGCGCCTTTGTCGGTTTGCCACCCGAGTGGGAGAAACTTCTCACTGCGTCCGCGATCACCAAGGAAGATTATAAGAATAACCCGCAGGCGGTCATCGAGGTTCTCGAATTCTATTCCGATATCAAGATGCGTGAGCAGAACCCGCAATATTACTCCGGATTGGCCGGTTCCTCACCAAATGGTTCGCCAGCCAAACCATACACTGGCAACTCGGTCGGCAGCTCGATCGCTCCTCCGCGCCCCCCTCCCCCCGGCCCTGCACAGCGCTTGGACAGTGGTCAATCTCCGACAAGCCGTTCGGCCACTTCATCGCCTGGGCAGTCTCAGGGCAAGCCCGACTCGGACCGTGCATATGAACAACAGCAACAGCTTGAGCGTATGAAGGAAATGGCGGATCAGGAACGTCGACGTGTGGAGGAGGAAACTCGCCGTGCTCGCCAGCGTGAAGATGAGCAGAGCAGGGCCGAGCAAGACGCCTACAATGCTTCCCTTCCCAAAACCCGTGTCCCCCTTGCCAAACAGGAGCTTGGAGGTTATGGCAGTAGTGATCCTTCGATGAATGATCGTTACAAACCAAGTCGCCCTGCACCGCAAGCTCCTGGCTCTGCTCGCCAGCAGCCCCAAGATCCGTCTCGACAGCTGACGGCCCAGCGCCCAGCACCTCCCGCGCCGAATACCTCCAACTATGGTCAGAATGGCCAGGCTCGTGCCCCCGGATCATACAGTTCCAATGATCCTCGGGCCCAGGCCTCCCAGCGCACCCAGAACAATGGCACTAAAGCCCAGGCTCAAGGCCCTCCTCCTACTAAGCTCCCGGCTCCTGTGCAGGCCGTGAAACCATTGAACATCGCAAACAAGCAGTCCGCAAACAAACCAGGCGTCTCCGATGGTGTTCGCCAAGCGGAAGCTGCCTTGACCAAGAAGGCGGAGCCCAGACAGAAGGAAGTTCGCATGTCGAATATGACTGAGAATGAGGTCATGGACAGACTTCGTTCCGTGGTTTCCAAAGACAATCCCAACGAATCTTATAGCAAGCAACGGAAGATCGGACAGGGAGCCTCTGGGTCCGTGTATGTGGCGCGCGTCAAGGAACATGCTATCTCTCCCGTGGCACACGAGCTGTACCGACAGTATGGTCCTCGGTGCCAGGTTGCCATTAAGCAGATGGATCTGCGTAGCCAACCACGCAAGGAGTTGATTGTCAATGAAATCATTGTCATGAAGGACAGCCAGCATGCGAACATTGTCAACTTCCTTGACTCATTCCTGCAAGAGCAGAGCAACGAGCTCTGGGTGGTCATGGAGTTCATGGAGGGAGGTGCCCTGACTGACGTTATTGACAACAACCCTGTTATCCAGGAAGACCAAATTGCTACCATCTGTGCCGAGGTATGTTGTATACCAAAAGATTTTAATTTCTTGCAAGGTCAAACTAACTGTTTTTCCCTATCTAGACATGCAAAGGACTCGCACATCTGCACAGCCAGAATATCATTCATCGTGACATCAAGAGTGACAACGTTCTTCTTGACCGGGCCGGCCATGTCAAGATTAGTGAGTAGTATTCCAGGTTCATACTGATTCCAGACGCAAAACATACTGACAAATTTCCAGCTGATTTCGGATTCTGTGCCAAACTTACCGAATCGAAGAACAAGCGTGCCACAATGGTCGGTACTCCCTACTGGATGGCGCCGGAGGTTGTCAAGCAGAAGGAGTATGGACCAAAGGTCGACTGCTGGTCGCTTGGAATCATGGCCATTGAGATGATTGAATCCGAGCCACCGTACTTGAACGAGGAGCCCCTGAAGGCATTGTATCTTATCGCCACCAACGGCACGCCGCGTCTCAAGAAGCCCGAGAAGCTAAGCAAGGAGCTCAAGTCTTTCCTCAGCGTCTGTCTCTGCGTCGACGTTCGCAGCCGAGCCACCGCAGACGAGCTCTTGGTCCATGACTTCCTCAAGATGGGCTGTAGCCTGGCGAGCTTGGCTGAACTACTTCGCTGGAAGAAGAACAGCGGCCAGTAAATATTTGGCATGAGTTGTTGAACTTTTTGGAATGGCACAATCACGCCTACTCCAGTTCTTCTCTTCATTCCCCGTTTTGTTCCTTTTTCAATTTACACTAGATTTTGTCTTGCGCACATATGGGTCACATTTATGCGCCTCCGGCTGATTTCTCTGAACCCCCTTACGACCTGCATTGCAATCAGATTTTTCTCGTGTGATATCCGAACCACCAAGCTTGTCTTTTCACATTGCAGAGCTGATGTGGATAATCTGGCGTTTGTTTTGGCATTATTCCCCTTTTCTATCTTTTTCTTATTATCGTGAATAATTCTCTGTTTCTCAGGCCTTTCCCGTGGCGTCCTTACGACTCGGGCAAGGATCTTGTTAATGCCCCATCCCCGTCCCATTCGACGCATACAAAAAACACATATTCATTCCCTTAATGTTGATGATAACCTATCCGCGCATTTTCTGTGGTCGTCGCGGAAAATGCAAAGGGGAAAAAAAAAGGGAAAAAAAAAGGAACAAAGGATGACTTGGATGTCCAAAAGGGCGCACTCACAATGTCTTTTTTACCTCATGTTGTTCGAAGACATCGTCTGCCTACTACATGTATGCTCTTGATCAATGAGTCCATGATGAAAAGAACAGTTGTTTATAGCGAGCAGTTAGGCGAGTGAGATGTCAATAGACAGAAGTGCCTTAGCTTTGGTCATTTTTTTGGCGTGTGCATACTCATGTGTCTTTTTTCCTAAGTTACCTACTTTCTGTCCTTATTCAATCAGGAGGGTGACTCTCTGGGCCTGGTCTCTTTACACTATGGAGTTCAAATACGGAGTAGTCTCAAAATTTGCAATATAATAACAAGTACCAAGGTTTGTATAACGTACAATCATGGGGGCCATTCTAATTCATCACTTTCGACTCCTCTTTTTCCCTCCATCAGGTTGATCAAGTAACTCCTTTTGTCCATGGTTTCCAAGTGCAGGACTTTCTGTAAATGCAAATGCATCACACTGAAGCAAATAAATAAAAACAGATATCGGAAAGAAATAGGTAAATAAAAAGGAAATAAAAAAATTATAAAGGAAGGGGTGATGATCAGAGCAACTCCTCTTGCACTACATCACCCACAAACCCACAATATTCCCCAAACAAGACGCCTTGGAGAATAGTTTCACCTTCCTCGATTGCCCAGTGCCCCGCATCCGCCAAATGTTGCTTCCAACGGATCTGTTCCTCTTCACCTAGTTGCTCCCAGGGCCGTGCCTTCTCATCCTGCAGGTTGGGGGAAGCCGTGATGGCGGTTTCGATGAGAATGTCGGCGTCAGAGCAGCGAACGATGATGGAGGGAGGAAGAGGTGTATCGGCTTCAGCGATAGCAACGACAGCGTCACGATCGCGTACGAGGTCGCGCAGTGTGGGTTGTTGCGGTGCTTCCTCCACGACTTCGGTTGTAGTTGGGATTGCCGCTGACGATAAAGAAGGTGAGATGACAGGGTCTCCGATGGAAGGTTGTGCTGTTCCAGGGAGAGGTGGCATGTTGTATGGGACGGCGATGGTGTCACGGATTGTAGGCGGTAGCCAGTCAGAGACACCCATGTATGGGGGCGTAAGACCCCTGATTTCTGTGAAGGCCTGGAGGAGGATGCAGACAGTGAGAATTGATATGAGGGCGGATAGTCCACTGATGGTGTTGTTCCAGATCTCGGATGCGCCAGGGTTCACTAGAACGTAACGCGGGGTGCGACTCGGCGGGGGGAATGGCGAGAGAGGGAAGGTATGGACGACAACGGTGTTGCCCATGCTGACGGAGGCAAGTTTGACATACTGTGGGCCTACCTCTGGGGTAACAGGATGCGACGGTGGGATGAAGGTCGAGAAGCAGATCTTGGTCATTGCGAATGGGTGGACATCTCGTAAACTGGTGTAGGGTTGGAGCTTCCTGTGACCTCCCTTAGAGTCTGATTCGAGTGTTAGGATCTCAATTGATTGATCGCTGCCTGACACAGCAATGATAGACTGCTGCTGTTGCTCTGGGTTCTCCCCAAGATTACAAACGTCGAGTCCCAGTCCAATCTTAATAGTCTTGCGTAGCTTCTTGCGACGCACAATGGTGGCCTCGGGCGACTTTTTCGGTGACGTTGATACAGGCAAATTGAATACCATGAGCTCACTTCCACCGCGGCTGGGGGCATTCTGAAGAACCAAGAGGGTAGTCGAGGAGAGGAAACGCAAAGACCTAAACTTGGGTCTCGGTGTGCCCTTCTCAGGCAACGGCGTAGAATACACGCGGGTCACCTCGGGGGCAGCATTGGATCTTGTTTCCGATGAGACATGGCAGATGAATATATCAACTCCATTTGTATATGCCACCTTGAACTTCCCATCCTCTTCCAAATGCATGATGTCCAAATCTTCAGCCTCCTCTCCGTCACCCAGTCGAATTCGCCCAATGACGTCCTTTTCGGTCGGGGTTTCAGTAACACCATTGAACAATACAATCTCTCCTGACGGTGCCATCCCCGTGGCAATTGCAGCAACCCGAGGAAACTCTGCGCCTCTCCATGGTGACAGCCTCAGGATTCGCTGGTAGGTGTCTGACCCGGAAGAAGCACCCTTGGTCCGGAACACGGATGCGCGAGATAACGGTGTCGTCTTTCCCAATGCTTCATTTTCTCCGGATGCCTCTTTCACCTCTGGACTGGATGCGGCTGATTTTCGTGGTGGAAAGTCGATTTTGAAAGACCTGAGATGTTGGTTGTTGTCGCGCTTTTGTTCAGCTAGGGAGCTGTTGATTCCCGCCAGTGTGACAATGGACTCATCGCTAGCCTGCGCTGCGGCCAAAGAGGTTACCGAGTCTTCATCGCGCGATAATTCGATGTCGACTATTTGAGATAATCCATTGCGCCTGGATGTGTTCAGCAGTGCCTGTTGATCCCCCTCACGGGGCTGAAGGTTAGCCACTAAGATTAACGCTATAATATAACATAGCAACAAGGGGACAGTATAATTCAGTGAAGAAGAATAGGCTTACAATTCTGTTTCCAACACCACTGCGACCTTCTCCACCGCCACCCGCGACAAGAAGAAAGCCGTTATTACGCGGATCGAAGTCGGCGGCGAAGAGGGGACACGAGAGGGTCAGCTTGGCTGAGGGGATTGTTGGCGCCATTGGAAGCGAACAGCCGAGGGGCAGGTTGCCCGTTCAAGATGGCGGGATGGGAAAACGGATAGCTGTTGATACTAGATGAAAGCAAGAGAGGAGAATGAAGGAAACTTGTTACAACACCTTGAGGTTGTCGAAAGGAACGGCCAACTGGCTTGTCGGCGATGACGCCGAGGTTGGCTCACAACTCTTGGCATTCATCCGCATCAACCACGCTCGACGCTCTACGCTCTACAACATGTAGACATGGGGAAGAAATGAAATATTTTTGAATGACCTTCTAAACAGTAAACCCAGCATAAATAACCCTCTATTCAACGTCTTGGCCAGTAAATTCGGGGAGTCGCTTGCGGATGTCCTCCCATGTCTCGTCGCCGTCGACCATCGACTTGATGGCCTGCAGAATCTCATCCTCGCTGGCACGGACTTGCTTGGTCGAGTCACGGTCACGCAGCGTAAAGGTGTTATCCTTGACCGACTGGAAGTCGACAGTGATACCAAAGGGTGTACCCAGCTCGTCGTTACGGGCGTAACGCTTGCCAATACTGGCCGACGAGTCGTCGACACGGTTAGAAACACCCATGCGGCGCAGCTTCAACATCAGACGCTGCGACAGCGGACGGAATGATGCGTGGGTTGAAAGAGGAACCAGGAGAACCTTAGTGGGGGCAATCAAGGGGGGGAAGGAGAGGACCTGTAAAATGTGTCAGTGAACATACACTTTTATAAAAGACCAAGGAAAGCAAAAGATACATACCCCACGGGCCTCGTCGCCGGCTCGCGACCAGTAGACGTGCTCAATCATAGCGTAGAAGATACGACCAATACCGAATGACGGCTCAATGACGTTGGGAGTGTACTCGCGGGTGTTCTCAACCCGGGTACGCTTCTCAATGTTGATGATATCCTTTTCAAGCTCGACCTTGCCGGAGCCAACGCCCTCCACGTCAATTTCAATCTTTCCATTTTGCTCGAGGTCGAGCGACAATTTCTCGCGCAGCTCCTGGGAAAGAGCATCGACGGCAGCTTCGACAGTCTTGCCATCCTTCTTGAATCGGGGACCGAACTTCTTCTTTTCGAGATCGATCTGCCACTCCTCGATCTTCAGGGGCTCAGCCCGAGGTTCACGGACGACAAGAGGGGCACCAGTCTTGTTCTTGTGCACCGTCAGGTCGTACGCACTTCGGTCAGCACAGCCAACACACTCAATCCAGCCATAGCTGGTCAGGAGTTCGGCATCCCAACAGTCGGCAGCGTAGTGGGCCATCTCGTTAGCCATGTGCTGACGGAATCGGACCTTGTTCTGGTCAACACCCAGCTTCTGCAGGAAGATTTGAATGCGAGCCAAGAAGTAGCCCAGGGTTTCATTGTCCACCAGGCCGGTCTCAACGGCTTTTCCAATGGTCATCTTCTCGACCTGGGTGCTGCCAGCGAGCTGGACGTTACGGTTGAGCAGGGTCATCTCGACATCCTTGACCTCCTCGAAACGGCTGTGCTTCTTACCACCTTCGGGGTCCACGTAGTGCTCGATCTCGGCCATGAGGAACTCACGCACACGCAGGAGACCAGCGCGAGGAGAAATCTCGTTTCGGAACGACTTGCCAATGGAAGCCGACGCAAAAGGCATGGACTGGTTGTTGAAGTCCAGCAGCTTCTGGAAGTTTAAGAATTGACCCTGGGCAGTCTCAGGACGCAGGTAGCCCGGCATGTTGCTGCTGGGTCCAATCGCAGTCTGGAACATCAGGTTGAAGGCGACAGGGGGCAAGAGGTTGCCATCAGTCGTAGGATTTCTGATATCGTACTTGGCGATGATCTCCTCCAACTCTGGTCCACCGTAGTTATCAATCTGCGCCAGCACCTCCTCGTACTCCTTGACCACGGCGTCATCCAGCTTGATCGCCTTGGCCTCCTTGCTCTTCTTCTTCTTCTTGGCCTCCTTCTCCGCGTCGACCGCGACCTTCTGGCCGCGAGCCTCCTTGTCACCCTTCAGGCGGGACTCAAGCACCTCTTCCACCAGGTGGTCCGCACGGAAGATCTCGCCAGTCTTGGGGTCCTTGCACATCCAGTCCGCGAACTTCTCGACGTGTCCACTGGTCTTCAAAATCTCATGCGGGGTGAGCATGGTGCAGTCAACCTCCAGCATATCCTCCTCCAGCACGAAGTGCTTCCTCCACAAGTCCACAATGTTGGCCACAACGGAGCAACCGGGGGGGCCATAATCGTAGAGGCCAGAAACCCCACCGTAGATCTCAAAGGAGGGGGTGTAAAAGAGTCGTCGACGGAGCATCGAGTCTAGAATCGACCGGTCAACGGCCTGGCCGGTCTTCGTGTTGACGGTGGCCATGGTGATTTTCTTCTTGGAAGCCTGAACAGCCCTGAAAGCGGCGGTGGTGTGCGAAAAGCTCCTTCTGGCGGGGTATTGAAGAAGAGAAAATAATGAAGGGCGGGGGAGGAAGAGTCGAAGGAGGGCCAATTGAGTCATCCACCACGTGAGTCCGCCTCGCGCGACAACACCACAGGGGAAATAGAAAGATAAGAAGGAAAGGGAGGGATTAAAGAGTGTGAGGATTAGAACGAAGGGTATTAAATTATAATAATATATATTATTGAAGAACTGAATTGATCATATCTTTCGCAGGAGTCGCCAGAATAACCTCTTGAAGCGGCCTACCGCCGGCGAAACAATTCTCCGCCAAAATTATTTTTTTGCAAGAATTATTATCATCGCCGATCTTGATAATCTTCACAAAACACTCAAACATCTATTCTACAACGCCAAAATGGGTGGAAACAAGTCGAGGTCTAGGCCTCCACCAGGCTCTAATGCTGAAATCAAACCAGCCAACAAGATGAGGCGTCAATCGCTGCATATCAAGCGCAAGCGCGACAAAGACTCGTCGCGGCGAGCAGTGCGGTTTGGACAGAAAAAGGAAGAATCCAAGAATCCTAAACTCAAGGCGGATCGTTTGAAACGGAATGTTCCCCTGACTCTGGACCGGAAGCGAGTGTGGGATGAGGCCGATAGCGACGCTGAGGGTGATGGGCTGGGACTGAGTGTCGATGTGGAGCGCATCAAGAGGCAGAAGCAAGAAGAGGAGGAGGAGCTCAACCGACCTTTGAAGGACGGTTCCGAAGATGAAGATGAAGAGGCAGATGACCAGGATGAGGTGGACAGCATGATCGCCAGCAGTGATGATGAAGACGAGGACGAGGACGACGAGGACAAGCAAGACAACGATCGAGGACGCAAGAAATCGGCCCTTCCATCGGCCACAGAGCGAGCCACGAGTCCCTCACAGTCAACAAAAAGTACAAACTTAAACCTGGCCCCTGAGGCGCTGGCAGCCAAATTTCCCTCGCTTTTCACAGAAAACCCTCCTACGCCCAAGATTCTCATCACCACCTCGCTCAACTCTACCCTCCACGATCAAGCCCAGGTCCTCACCAATTTCTTCCCCAACAGTGTATACATCCGTCGCACAGCTCACCGCTACGCCCACAAGTTCTCTCTCCGAGAGATTTCTTCTTTTGCCGCCAACCGGAACTACACCACTTTGGTGGTCTTGAATGAAGACCAAAAACGTCCGACGGGATTGACCATTATCCACTTGCCTACCGGCCCTACTTTTCAATTCTCTATCAGCAACTGGGTCGAGGGCAAGAGATTGCCGGGCCATGGTAATCCAACAGATCACTGGCCTGAGTTGATTCTCAACAACTTCCGCACACCACTGGGTCTCCTCACCGCGCACCTTTTCCGCTCTCTTTTCCCTCCACAGCCAGATATCGAAGGACGCCAGGTTGTCACGCTTCACAACCAGCGTGATTACATCTTTGTACGCAGACATCGGTATGTGTTCCGCGAGAAGCGAGAGACAGAGAAGAGTGTTGTCGGAGCAGATGGAAAGGAGATGAAGGGCGCTGAAGGTATCCGGGCTGGTCTTCAGGAGCTGGGCCCGAGGTTCACACTGAAACTGCGTCGGGTCGACAAGGGAATCCAGAGAGCGAGTGGACAGGAATGGGAATGGAAGGGAGGAATGGAGAAGAAGAGAACATTGTTCCAGCTCTAAAAGGCTGCTTTTGCTTTTGTCAAATGAACTACTTCTCTTCGTCATTCATATCGATCGTGTTGTGACTTTTCCTTCTGGTGCATTTTAGGGTTCGGGTGGAGTTCGATTCAAAAATACTTGGTTTTGGCTTTTCTTATCTCTCTTGTTACTGGGTCATATTGATCTGTTTTATGTCGACAAATACCTATGCTGTTGTAGATAATGTGACTACTTAGTATGATGTACAGGTCAAAGGCCATGGTTTTATGTAACTGTGACCATTCAGGCTGTAAAGCTGAATGAAAAAAGGGCTCTTAAAAAACAATATATATCCAAAGGTATCATACCCACCAAAAGGCTGGGGTTTAAGAAAGGAAGAAATGAGCACAAAATAAAGAAATGTAAAAAACGCTGGATATCAAATGGTATAGTCATCAGGTGGCATCAAACACAAGCAACAACTTTTCCCTGCCTATAAATGAGTCCAATGAGCATGTCATGAATAATGATCGTACTCTTCGACCTTTTCTAATGCTCTCTTGAGAACGCGTCTCCTGCGTTCTTCTTTCAATTCGGCACGGGATATGGGTTTTCGACCGGTCATAATTCGAACACGAGCGGTCATCCGGTTCGCTGTCAGCAGCTCTCCCTTGACCTTTTCGCAAAGATCTCGAACCTCCTCTGCAGTCCAACCGCCGGTTGAGGTGAGTTGGCGCAGGCTATAAGCTTCCACCCCTTCCAGGAAGGCGATCAACGCCATCTTGCCCAGGGTCTTCTCTTGTAGGTCGTCAGGCCACAGGCCGATAGGGATTGTTCGTTCCAGAACCCGGACATCCACAAACCCGGCCGCGTTAAGCTTGCTAGTGCGCAGGTGGCTCAGGTCTCGTGGGTATCCCGCTTCCTCGGCGGCAGATCGCATGGCAGACGCGTAGATGCTCAGGTAGGAACTTTCCGAGTTTGGGAAGGTTACGGTATCGCCGGCTGGATCGGTATCGGCAATTTCAATATATCCCCCGGGTGTGAGATGTTTGAATGCTAGTTGGTAGATGGTGTCCCAGTTCTGGAAAGCTCCCGAAAGGCCGCGCAAATGAACCAGGTCGAACGGTTCATGATACGTCCATTCGTCTCGAGCGTCGTCGAGCTGGAAGTATACGTTCGGGAGATTGATGTGGCCCAGCCCAGCGTCAAATATACCAATGTCCGAGGCGATTATAGTAGCATTGGGGTGCATCCCGCTCATCTCAATCGCCCAATTCCCGGGACCGGTTCCAATATCTAGGATTCGGCATGCATCTTTTGGTATCGGGACAGTTGTCAAGCTACCGTCGAGCAGGATTAGGTATATTTGATGAACGATATTCAAGCGGGTGTATTCGGTCTCGTCGTTGGGCATAAAGTATGTTTCATTGCAGTACTTGCGATCATTCTCGATGATGGATTCTAGATTATGAGCCTCAAAAGATCTGGTCGATTTTCTGCATCCATCAGCCACTTTTGCCCTTCCAGGGATTCCCCTTGGATTGAATAAAGATTTAAAGAGAAAGGGGAAACAAAAGCTAGATAGGGGTGCGAACATTGAGTGTCCTCCATCGGAATCAGTATCAGACTCCGGGTCTGAATTTAATTCACAAGCTTGTAGTGCTCTTGCATTTTCTTCGCTATCGTCCACCACTATGGAATGGCCGATGCCTGTGTCCGGTGACTGAAAGGCTTTCTCGTCCATGACATGACGAATTTATGGAATAACGACCGGAAGGGAGGTTGGATGCAATTGCCGACTGTAGAGACGGGTGGGTGAAGAAGAAAGAAAAAGTAAATAAGGATGGACGCCCTACTAGTATTATGGGGCGGTCTCTCAGATATGGTATAAGATTCTCGTCGAGAACAAGATTACTCAACCATCAACAATAGTTAATGTCAAGAGGGGAGGAGATTTAACAAGCGTCAGATATGAACAATATAGGGCCTTGATGCTTTAAAAGGTCCTAAATAGTTCTCACTGACACGTGTGGGAAGAAAATGCACGTCATTTCGTCTAGAAGAGGTAAAGAAAGCAAGAGGGAAGCGATGAAGAATTATTTTGATAACGAACCCGATTATTCAGGTGAGGAAATAAAATGGATCTCGCGGGATGCTTGAGCGGGACAGGGAAAGCGAAACGAAACATTTGGTGCGCAGTAGATTGGGTAGTCGGAGACGGTTTGACGTTGGCCCAAAACCCTGCTGTATCTTCATGGAGAAGAAAGAAACAAATTTAGTCCATCATAGTCCGAATCCGAATCCGTGAAGAAAGGGAGAGGTTGAAAGAGAGAGGGAAAGGAAAGAAGAGGCGCACATCCATCAAACAGACTCAAGGCTGGGCTTGGTGAGAGCGCCTCTTCTGCAGCTAACGCCGGCCCTGGGTGAGGATGATAGGGTAATAGGGTGATCAAGCTGGACGTCTCTCACTCACAGTAATAGTAATGGTCAATAGTTAGTAGATTTGCGCACTGGCACCGTGCCCCGAAGATGGGGAACCCAGCCCAAAGGGACCGTTCGATCGTCCGGGCCATTTGTCAACCGGTGGACTATCGTGGAGTTGCCAGGATGCTGGAATTGGAGTCAAGCTGCATGACTGCCAGGTGTCTGGGAAAGCACGTCCAGCGAGGCGGCGGACCTGCAGGAACCCAACACCTGGCGGTGGGAGTGATGCTTTATTTTTTTCATTATTTCTTTTTACCAGCATCATGATGACAAAGTAGCAGAAGGGGTATCCTTTTCATCCGTAGACGAGGTCAGTGTGCTCGACAAGCTGGTTTATTTCTCCCAAGTGGAGCCAAAAAAAGCGACCAAGATGGCACAGCAAGAAAACAACAGCTTTCTCGGAAGAACAGCGCTACAGACCCGTGAGACTGGGAGGGATTATGGAGACCGAAACTAGGCTTGAGAACAGTGACGCCTTGCCAGAGTCAGTAGGGAGCTACACGACGGATTTCTCCGGGCCTCGTAAGTTTGGCAGACGAGCAGCCAACCAGGGGGATAGGGACGGCACCGGTGGGGATTATGTGGTTTAGGACGGGTTGGAGCAATTTGCGATGGGACAGACGCAGTGGTGATCATGTTCTTGAGGTAAGCAGAGGTTGGGAGTCGGGACGGGGATGATATGACCTATCGACTGGACGTTGGTTTTGCAAAGTTGATCCGTTCTCTTGGGAACAGGTTTGTGGATGGTTTTTTGGTGGTGAAGATAAATAATACAGTGGCATGTCGCTTAACAAGACAGACAAAAACACCAACAGTTATAGGGGAAGAAAACCAGAAAAAAATCTCCCATCCACTCAAACAGTATGATTCACAGTAAAAAGGAAATATTAATTACGCATGGACAAGATGTTACACGGCTTCCATCGAAATAATAATCCCTTTCTTTTTTCCCCGCAACGAAAAAAAGAAATGGCGATCTCCCGCCGCGTCGAACAGAACTTTCGCATTCCGTGGATGACGACTCATGCGGAACATTCCTGATCCATCCGCTTGCTGAGCCTCACCAGGTATGACTCTTTGGATCTCACATTGATTGGATCTTGCTGATTTGTAATGATTCAACTTAAAAGACCCGACAGGATGCTCATTGCTTGACGGGGATAAATAATTAACAAAAAAGCATAAACTCCCCGCCCCAATGGCCGAACAAACCCTTCTCAAAACCCCCCGTCGGTTTCTCTTCATCGCCTCGTTAGGAAATATTCGCCCTTATCGCCAGACTCGTCACAGTGCTGGGCATATCCTTCTCGATGCATTGATACCCCTCCTTCCTCCCCGAGTCCCTCTGGTCTCCTCCAAACAACCTTCTGCCGGCCCCATCTTCTACAAAACCTGGTATAGCCCATCGTATATGAACGATTCCGGACCAAAACTCGCTCGACAGCTGAAATCATGGATGTGCAACACGCAATCAGATGGGTTGGGACTTGTGAAACGCGGGGATGTTGCTCTATCTCGTGCGGTGGACATGAGTGAGACGGACAGCGAACAGACCGAATGGCAACTACGGGGGGTAGATCCGCGGTCGTTGACGCACTTTCACCCCACACTGGTCATCTTGCATGATGAGTTGGAGGCGCCACTGGGCAAAGTCAAGGTGAGGATGGGTGGACCGGAACAGGCCAGTTTACGTGGCCATCGGGGTCTTATCAGCGTCATGGAGAGTCTACGCGGGAAGAAGATGTACCCTCCATCCCCGAGTCAGGGTGCGCATGACCGTCTCTCTGTCATGCGTATTGGAGTTGGGATTGGTCGTCCGTCGTCGCGGAATAAGGGAGATGTGGCGGATTATGTGCTGACGGAGATGACGCCGGTTGAGTTGGCGGCGGTGCGGGCTGCAGCTGGTTCTGTGGCTGATCTTCTAGCCGATGAGCTTTATCGTGACGAAAACAAGGCTTAAGGCACGGTCTCAGTGTCTTGTCTAACCCAGTCGACTGAGCTGAGGATTTGACATATGGTACTTTGTAATGTATGTGTATCTATAGAAGTAGAATCCATAGAATATACCCTCCACAAATTGTGACTGAGTAGCTACTTGTGAAAGATGAACCATAGAAAAAGATGGAGTCCAGTTGCGATATTACCAGGCAAAATACTGTATTATGATATACGATGGTGATAACTCCAGGTTTCTAGGCAAGACGAGCCATGTGCGGACATACGAGTCCAGACAAATTAAAGCATGAACAAAGCACCGCGTGATAATAATGACAATCAAGTACAACGACTTGGAAGGATAACGCTGCAAGGGCCCATGAAGCTCTCAAAATAAGCAAATAATAACAAACAGGGCCGATCAGACGGTTCCTGCTATGCTCAAATCCCGAATCTCCTGCAATACTTCCTCTACCCGGTTGTCCAGATCACCCCGAGCGTATTGATCTCTTGATTCGGCATCGAGGTACTGCTGCACTTGCGCCATTCGTGAATATGCCTCGGCACAGAAACGCAGCTGGATTTTGACTAGGGCTTCGAAACTGGGGTCCAGGTACGGCACACGCAGGTCAATGAGTTGTGGTAGTTCGGTGAACAGTTGCTCGTTTAGCTGTTCATAAGATTGCTTGGCCATCTCGGCCTCACGCTCCATCCGCGGAAGCTTGGTGGCATCCTTGTCAGGCTTCTCGACCAGCTTCTTCACCTTGGCACGCATTGAGTCATAGTCGAGTAACTTGTGGTTTCGCTTCTTAATACACTCGTTGATGTCGGGGAAGTAGGCGCAAAAGCGAGATATCGGGTCAAGAACAGTTGCTCTGCAGTTGGCGGTCAGCCATCATGTAAGACCCACAAAATCATGCTGCCTTGCATGCATACCTGTATGGTCCATCCAACGCTTTGATAGTCTCCGCATCGAGATCTTCCACAGCCTGCTTGTAGCTTCTGCTCACACCGTCACGCGTTCCGGCATCGCCGTAGAAAGCGTCTATTGTCTCCGCAATGCGCATCTGCGAGGCCGTCATCGCTGTGAGTTGATCAGCATCCGCCCTTACTTCACTGCTGTGTATGTTGACAGAATGACTAACCTCGTAACGAATCCAAGTATCCTTTTGCTTCTTTCTGTAGGCGATTCGCCGCCGCCTCCATGGTTCGGTATCGTCTATACAATCCCAATCAGTACCGCGATCCGCTTGACCCGCCCTGATCTGCAAGGCGCCCAGGAACCATACCGCTCTTCGATCTCATAATCGCGATCATTCGTTCTTTCAACGTGCCCTGTCAGGTGAAGCAGCATAAGTCAGTATTCACCATCTACCAAATCCCGTATATCCCGAGAAATGATTCCGGCCAGTTGTCGAGTCGTTTGGGAGGCTGTGACCCGGTCGCTAGAAAACAAAAAGTGGCGATCATACCCGTCTTCATCATCACCTGCGTCGTCGCACGGTTGACATTTTTCTTGAAACCTGAATGATACCCCCCGTGTCAGTTTCTCGAGTCGTATAATAAAGAAAGGGTGGCGCTGCATACCTGCCCAGGACATGATGGCGGTAGGCTGTAGGCAGAATCGTAAGGGGGAGTGCTGGTTCACAGAAATTGCGCCTAGGGCTCAAGATAAGAGTATTCCAGAATGAAAATGGAACGTGGAGATAGTAGGGACAGCTATTGCTGATGATAGAGAAATCAAGGAGAATGAAGAAGATCTGAACCGGTCAGAAACGAGATGCCCAATGCGGGATGATGATGGATGTTCCAGAGTGGCTTGGTTGTGGCTGTGGAGGATCCGATTTTACCAGCCCTGTGTACGCCCGTCGGTACGGTACGAGACGGTACTGTACGGGTAAATTCTAGGCATCAGTATCGGATTCTGCGGTATCCTTTCCGTATTAGGGTAATCGGTACGTCATGCAGCTCTACCTACTCCCCTGTACCCCTGGAAGTGTTACATCGCTAGTATCAACGTCTCCTTGGTGATGTCAACTACGATTCTTATCTCCTCTCCCAAGAGTCGAATGAAGAGAATGACTGTGGAGTCGGAAGAAGAACATTATTCGGACGGAAGAAATCAAACAAAGTAAAGAAACTGCATTATTATTTCCCTCGAAGATCCCCATCCTGATAAGAAACCACTCCAGTGACTCCAAAGACAAGAACCACGTGTTTCAAAACCAAAAGCAAAACAGCTGTAGGGGTAAAACAGCAGGACAGTATGGCATCAATATTGCAGCAAGCATTCATCCGTGACCCGCAACGTGGCGGTTGTTTGATCCTCTGGTCTTCACCCAGTCCTGAAGCACCTTGTAATTCCGGCAGGTGTGCTTCCGTTCAGTTTCTCCCAGAAGAGCGAAATGATAATGCTCACTTCCATTTAAATAAACCGGCCGCAATGTGACTGGGGTCATGTCGCCAGAGCACATGACTGACTGACGCAGTTGATCTATACAGTGGTCTGCAACCGAGTGGGTCAGTCATGGAGAAAGAAGCGGGGGGACAGTGAGGAAGCTCACCAAGATGCATCTGCATGTACTCCATGGGGAAAGAATGATCTTTATAATGGTCGGGATAAAGCATCTTTCTCAACGCATTGACGCAATGAAGTGAATGCATCACGTCAATCCCACCATAGACCCCAGGCGACTCGACATAACCCTTAACCTTGGGCAACGGTTTTAGAGGCAGGGAATACTGATCTTTATCGAACTGTGAAACCTCTGACTCGTCTAGCATGATATAGCGTCCTGCAGTGAGCGCATCCCAATTGTCATCGATCTCTTTGGACGGGGGGCCGGTATAGACAGGATCATTTGGGTTGTTGACCTGGTACAGGAAGCCATTCTCGTCTGCTCTGATGGCATTGGTGAAACGAACTTGCTCAAGAAAGATTGACGATTTGGCATCATCCATGTCAGTCGAGAAACCGGATTCGTATGTCGACTGGCTTGGACGAGGGAAAGACAGCCAAAGAATCACGCAGAACTGGAGAAAGGAAAACAGGCCTAGACCATAGGTGGAATATTTCCAGAGCCGGGCGGGATTGCGATGAGAATCGACATCTCCGGTGGATCTTTTTGTCTGTTGACCCCCGATAAGTCCTATTCCCTGCTCCTCATTGAGGTCCATCATTGTCGGTTGCCAGAGTATCCCGCACGCTCGAGTATCAATTGTAGTCGGAAAAAATCGCCATCAATTGACAGTCAACGATAAAGACAAGAGAGATTTGAAAAGATGTCGAGAGAAAACAAAAAAACAAAAAAAGCCCAGCTCAGTTCAAAAGGAAAAAAACAAAGCAATGCGTAGAGAGTGAATGGCGCATGACTAATCGCTCTAGGCCTGTTCTTTGTTCTTGATGCTAGCGACGTAGCATTAAGCTAAACAAGCCAGTCCACAAAGAACGAGGAATTCAATTTCCGACCAAAAGACCTCATAATATGTCTACACGAGATGCAAACTTTCTCTATCGACTCTTTGCATTGAAATAACAACGCTTTGGCCTGGGCGATTCTCAGTGTTTCACCTTGACATGCAGTAGCGAGCGGACGGCCTCCGTGGGTCTATCTCGACAGTCTGCCCACGTCGGATCCCAAACCGCGCTCGATATTAATTTATTTCTCGTTGAGTTTTGCTACGTCAAAACAAGAAGGTCGATTTTGACGATCACTCTGAGGTTACAGTTGGGACTTGAAAGACGCAATTTAACCATTCATAGATAAGTAGAGGCCGTCGTGCTGTGTTTTCTTTGTTCTCTAAACTTTTCCAATCATCATTGATTTTGACTTTCTCTGCTTCTTTGTGCTCTGTCATACCTCAAAATGCGTCCTTTTGCGCTGATCCTCGCCTTCATTGTTGGTGTCACCATGGCTGCACCAGCCCAAGATATCACATCTAACCAGCTCGCTCGACGTGAGGTATGTTGATCATCTTTCTATTGGATAATGTATGAACTGGGCTGACTTTATGACTACAGGACGTGAGTCATGTGCCCTACTAGGGAAGAAGATAACTATTCAGCAGGGCTGATCAATTCGGAATATACAGGCTGTGAGTGACTCCTAATGGTGGATGTGGTATGAATTAATGCTAATGTTGGATACAGGTGGCCGATGAGGTGAGTTTACTTGAGAGACTACCTGAACACGGCTGATTGATATATTCAATAGGTTCTCGATGAAGATAGTGTTGTAAGTGCCAATGGCCTTCCGAAGAAAACAGCACTGACAATCGACAGGCCGTACGTTATAATCCCAGATGACTAGTATCAGGTATGAGTTAATATGGAACTAATATTTACCAATTCAGGCTGTCGTAAGTGAACCTACTCTCAATATCTCTATATTCAAAACTAACAATGTACAGGCTGTGAGTGAAAAAGCAGGTCTTCAACCCCGAACCCTTGCTGACAACATACCAGTAACCGAACGGAACCCCGAGAATCAGAAACACCGGTTGGAGATCGACGGATCACGCCAACAAACATACAGTATTCCTCAGAGAAGATCGAACAGCGGGATGGTCTGCACTGACCAGATGACCGTCGGAGGACAGCTGGTGTCGAAGGATGCCTGATATAGAATGCTTGCATTCTTATCAAGCTTGCACTGTCATGCAAATGCAAAGATAACTCCAATTTACGATCATGTATACCAATTTCCATCAACTTCTATCGAAATACCTGTATATCCCACATCCTCACTCCAAACCCGTAAAAACGTCATCGTTCTGACTCTCCCGCTCGATGTTTGATATTCAAGACCAATATAATTACAGCCGATCATCCCGTGGATCAGAGCGGAGACTAAAGCAGACACCCATGTCAACCATAATAAAAGCAAATATAGCACACTTAAACACCTTCCTAAATCACCAATGGCCCTCTGTGCCCCTCCCAATGAAACGAAGCGATATGGCCCTCTGCTTAGAAATCCCCACCGAGTCAAACACCCATGGAATGTTTAGATAAAAAACGCCTGATGGTCTGATTTGCCACATGCGACTCGGCATGCGCTTGGAAAACTCTGGGTCGGAGAATTCTCGTATAAACCATGTTTAACGCATGTACGGCTCTTATAAATCATCTAGCTTGGCGAGGACACGGTAGGTTGCGCTCCACGTTGCGGTGTCGATGCCTCTGGATGGAAAGTTTTAATGGTGTAGACGAGACGTATGACTTCAGAGTACATGGTATCTGACATCTATTTGTCAATACTGTAGGTAGATGGATTTGGAGAAGGGGTTTAGACCTACATCAGCCTGCAAGTCTGCAGAGGTATAAAATTGACATGCCTCGCTTTGGGGTCATCGGCTTGGCCATGCTAGACTCCATAACTATGTCACCGTGGACGTAGCGAAACCAAAACAGCGATGTCTACCAAGACGTGGATCCCAGTTCTTATCGTCATGGACATGATCTGTCTTGCCACATTTGACATAGTAGTAGTTTGCGTTGTGCACGCACCGGATGGAGCCACATTTCACCAATAGTCACTGGCAGACGAAGCAGGGGACCACGAATATATCCAACCATTTAGATGTAGCCTGGCCATAATAGCCCAAAATTGGGCTGTATCTATCGTGCTAGCAAGGAATGTCGGTTTCCCATGTCCGTCGTAGTCGTAAAGATTGAGAGTCCGTCGGTGCAGCGTGGGTGAAATCTGTCGCAAGATAGGCCGGATTAATGAACTCTGGAAAGTCCACAACCTCTCTTCCTTGGAATACATGGTGATTGATATTTGTAATCGAGACAAGCCTGCCCAGAACCGCAAATTCCAGCTTCAATTTGATGCTATAAACCATCGACTTGAGGATGACCTGCATGTAATAGAAGTTCAAAAACTCCATTACCAATAAAGCAATATCCATCATTATAATAGCCAAGCTAATTACCAGTAGCTCGTATAGGATTTGTGTTCGACGACTGTTCTTTTCCGGGCTGAGTTTGAGTAATTTGACCGTCTCGTAGATGTACAGGGAGGATATAAGGAGTTCCTGCGCACAGAACCAGGTCACCTGCAGCCGCTCCATGACACCATATGCTTTATTCCAGCGGTCTCTTCGGATATACGCAGATCCATACGAGACCACCGTTGTCGAGACGCAGAGTACCACTGCACTGATGATGATCAGACGGAGAATAGCCCGGAGGACCTTTTGACTCTGCAGAACCAGATGCAATCGCGAATATAGCACCACCGACTGTCCCGGGACCATAAAATACCAACCGAACGTGGACATGGACAGTGCGAGCCAGAGAGGCCCAATGGCGAAGAAGTGCAACAGAGCGCCAATGGTTGTAGGCATGACTCCGGCGACGTTGGAGAGTAACATAGACCAGAAGTAAGTTCCCCCATAATGCTGAAAGGCCAGAAAGAGCAGAATGGTCAGTTCGACTGCATTATATAGGGCAATTGAGAGCAAGGCTCCCATGGTGACTTTGACGGTGACGCTATTTCCTTCATAGCCCTCGACGAGCCCTAATGGGGGGTCATCACGGTAGTTCAATCCCGGCATGATGCATAAAGCTTGGATATCTTTCGTAGATGATGTTGTCGAGTATCGATTTGTTCATATTATGGTCTCTTGTCTGCTTTCCATTAGGTCGGCAACGCATCCTGGCCCTCTCAGTCATGTAGAATCCCAACTGCACCTAAGACAGCGAGAGCAAACGTTGAAGTAGAATTATTCCAATCCAGAATTAACTTTTGCTTCATTTCCCCGCGAACTCTGTTGGCCGTTAACTTTCATGGCTTCATATCAATTGGTTTGGGTCGAAGTTTCTTTTGATTGGCAAACCATCCTTTGTTAAATACGAGTTCAGGCACTTCTTTGTACAAGATGTCCAGTCTTCTTGCTCAGTGTATATCCAGACACGGATAGTGTCATCAAATCCTACGCCAAATAACAAAATGGCTATCCTGGTGAATCCATGTATGTGTTGTCTCGTCCAGCATGTTTTCCTGGGGCATTGACAAAAGGACAATGCGTCTACTCCTTATTTGGATCTTCAGTTTCTCCAGGCATAACATTTTCCGGAACTTCAGGCTGAATAACACCATCGGGATCTAGGCACTCAGGTCGCGAGTACACTCCAATGAAAGTATCTTCCACACCTTCAACACTATTCCAAAACGTGCAGGCGTAGTTGAGCGATACACGCCACTTCCACCAGATCATATCCTCCGAAACTTCTGCCTGGCCAGGGATAGGATCGTCACCCCAGAACTCTCTTTCATAGCTGCAGTGTAGGACTACCGCCGACTGCTTGGAAGGACTTTTCATCCAGCACGGCAATCCACGATTCCGAAATACTTGTCGTCCGTTCGACTTTATGTCATGAAAGTCGTTTGGAGAGGAAGCCGCGTAATTCGGCGTTGCTCGTGCTTTCGAAGCCAGTATCAAAATATTGAACGGGGAATTCGGTTCTCGGGTTTCTTGTTCGGGGGGTACGGACTAAGCTGAAGATATTTGCAGCAAGGTCTTCATCTCCGAGGAGACATTCTGTCATCAGTCGATTGGGCCCTGGGTGAAATTAGAGGGGCTCTTTTAGTTCAGGAGCTGCCATACGTTGCAGGCACTTTTACTGTGCAGAAGAGTAAGACAGCTGACATGATGGGTGTGGCTGTTTGGCAGGAGTAAGTATGCTTGAAGATGTATACTAGAAACTGTTTCAAAGGCGGATATGGTGTAGATGATGAGGTATTCTTAGCTGGAAGATGACTTTTGTGCTGGCAAAAGGTCTCGGATAGGAAACTCACCGGACAGCTCGCAGCGGGGTCCAAACACAAGCCTCATAATGGCATCATGCCGGTGTTCATAACAAATAGAAAGAAAAAAGAAAGAAAAAGATGCTTATATAATATATCTGGATCACTTGCACTTGCCCTCGTACCCTTCATCTTCATGTCTTCGCTTTGCAAACACTCTTATCATTATTTGCCAGTATTTTGCAGGAATGGTTCTCTGGCAAAGATTATTAGCCTCTATCTTTACTATTTTATTTGGTGATTTGATATCAGGTGTCCTTGTTCTGAGTTGTCTTTTTGGGACCGAATTGATTCACTTGTTGCTGCGATGGTCGTCGCCCTTGGATCACTGAGCGCCGTCGTTGGCAGGATATTCCTCGGATACTCTTGGATAAAAGAGCTTTTTTTAGATGGTCTATAATAGTAATGCCCCTAGGCAGTCTTCTGACACATGCTTGCCACTACCTCTGGTGTCCTATCTGTGATTAGAAATTGGTCTATGTAGGCAGGACCTACGCGTTTACCCACGTACCCGGTAGCTTAGGTATACTATGGTAACTAAGCCTGGAACGTTACAATACAGATCCACCAGTGAATATGTACTCCTACTTAGGTACGACTTCAACCTCAAATCTGGTGCTTGACTTTCCTGTTCTTTTGTAGATCGAATCTTGGTACCACCGCGGAGCACTGCTCTAGATCAACATGCCTGACTCCGAGATTGAATTCTTCCCTCAAGAGTCCATTGAAGAGTTCTTCGGAGGCCATATCAGCTTTACTCAAGGATGTACTGGAACCTGGGCCCTTGGACAGAAACTCAATGAAAGACACGACCAATCCACCAAAGAGGAGTTCGAAGCATATGGTGCTCCCTCTGCTGCGTATGGAACATTTGAATGCTTCAATGTCGACGGCCCAGGAGAAATAGCCATCATGAAAATTTCCATGCAGTTTGTCCCCCCCTTCCTTCCAATCCACAAAACACTGCTAATTGTTCAAGGATCCCTTACGCAGGACCGACCTTTCAGTCTGCCCGGACAAGAGCACGACAGACCTCCAACCAGCTCACTAGTTATACTCGATCAGAGCTGAAGCGTGCCAAAAGCTGAGACAGCATGGATCAAGATTGACACCAACTCTTATCAATCACAAGAGAGAGAGACAGGGACAGGACTGGCCGATATCAAGTGGATTTCTTTTCTTCTTGATAACAGAGAGTGTGTCAGGTATGCCGCTCGAGGATGTCTACTGGGATCTTGATCCCCAGGAACGCGAGGCAATCCGACAGGCGTTCCGACTTACCTGGGAGTATGGATACAGTATCCCGTTTCTTTATCTTTAATATATCTGAGATACTAATATTAGTAATAATTAGGGAGTGTCTTAGAGCGGGTGTTATTTGCTTAGAATCTGGGCTTGACAATCTCGTCTGGGACTCGGAGAAGAAAGCAGTGTAAGTCAACCGTTTCAAAGTTTATGGATTTATAATAAAAACTTCTAGTTACATACTCAGATTCATCTTGCCCGGCTGAATCTACAGACCAATGGAAAGACGTTGAATGGATTGCATGGGGTTTAGCAGAGCCACATCGGGGTTATCGTTGGTCAGAGGAGGGCCCAGTTCATCCAGACACCTCGTCCTGGAGACTGATTTCAGTTTGAATATTCCTTCACGCGCAAGAAAATATTTGGATATGGTATGACAGAGACAATATATGGTTGGCATGGTTATTGCTGAAGCCCCAACGGCTTGCCCTAATTACCATTCAGCGAGTTATTATAGCTCTATCAATGTTATTGCTTATTGCTTCATCTCTAGTTCTTCGATAATATCTTACGACCCTCTTCTCCCAGAGATATTCACCTGTATCGTTTCGTTTCGCTACTGTCCCCAGAATTCCTATTTTAAGCATCTTGCAATGCTTCAAGTCATCAGTTACGATCCATACAAACGAGATAGACTGACTCATATCAAAAAATACCAATGACCTTCTTGACTTCATCCGGACAGTGTTCCTTGTGGATATGACTATCGCTTTCAAAGCAAAAATGGCTGACCCAAACCGGATTTACCGGGTCTTGGATTACATTTCATCATATAGACACCGTGCACCGAACACACCATCTTAAATCCTTTTAGATGAGCGACGTCTACCGTAACCTGCACTCCCGGATACTTGTGATGTCTCGGCTCGTAATCCCCATCATCCATAGCCACAGCCCTTGCCCCGGGAGTCGTACAACCAATAAGTACACTTGGTCAGTCGTCAAAAATGAACTTCATCCCGGTGATATAGTCTTCCCCTGAGATTCTAAGAGCCGAGATGGCAATGCTGCGCAGAGAAGGTGTTATATCCACCCACTCGCTGCGCGTGTTTGAGTAGCATGTATTGTGGTAATGCTGGAGGGCCCGGCTGCAAAAGTGCAGCGGCATTTGATGCTGCAGCGACTTATAGATGGCCAGAGTGGCATCTCTCAGCCACCGCAAAGTCTCCCACGATTTGATAGCAAAGTCATATTCAATATTACACTTGGGCTGACAGGTACAGTGGTAAAGGAGCTTCCAGTCTATGCGTTCTTTTCCCCCGTCTTCCGCGTCGGTGACTTTTGAGCGACAGGATGAAGGGACCCACGCTCACCGTTGATGGCGAATCTTGTTCGCCAGAATGCAGTGCTTGTGAAGATGGGTATCATCACTCTCGAAACATGACGCAGGCTCAGAAGGACCTGAGTCGGTAGTTGGAATGCGATGGCTTTACAAATCTCCAGAGGAAACAAACGGAAGCAATCGGTGGGGTTTTGGTGGATTGCTGCTAGTCTTTGACTGACATCATTTGACAACCTTGGAGGCGCTTTTGGAGACTGCATGAGTTGCTCGAGAGTTGGGAGGATTAAAGGATCATAGCCATCATGACCTGGTCCACGAGGTTCAACAACATCATGGTACCATGGCCCTGCAGACAGTGAAGAAATTAGGATATGAATGGGAAGAGAGACAGAGAGAGAGGGAAGGAACCTTCTGGCACTGGTAGATACTCCAAAGCGTCGTAGAGACTGGCCAAATCAAATTTCTCTGAACCGATATGATCCATGAACGAGTCCCAACATCTCGCATGGAACAGATACACGCCTGGGATGGGATGGGGAGGGTCTTTCAGGAGGATGGAATCCTCCCCCATCGTGTCCCATCGTACTGCTGGGTTGGTGGGAGGTCGAAGGTGATGATCGTGCTTGACTGAACCAACTCCAGTCAGTTTGACACCATCAGGGGCTTGGTACACCGCTTTAAATTCTGAATGACATGACCGATATGCCCTCCAGCTGCGAATAATTTCAAGACCACAAATGATACATATCGTGCCATCATTGAATACTGATTGGAAAGGCATGGTTAGTGTAACTGATATCTCGTTATGTCCAGCATGTCTACGGGTCACAACGATGTAATGACTTGAACAGATTCAACCATGGGTAGATCTATTAATATCGCTCTATATTCTAATCTCTTCAGCAATCATACTCTCTTCACAAGTTTATCCCCAATCCGCGCCAACGAAGCCTCAAACTCCTTAAACGACTTGGCTCTCCACTTCGCCCCTCTCTTCCCAGGAATCGTCCCCTTCCCCGTGAACCCAATATAGAGCACATCATGATCCGTATGTCCCTGATCGGCCGTGATGCTATCACGAGGAAAACACGCCGTGGCGAGCGAAATCGACGCCTCCCCGGTCTCAACCCCGTGGTTTGTATCCCCCCACACCCCGTAAAAGAGCTGGTTATTGCACACGACCAGCATCACGCTCAACGGCTTCATCCCCACACTTTGTGGGTTAAATGAGGGCGTTGCACCGGTATTCCCGAAGACGATGTAGCTGTGGATGTTGGCTTTGAGGTCGGAGATGCCGTGTTGTCTGACGGTGTCTTGGAAGGCTGTGTTGCTCTGGCCAGAGGGGTCGTTGGTGCATTTGCCTTCGGTGTTGTCGAAACCATCACAGCCGACGTCCATATCTCCTGTCAGATAGACGAGGCCTTTGTGGTCGCCGCAGTAGGTGATTCCTGCTATTTGGTGTCAGATTGGTTAGACCGTTATTAAGGATGGATACGTACAATTCCCATGGCCATCACGAAATCCGGTCTTGATAGGATGTGTGCAGGGTTTATTCTGTTTTGTTAGTATATCAATATGCCATGTGATATGGATGGACTCACCTTGACTTTGTTGTAGAAACTCCGGACATTAGGAGGGACAGATCGAGTGTGTATAGTAGTAATTAGCAGAATCCATATTAGTATCGTATTAAACAGACTCAACATATTGACACTGATTCGTGTTGATTAGATCAAAGCATAGTCAAATCGACATGACTCCAGTCTATACGATTCTAGGCTTCAACATCCACAGTACCATGGATATACCAGCCAGTCATCCGCAAATGGGTAAATCTAGTCTTTTTCCATCTTGTATAGGCAGAATACTACCTCAACACTATCATCTGACACTCCAATACTACCAAACCCCCAAACAGGACCAGAAGCCATCACCAGTTATTGGATACGGCCTCGTATTGACTTTGTAACTTTGTACGGACATCCGTATTGAACCGCCTGTCAGCATACCAGCCAATACGGAGGAAATCCCTGCAATACATGATGTAATAATCCACATGGTTGGCGGGGACGCTTTCATGCACAACACCCGAAATGGTCTACAGTCAGAAAGCTACTAAACTGCATGTACATGAAGAGCCACTTTTTTTTTTTCTTCTTTTTCTTTTTCCCCTCTGGTGGTATGGATTCATCATCCCGGGTACAACCGATGGAGTTGATCGTTTTTTGATAACTGACGTAACTTGGAAGTCGATCATGTTTGCCATCGTACTTTGTTCGTCTGTCTGTTCTGCCTGTCTCAGTGTGCTACCGTGAAATCAGAGATTGTATGTCGAAACAGTTATTGAAACAACTAACTATCCTAGGCTATAGCATCGCCATAATCCATAATACCGATAAAAAGAAATAGACCACCACCGGAACTAGAGGGTATCAAACCAGAAAAAAAACTAACAATGCAACCATGCAAGAAAAACGAAAAGTGCCAGTAATCCACCCAAAAATCAAACGCTGGGAGAGAAGCCATAGTAGAGTTCAATTGGAGAGAGCTCGTAATCGTCATAGTTATACAAGAGCTGGGTTGCAACAGCAAGTCAGCATCAGAAACTTGTTAAAACAGTAAAAAAAAAAAAATTGCAGATAATGAAACAGAAAGAAAAAGAGAAAAAAAAAAGAAAAGCTGGAAAGGTCATGACTCTTCGTTGCATTGGCATGGAAAACATGACGATCAAACTAAGCCCATAAGCTAAAAGAGCAGGAAAAAAAAATAAAAAATTTGGACACATTGCGCCGGTATAAAAAGCAAAGGTATCTCCTTCTATGGGGTAGTTCGAAGAAGGTTCAAAAATCCTCGCAAAGGGTGCAACACATAAAAGCCACCCTGAGTATCATAAAACACAGGAGACAAAAGGAGCAGTTATCACAGGGGACACTTTTTTTTTTTTTTTTTCGGACCAACGTTCAAAAATCAAAGCGCTGAGACCATGCCCGCCTGCCCCTTGAGCCCCCAATGGAGTAGAATGAAATATTGAGTTGTAAATGAAAATCATCATACTAGATCAAAATCCTTCCTCACCAGCCTTGCACAGCTTGATCTCCCGAAGCCATTCGGATTTGAGGACCTGCGAGGCATTGATGCGACGGCAAGGATTGGGATCAAGGATGGAATAGATCACGTTGCGACAACGAGCCTGAGACACGTTTGTAAGCTTGGACGTCCTGTGTACCGTTTTCTGATCAGCCCTTACCCTATGCAAAGTCTCGATGGGTGCGTGGCCATCTTCGTGTTTGCGACCTTCCAAATAGCGCTGGTAAAATTCATCCTCCTCCTTACGGGCCACCCTCCATAGGTGTCGTCCCGTTCGCATGGCCATGTAGATGACGCCGGTGGCCCAGAGATCGACAGCACGAGGGTCAAACTCTTTTTCGACATACTCCTCGGGAGCGATGTAAGGGGCGGAACCGCAAAGTCCCGCTGTCATGTGCGCCTCCTTTTCCCAGGCCATGCGGAAACACTCGCCGTTGCCAAAGTCTGTAATTTTAAGCGCTCCGTGGGTAGTCAGGAGGAGGTTTTCAGGTTTGAGGTCACGATGCGCAACGCCCATCTCGTGCATGTACTCCACTCCCCGCATGAGTTGCTTGAAAAAACAATCGGCTTCGGCCACTTCCAGCTTGCCAGCAGCCAGCACAAGTGTGTACAGGTCCCCGCCTGCACAGTACTCCATGACCTCACAGTAGTCGCCTTTTGCATCTTGCAACAGGTCTAGGGTGTGGATGACGTTCGGGTGGCGAAGGGAAGAAGAGATGCAGAATTCTGAAGTCAAGCGCTTCTGGTATTTCTTGGAGGTTTCCTGGGGACGGCGGCGGAATTCCTTGACCGCATACAGCTGTTCCATCTTGGAATCCCTGGGATCCACCTTGTGAGAGATCCGGACAATGCCAAAGGCCCCGCGACCAACAATCTCCTGGCATTTTCCATATTTGTCGACCAGCGAGGCGGTTGCATTGGGGCCACCCTTCTTATCGAGGGCCAGCTTATCGCGCTCGGTCTTGAACTGGTCGATCCATGTCGACATGAGAGACAACTGCTGATCATCCACGTGGTCGTCCTTCTTTCGGCTGCTGCCGCCGAGCATGTCTCGCAGGAGATCAGTCAGCTTCTCTTGCCGCCTGGCACTCTTGAGGTGATGTAAATGCATGTTTTCCGGCTCCATTTCGAAGCGCTTGTGGACAATTGACCCTTCTTTCGAGTCCTTGCCACCAGTCTTGCTCTTCTTCTCGGGCTTTTCCGGCCTCTCGTCACCTTTAATAGATGTCTGTCGAGAGGGAGCTCTCGAAGAGGGCTTGGATGACGGTCTGGACGGCCTTGCGGTACTGCCGTTAGCGGAAGGCTTTGCACCATCTGAGCTGCTATCCGAGAAGTCGCGTGAAGGTTCAGGTTGCTCCTTGGGGGTAGTTTTCCCTGTGCTGGAGAACATGCGAGAGATACGGGTGGCCATGGTAGGTCTAACAGGCTTCCCGGACGCCGGAGGCATGGGGAGAGCATCCCCACTCACGGCGGACAGATTCATGCCCGCAAGAGCACGTGTTACCTGAGGGTCTCCATCGCGAGGGTCTGACGAAATGAGGGACGTTGCGGTAGAGGAGACTGCGGAAGGTACAGGTGAGGCAGATTGCGGAGTCATGTGCGGTGATTCGGAGCGAAGCTGAGCTTTTGCGCACGGAGAACTAGAGGATCAGATTTGCCCCCGTGACGAAGAAAGAGGACAAGCGCCTACAGCACGAAGCTGAAGATGCAAAAGAAAAGTAACTTGAGATGGTCGGAAAAAGAAAGATGAAGGAGTGAGGAAAGAAAAAAAGGGGGCGCGGAGGAAAAAGGTGAGAGTGGAAAAAAATTTCTTGGTGGTGGTGGTGGCCTGAGGCGAAGGGCAAAAAAAGTGACGAAAGTGACTTCGTAGTAGGCGGAAGTGGTGGTGGTAGTGGTAGTAGCAGGAAAAAGAAAAGAGCACCGCGCAACAAGGCACGGAATGCCCAGATGGGACGGTAACTATGCTGAAAACCGCAAAATGAAAGTAGTTTGAAGTTTGAAGATTAGGGGTCAGGTGAGGTGCACGAGTACAGGAAGCAGAGGAAGAGAGTAATGCAAGAGAAGAAGAAGAATGAGAGGGAGGACAAAAAGGCGCTGCCTACGGGGCGACGAGGTTGAAATAGTACCAGTAGGCAGTAGGAGTAGGTAGGAGTAGGAGTAGGAGTCGCACTGCGGGCTGTACGTCGTGGTAGCTGCTGCTATGGGGGACAGGCCGAGGAGCAACTAATGTGGGCGCCTTTTTTTTTTTTTTTTTTTTTTTTTGATCCAAACAAATGAAGAGAAAGAAACGATCCTTTCCACAGGTTCAACAGATTGTGGGCACCAAGCGAGAGAATAAAATAAAGAAAGGAAATAATACTACATACTGTACGTTGACCTACGACGACGTCCTGTAGAGACACACACGCACACACACCCTGCGCTGCCGGTTTTGGAAGACCAAGCCCTCAAATTTTTTTTTTTTTGTTATTATTAAAAATTCATTTTGATTTTGATTTTGATTTATTTTTTCCAAGGAAAAAGTAATGAAATCAAGATGAATATTTCCTCTGCTCCATCGAGTCTACCGCTTCCTGTTCGCGGTTACACGCCCGTCAGCGGCAGTTCTAGATGCCTGCAGCGTATGGTATGTACCATGTATCGTAATTTACGCCACATGCACGAGGCTTGAGCAAGGCTGTGTTGCCTACATTGCTTTTTGCCATCTTTTTATAACTTTCGATTATATTCTAGAGTCATCTTCATATCCTTTTACTTTGATTTCTAACATTTATAATATCTAACTTCCACCTCTTGGCTGTTTTTTATCTGGTGATTTCAGATCATAAGATTCAGCGCCCATACCGGTAAGCCAGCCGTTGAAACAGCCGTGTCCAAAACGTGGCGCGGAGCTGGTTTGCCCTAAGTGCTGCTGCCTCCTATTATGGGGTAAATCATAATCATCGATTTCCAAGTAGAAATCATATCATGTAATTTATCCAAGAGGATCCTTGGAACCAATACTGGGTCTGCTTCCGTAAAGAAGTATCTTACGACAAGATCCTGACTAAGAAAACGCTCCCGGTGGGCGTTGATTATTAACACACTGGCGATGGAGGTCCGGATATCGAACTGCATAGGTCAATCCGGCGTCGGATGACGTTTCACCCGTTGGCTCAGGTTCGTTCGGTAATCATCATCTGCCTCTGTGCTCTGTACACCGTTGATATAATTCAGAATCATAATTCGTGAGGCTGTGCTTGTTCATGATTCGATGTTCCTCGGTTTGGGCTTGGGACGCTCCCTCCAGCAGATTCTGACCTACCCAGATGAGCTTAGCTAAAAGCCTCAAGCTTTGTCCCACCAATACTCCCGTACAGATGAGGGGTAAACTGATTCAGGAAATACGGAGGAGAGCCACCGAGGGGTAAACGATTCACCTCTCCACCGTTACTGGACGCTTCTCCTGTCCTGAGATCGACTGTGTCCCCCTCCCTCCCTTTGAGTTTTTTTTTTTTCCCCTATTTCCAATCCTCCAACTCATCCAGTATCCACGTTTCTGGGGACTAGCTCCTGCCGGCACCTGATTGTGGTGGACATGACACCAATCTCCCACGCGAGTCTTTCATCACCATTCTGGGGAAGCCTTTGCTCTCATTTATTGGATGCGCAGTACGTCATGATATGAGTGTGTGAATTATGAATGCACCACTGAGTACACCCCCCGATGATGTCCAGAGTTTGGTCAAAGGACAGCTGACTCGAGGTGTATAGCAATGGGGAGTCATGGACAGCTTGGAGAATCCCTCAATTCTTAGCTATTATCTGACTCATAGTCGATCATGCAGACCCCGGCATGTCTATTTCAGCTTCTGCCAATTTAACTCTCCGTCTACGTCTACGTCTGCTTCTGCCATTGCCATCTGCCATCATGCCATGAAATCGGTTATCAAAGGCTTTAGCATGTCACCAGGCCGTATTTGGAAGAAGACGGTCCAGATTATCGTCATGATATCTTCAGGCCTACAGACTGAATACTTGATGAAGATCGTTTGTCTCGTCTGCCTTCGTTTGCCTTCTCGTATCCAGTCGTTATCAGCAGCACCAAGATGTTCTAAACAAAAGCAATGATGCTGTTGATAGTAGCTTGCGGCCTATGAAAAGAACCGCTCACCACATGCCTGTTGATGAAGTATACGAAGTCTTATCTGATGATGAGACCATCATAAGATCTTCAGACGTCAGTTACCTCGGTCATGGGTCAAATTACTAGACCTACTCCTAGTCCTGCTGTCTGTAATTGCGGGGATGTCGAATACCACCAGTAGCCACAAGCAGGGCGACTAAGGTATGTTAAATTAGGATAGATGGGATTTTCCGCTTGACGTAATGGGCAGAACAACGAGGGATTTTCCAAAACCAATAAGATCGACCTTGATCCCCCGATGAAACAGTATCCATTCCGAGTTTCTGCCGTCAATCGTTGGATGTTTTTAACTGCGGGTCTGTACAATGAAGCCTTTAGTCTCTACAAAGTACAATATAATACACCTAATACATCCAGTATGTATGTATGAGATCTGCGACGAGTCCAATTCCTTTCCTGCATATTGATGGTATTATCTTTCCGCGTGGAGCCATGCCATCTGTATCCTGGAAATAAAATACATACATTACCTTACATCCGGCGACGTAAAATACACCATCGGAAAACAACCCCCATCCGATTCCTTTTCGTATTGACATTTTTACATATTTAGTTTTCAAATAAATATCATAATAAATAAGGAGAGAAAACAAATAACGATTCACAATCAGGAGCTTTGGGGAATTCCGAAAAGGACCAACTGCATGCCAACCCTTGACAAAGAAAAAAGGCTGCAAATGTTTTTTGACCGCTAGTTGCAAGGCCATATGTTCGGCCAGTTTGGTTCTGGGCTGAGAAACGTGGGGAGATAACAATTCATCGATGGGTGATCAGATGAGATCTGTATTTTTTGCGGTGAGGCCTTATATACCTGTTCTACCATGGAATTCACTTTCAATTTGCATTAATTGGATACCTATCAAGCTATTGGCTCTCGGCTGGATGGACTGAAGAGAAGAAGTGCAAGAACTACTGGATAACTCCACATCCCCATACCAATTACCCAAACAACCAAGAAATCTCGGCACCAATTCTAAAGCAAATAAGTTACAACGGTCCCGGTTCAAGCTTCGTCGTATCTTGGCTATCAGTCACTGACTGGATAGGTAAAGTAGCATAAGCCCGTGTTGATTACCGATGGCGCAGGGAATCGCCCAATCGGTCCATCAACATGACCAAGTAATCAGGGATGTTGGAGATGGATGGGATAGGGATATAACAAACCACCTCAGCTTTCGGTAGTTTGGAGGTACTACTGTACTTACTACTGTGGTTAGTTGGCTCTCACTGGTAGGCAGCCATCATTATCCTGCATCCATATTCCTTGGCATGTAACTACAGGGGGAGAGTCATCTTAGGACAGGTTGGCTGGGGGATTTGGTTGGAACAGGTTGCCCAGCATGTGAAACCATTTAAAGGTTCCATGTAAGCTGTAGAAACTATTACTTTATGTCAATAGCTGAATAGTCCAGCTGGTGATGCATCTGGGGGTGCTTATTGGGTGGCGATTTGCTTTTTCTGGATCATATTAGAGTATACTAATAACCAGGTATACTCCCAACTCAACTATAATACACTATGAATGAATGCTTTGTTGGATCTCTTTGAACTTCGAGCTAGCTTTATAAAACCCTGCTGTCCCTGTCGATCCCTAGCTGTTGAGACAGTATACCGGCTTACTTATAGCCCATCTGTAGCTGTAAGACTATCTTCTTATCTTCCTATTCAACTGATCTACATCTTTCATCCCCTCCCATGGCTATTTCTACTACAACTACAGCAAGGTTACGGCTCAACGATCTTCTAGACCATCCCTTGCAGTCAGGTTGGACAGCCTACAGAATGTGGGCATGCAGAAATCCAGGCCGTTGACAGCTCTGCAAGGGGGATACGGAGTCGAGGAATTTCCATCATGCGGACTACCGTCTAGAAGGAATCAGATGACCAGAATTCTCTGCTGGCTTTGGATTACGGATAAAACGTTCCCGCCAATGTTATCGTTCGAATTGCCATTTTTGATTAATTGACTTGGATTTTGTATGGTTGGATAATTCTTAGTACCAATATCCTCCAAGACTGATATTGGTAAGTGATTTCACTGGGCCTTGACGAGCAATGAGCATGTTAAGAATACGGTCGTTCATTCGGCCCAAAACAGCTCCTCCCGATGGCTGTTGCTGTTGCTGTTCCACCGCGTCTCGAGAACCTGCATCAAGGAACAGAAACGCAGGTGTGTCTGATAGGGATTTGCCGCAGCGTTCATGGACATTTTTCGTTGACGTGTAAGGTCGACTGCAAGGTTCCCCTTGGATCAAGATGCACGACGGAGGTATTACAGCTTGGATTATCTAGCTTGTCATTTCTCCCACATGCTGCCATGTTGGTGATCCAGACCCTGTCTCTCAATCGGATGGTGACTTGTCGGGTTCTCGGCGCCAGACCACCTCACGGGAATCCCTACGCCAATGGCGCTGGTAGATTGATAGAGATGTTATCAATAGGACTCACATCCATCAATGTGCCGTGTGCTTTAGATTTGGCCCAGTGCATGTTGAATTATCGCTTTCAGCCAGGCGCAGGAATATGCGCGCCCGTGTTGTAATGTTGAAGGGAGGTTGGGTTCAGAAGCAGGCATTAAGACAAAACCCGTGTCTGCGAGCGAATTAACCACATTTCTTAACAATGGAAACAAGTTACATACCACAAACTGTTCCAGAGACTCTTCGAACAGCTCGTTGTTCACCCCCAATCCATTAGGGTGTTCGACAGGGGACAATGGATTCTTAACCACTGCAAAGAAGTCAGTCATAACCACCAACGCCATCATCTCGAGGCCACCCACCATATTCGACAAACAGGTTGATATAGATCTGTTGCAAGGCAATTCGCATGCTTGGACTCTTCAGGTCAGTAAGCATGACAAACTTGATGTTCGTGGGCGTTTCGTAATAGTGAAGCTTGTATTGGCTGGTGTGATAGGAGACAAAGCTAAGTATCGATCGCCCATTAACTGCTGCTCCATCTAGCATATTGAATTGCTTCTCACCTGTCATCCTCACCGCCTAGTTTGCGGACCATGTTGCGGAGGGAGAAGACCGTACCGAAGATGAGCTTCGCATCGTCATCGCTGGTCCGCGCAGATTGCCCATAGACCGCAGGTGCCCCATTGCTCACAGAAGGCGTCTCGGAGGTAGGCCGCGAAGATTTGCCAGCTATCGAGGTTGGACGGGGGAGCCAACGTCTTTTGTAGATGCACTCGGCTAGAGCAAGGGAACAGGTCAGCACGATCAACGGTTCCCCGACATTAACAAAGGGCGGAGTTCACCATGACGATCAAAGATGTAGAACGAGTAAACGACCATTGTGCTCGAGACGATGGAGAAATAATACCCGACCACGAGGACAGCCCAGATATGAATAGAAATAATAGCACGGCCGTTGAACGGGGGTGACCGTTAGGGAAGAGTGTTTGTGCCCAAGAGATGGCGCTGCTCGTGGGCGGTGAGCGAATCCAGGCCGGCCGTTGGGGGAAATCCCAACTGCGGCAGCCAAAAATCGCCGACCGTGTGCTTTTCTGACCCTCACGATGTCACTTATTCTTATTGCAACGGGCTGCCTCGTCGATGGCAAGCAGCAGCTCCGATTGCCGATGATGTCTTTTCTTTCTTTCTTCTTCTTTTTCTTCTGTTCTCTTCCTCTCTTTTCTTTTTCTTCTTCCGTAGATCTAGCCATAATACTATTGTTTCCCTACTACTCTTTACCCGATTCTCTAGACTGGTGGCTTACTCCGTACTCTGTTGTGGTCCCCCACATTCGGTCATAGGCATCCGGTTTTCACATTCAGCTGAGACACACTCGTGGTTGTTTCCCTCCACTTTTGTCGCTTTATCATTGGATTTTCTTCCGTCTTCTGGACCATCAGCAACGGCTTTCTCGTTTCCACAGTTCAATGGCCCTCGATAATGCTGATACCCCCATGTCGGATGCTACTCAAGAGCTTGCTCCCCCCGACAGTGTGAACAGTGTCCATCCAGCCCGTCAGCCCCCAAGGCCTGTCCGATATGCGTAAGCCCCTCTTCGTGGAACTTTTTTTTTTCTTTTGCCTCCTGGTCAACCTTGGTTTCTCGATTTGGGGATGCTGTCGCCATAGTCTCAAGTTTCGCTGGTCGTTAACATTACGTGTTCTACATTCAGATCGACACCTTCTTTTGAGAGCCCGCAGAGGCATTACCGTCGAAATCCCATCGTCAGGCGTCCAGTAAAGGTTATTCAATACTTTTGATAACATATTGTCAACCCCACTGAACTGACTGGGGCCGAAACAGGAAACGCTCAATGCCCGCTCTGAATATACCACCAGTCAAGACGATGGCACCGCCGAGCATAGGATCAACCAATATGTTATTAAACAGGAGATCGGAAGAGGGTCCTTTGGTGCAGTGCATCTGGGTGTCGATCAGTTTGGAAATGAATATGTGAGCATATTTGCCCAATCCATAACCATGAAATGGGTTGAGTTGCTGATTGAACTGCACAACCCAGGCCGTAAAGGAATTCTCCAAATCACGACTAAGAAAACGGGCACAGTCCCATCTTCTGCGGAAACCCCGAGGTCCTAGACGCCCAGGAGTCGGGTTGAATTCCCCTCTTCATCGAAACCCCGGCGGAAATGAGGAAGAACGGGTTGGCAATGCGCTTTATCTGATCAAGGAAGAGATAGCGATCATGAAGAAGTTGAACCACCATAATCTCGTATCCCTTATCGAGGTATTAGACGATCCATCGGAGGATTCGCTGTACATGGTGATGGAGATGTGCAAAAAGGGCGTGGTCATGAAAGTTGGGCTGGAAGAGAGAGCCGATCCATACGACGATGAGCGCTGTCGCTGCTGGTTCCGGGACTTGATCTTAGGTATCGAGTATCTACATGCGCAGGGTATCGTACATCGAGATATCAAGCCGGACAACTGCCTCGTAACAAACGACGACGTCCTCAAGGTGGTCGATTTCGGCGTTTCCGAGATGTTTGAAAAGGACTCGAACATGTTCACAGCGAAATCGGCCGGATCACCAGCGTTTCTTCCCCCGGAGTTGTGTGTCGTCAAACACGGAGACGTGTCTGGAAAGGCGACCGACATATGGTCCATGGGAGTCACACTGTACTGCTTGCGGTACGGAAAGTTGCCATTTGAGAAGCAAAGTATCTTTGAACTTTATGATTCCATCAGAAACGATGATTTGGTTTGTGAAGGAGAAACCGATGAGGACTTTAAAAATATGATCTTCCGAATTCTGGAGAAAGATCCAGAGAAAAGAATCACAATGAGTGAACTACGGGTGAGTCGTTATCAACTGTTCTTAAGAATACCCGTCTCACAAATCATAGGAGCACCCTTGGGTGACGAGAAAAGGTCTCGACCCTTTATTGTCAGAGGAAGAAAACACAGCGCAGATAGTTGACCCTCCAACTGAAGAAGAAATGAACTCTGCCATCACAAGGAATATGAACCACATCATCGCTGTGGTAAGTTTTATTTTCTTCCTCTGCGCTTAGCTAGACTGACAAAATCCTTGCAGATGAAAGCCGTGAGGAACTTCAAGAGGCTGCTCGGCCCTTCTAGGCCAGGAACACCAATGCAAAGTATCCTGGGTCAAGAACACGAGTCTTATTTTGTTGAGCCTCCCATGGAAATGGAACCAGAAGAAAGCTTTGCAATCGGCAATATCCCAAACGCCAACAAGAGTCAGAGCTTGAACACATACAACAGAAAGGCCTGGGAACGCGATGATGTGATTCGAGGATTTCACCAACGACATGAAGAACGAAACCAAAGCCAACTACCACTGGAAAGTAGCGACTCAACCAGCTCTCTTTCCAACAAAGACTCGATCTTGGATAGCAGCAATAAGCCTATTGCAAATATCCCGCCCGAAAGAAAAGACTCAGGTTCAAAACGCAACGCCAAGATTCAGCAAGATTCCGACGATGTACAGTCCAACTCTACACCACAATCGCCTTCAATTCCACTGTCGCGAGCAGACTCTACCGCGACCAAGCGAAGCGTTGAAGGAACTCGTGGACATGCACGGGATCCTCTGGAGGAGGAATTCCCCTATCTCTTCATCGGCCCATCCACCTACACTGGTTCATCAGGCAACGATACAAGCGATGCTGAACCGGGCATGATTCTAGAAGAGCCCGAGAGTCTGACGAATGAAGATTTGGAAAGTGGCTTAACAATGGACCCTGCCCCCATTGTCAGCGAGTCCCCAGGAGCCGCTGAATTCGATATCTATGAGACCGCGTATCGATTAGAAGTTGAGCGTATCCGGGATCGCGCTCCTCCTCGTCAAGGTACCATGCACAAATTCTATCTGACTCGCAGGGTCGACGGAAGAGACGACATGAAGAAATTGGTCCAAGACGAAGCGCCCGCTCTAACCCTTGGCATTGGAGAGAAGAAGCCTGTCCGTTCTGATTTAGGAACCGCACTGAGCATGTTAAGGGCCCAAATGGACGAACAGCGCAAACAGGAGGCATCAACTGGTCAGTCGCAGGAACAAACGTCTTCTTCCATTCCCTCCGCCTCAACCCCGGAGCGAACCTCAACACCTGCTGATCCGCATTCGCCACCTGAGAATCCCAAGGTTAAGTTGCGATGCCTCCTTGATCGAGTCAGAAGTAGCCGGGATTCTTGATATTACACGAAGCATAGAGATACGGGATTATTGTTTTCATATCCATGAGCGTGGTTGTTCTTCGTCTTATTCTCCCATCTGTTTTCACTCTCAACGGTAATTTAGCGTCAGCACATCCTTGACCACCATGGAGTATATATGCATATTTACAGTGAATGTGGTCATTTAATAAATAGAACTTGTATGTATTGTCTGAAATAAATTGTCTACCAATTATCATACCCTGCCAGGTGATTGGATTTCATGATATTATTTGTCTAAACCACACTATACTACCAGCCTGTTAGATACATATGTAGAGTACATTAATCCAGTAAACCCAGTAAGTATACATACATGTATAATACCTGTTTGTTTCGAATCAACAGGCCAAGAAAAAAGAAAAGTGATCTTGGATGATGCTAAGATATCCTGATGACACAAGGCGATTGTCACCGAAATTGAAACGAGAACCTGAGAGATAAGTAGCAAAATATCGAGATCTGTAAGTAATCATCCAGTTCATTTGAATTAAGACGTAAATTAAGATATCGAGAAAAGAAGAGAAGATGGGGAAAAAAAGTCCAGCCCAACAAATCATGGTTTGTAAGAAGCAAAGAATCATAGTCGCTATGCAAAAGATGAATGAATATTGCTTCGATGCATCATAGGAGTAACTAGGGTCGGGTAGGGAGAGAAGAAAACAGGTAATATGTCCAGGTAGAAAACTTGATTTGTTCTTTGAGTATCGCTTTGACTTTTAGATAGTAAAGAGGCATTTCGTGTCGTTGCTTGAGAACGTGAAGCTTTGAGATTCGTGACATGGCTTTTTCTTAAAAAAAAAAAAATTTTTTTACGCATGATTGAACGCGAGTGGGAGGTATTAGACATGGGAAAGGAAACTGGACGTGGCTTCGTCGTAAGAGGATGTCGCCAAGCAATCGATCGATCCCGTTGAAATGTAAAGAGAAGGTAAAAAAAAAAAATTGAGAATGGGTATGAGGAGATCGCACATTTTAGTGATCTGCCTCGTCTCGTAGCCCAGGGATCGGTTTAATCAACGCTATCTATCATTCATCATCGATGGTGAGTGTCATTCGTCATGCGTCTCGGTAATCCTCAACAGTAACAGTAGACGTCATGTATCGGCTTGACACATGTTTCGAAGTCACCCCGGTCGCTTCTCAATCGGAGTGCTCATAGTTGCCTCTGGCATAGAAATGGGGGGCTGGTCCGGCCGCCTGGGATGGTCGGTCATAGCTCGTGGGCGATTCATTGTGAGGGGAGCCCTGTCAGGTGGAAGAGGTTCAAATCGTCGATCCCCAAGGTCTATTCGTGGAATAGGTTCTCTGGGACCTAAGTGTAGCGCCTGTGGCGAAGGCAGCGTCTGTGTTGGCCGTGGTAACTCTCTGAATATCGGTCCACTCTCACGATCAGGTATCTCTCTCGAACGGTCCTCACCACTGAGCGGTAGGGATGCTATTGCTCGTCCGGGTGGTGGCGGCACATATCGCGGATCATGCCTCGATGCTTCCGGAATCTGCACACTAGTCCGGGGAGAGAACGAAACACCCCTGGACTCGACTGCAACGGGGCTGGTAGGGGCAGATGGAATTTTCGGTTTCGCACCAGGTCTCCGGGGTGGGGGATACATTTCTCCTCGAGCCTCCGCTACTGCTTTGCGTCGTTCAGTTTCCGCCTTACTTGGTCGGCCTCGTTTTCGTGGTCGCTCGCCTCTGGAGGTAACGCTCTCCAAGCCAGGAGATAGATGGGCGGAAGCACCACTTTCACTACTGTATGAAGCCGTACTTGGCCGCGGTTGAATTGCACGTGGTGCTAGAATTGGCTTGTCTGGATAATGCGGCCGTTTCCTGCTCTCCACAGGCGGGGCTGGCGGTACAGATGGTTCATGGCGTGGCGGCGGCAATGATATAGGCACTGTCTGCATTGGCATTGGCGGTTGTGGGTGATGATGCCACATGGTCCAAAATGCCGCCTGACATGAGCTCAAGGGACGGCCTAAACAGACTTGGATTAGCAAACGCTACATTGCATCGCCTATCAATGCAAGCTAGCTTTTAAAGAGCCCGAGTGGCAATGACACGATGGGGTAAGGGAGGAGCCAACGGGTCTATACCTTGCGGGAGGGGAATTTCCGTCCAACTCGGGTTAATACGAAAATCCTTGATAATCTTGACTAGATGACCAGAAGGGATTCCCGCCTTCTTCAGGATTTCGGTAAGCAGGGTGTACTAGAGCCACGAATCCTTTCTGTCAGTCAAGTCTCCCATCGTACCGACATGGCCATTGCAGGGTCCATTATCATAAGGCATATCTAGAATCTTCGTACCTTCTCCTCCTCGGTCCATGGCCTTTCCGATTGATTCGACATATCCAGCAGACCATGGAAGCGAATATAGCCGACTCCCCCTCCTAGCAGACAGCCCGACAAACAGATCCGGGGACAGAACGGATTGATCCAATTTGGGGACTGCTATAAACGAGTGACGCGTCACGCGACTACAGGAAAGGAAGCAGAGCGAGGGAAACGGAAGAACAAAGAATGGCACACGAGTCAAAAAAAAAAAAAAAAAAAAAAGATAATAATAACGACAACCAGCAGAATAAACAGAGAAGCAAAAGAAAGTAAGAAAAAGAAAAAGAAAAGAAAAGAAGGGAAGGGAATAAAAAACTACCACAAAGCCTCCCAAACGGAATGATGCGTCTACACCAGTGTATAAACACGTGGTTGCTTAAATAGATCAGAAAGTGGGCTAGAAACGCAGCGAATGACAGCAGATGTAGGGGACGATCAGAGAAAGGAATAGAAAAGAGACAGAGGGAACAGATTCATGAATGCACATGGGACGGACAGTAAACATTTGAGGGTCGGGCCGCGTTTGATGGCGGGATCAAAGGGTTGAGATAGATCTAAACAGCGCAAGGGAAAGAAATAGAAGGGAGACCGGGGCAGATAAAACCACCGTCAGCAGCAGCAAATAATGAATTGACAGATACTTTTGAAATAACAATGCCCTTTTTTTTTTAACCCGTGCAGAAGAACTAGAGAAAGAAAGGAAATGGACAGGACAGAAGCAAGTAAAAAACGATGGACGGAAGTGGGTTGCGGGCCGACAGACCGGAGAGCAAGAGAGGAGAGATGTTGGAGAGAGACGTTGTCGGCGGGAATCGAGTGGACACACAGTTTCAAGTACACTGCAGATTGCCACCAGCGAAAAGGCAAGAAAGGAACGAAAAGGAAGGCAATAATGAGAAGGGGACGAGGAAGAAGGGGCAAAAAAGAAAGTAAATCGACTAGTAAGGCAAATAACACACAATAATCCTCACCAGGGACTTTTTCCAACCAAACGGACTTTTTTAACTCGGGACTGCACAGGACAACAGACCAGTGCAGATGCCGCAGGCATGCATCCGAAAAGGACGACTGGAAAGCAGAAGAGAATGAACAGGAAGGCTGCAGGGACTCTTTGTGCTTTCTCTCCTCAGCCAAAGAGAAAAAGCAAATAAAAGAAACAATAATAATAAAAGGGAAAAAAGGCGGGAAAAAAAAAGAAAGAAAGAAAGAAACAAGACTCCAAACGATTACAGAACCAACCGGCCTGGGTTGGATTGGACCGCGTTCTGCCCAGAAGAGAATAGTGTTTCAAAGACGATGGTTTCATATGCTTCCAAGCGTCAAAGCTTTCGCAACGGGAGCGATCCTCAAACAAACAGTACTGGAGTAGTACTTGATACTAGTAGTCGTAGTACTGTACCTTTGTCAACAGACAAGGTTCTTCCGATCCTGTTTTTCTCTCTTTTCCTCTCCTCTTTATTTCTTTCCTTTTGTGGGCGTTTTGACTCTTTGATGAGGGTCAGGGGTGGTTTGGAAAAAAAAAAATAGAAAATCAAAAAATAGAAAATAGAAAAACAAAACAAATTGGGGGAGGGGAAGGGAAAGAAAAAAAAAAGACAGGGATAAAAGGAATAATAATATGCACGAAGATGGAAATCCAGACGGGGAGTGTGCAGGGGGGGATACCAGACCAGACCCGGCTTGAAGAAACGATGCAACAACAATCTGAGACTTGCTGCTGTACTCCCTGACTATGGAGTGGTAAGCAGTAGTAAAACTGTAAAAGAGATTGAAGAAGACGTTTGGTTTAGTCCACACCCACGGCCCACGAAGGGAGGGGGGGGGGAAGCTTGCCGCTTGGCCCTGAGTATGGGATATCCGTCGATGTTTTCTGGGGCAGAGAAAAAAGGACCCTCCCGCGGGAAGCAGCGCGTTCCGGGTTGTAGTATATCATGGAAGACAGGCAACCGATGATAGGCGGATACAACGCCCAGGACGTTGGGTCAGCGGGCTAGAGCCGATATGTTGCTCAATGCTCCTACTGTGAAGCTTTTAGAGGCGAGGTTCAAGGCTAGTTAGGGTCTCCGGGTGTAAGTAGTGCGGTCGATCCATCCCAGCAGCAGTGTCTTCTCTGTCTGTGAAGTTACAGTGAGCGTACAGAGTATACTTGTGTATACACGGCACTCGACGCGCAAACCCTTTTTTTTTTTTCTCTTTTTAATAAAAAAATTATTATTATTTCTGGCCCTATTGATGATAGTGGAATTATTGCATCCCACGATGACTGGCAGAAGGACCGCAGGATGCAGTAGTACTAGCGACTGGCGACAGACTGACAATCGGCGGCGGGTGGAGTCGACAGCTCCGCAAGAGGCGCAGACGAGCGACGTGTGTGATCGCGATCGTCCTCGGGGAGGCTGGGAAAAGGCAGGATGGAAGACGATGGAAGGGAAAGCCTGCCAGGATTAATATGCAAGAGGGAATTGAACTTATCTTTTGGTCCAGTCGTGCCATTGACTACTGCCGAGCTTAGAAGCAGAGAAGCATGCACGAAAGGAGGGGCAAATGGGACAATTGTATCATATGGCGTTTTTTTGGAGGCGGAGAGATAGCAACCGTCCACAGCACCGATAATTCTCCATTGTTCAAGAAAAGAAAATGGGATAGATACAGAGATGTGCCTTGTTGCACTTGTAATAATGATCGAAAAATGGCACTAGCCAACCCGGACAAATATTATGGTTCGTCTGTATTATTATTATTTGATGGATCAAGTGTCGAGTCGGTGGTAGCATCGCGATGGGCACATGCACGAGAACCATCCGGGCATGCAGCAAGAACCAGCGCCCCGCCGATGTGAATCAACCGTCAGAAGGTAGTCTGACATGGTCTCTGCGTAGACAGCCTTCCATCGTGTCCATCATTCCAAGGTGCATATCGCCCGATGATGGATATGACGGATGCTCTGGAGAAATTGATGAACAACGGGATTGATGAGGATGAGATGGAGCAGAAGACGATGAAGAGGAAGAAGGAGAGAAGAGAAAGGAGAGAGAAGTTGCAGGTGGCGCAGGAGACAGCTTCGGTATACCGTACAGTACAGATGTACTTCTGTACAAGGCAGGCAGAGTACTTCTGCCAGAAGTCCCGGAGACTTTGTTGCAGGCGGAATTTGTATGGGCCCCACCTTTTCAGGTACCCGTCGCACTTGTACCTTTTATTACATACCAACCGAATGGCGGTAATCTGATTACACCCTGTCATCCAACTCAAACCACCAGGACTGGGCATTTCGTCCACCAGATGGGAATATTATGATTATCATCAGGATGAGCATGCAGATGCAGGTAAAAGGAGGTTTTATATCAAGCGGATTTCCCAACTGTCTCTGTTTCAGCTTTGATGATTGGCACACAGTCCAGAATTCCTCCATCATACCCTGTAAGCCCTGTCCCAGTCTGCATTAGCCTCAGTCATCGCAATTATTCTCCATCCCCTCCCGTCTCTCTCTCTCTCTCTCTCTCTCTCTCTCTCTTCTTTCTCTCTTTTCTTTCTTCCCTCTTCCCCCACTCCTTATCCTCCCCCATCCCACGACGATCCGTCCACACTATCCGAAATTTTTCCTGAACTTGTCTTCCCTTCCAATCGATCCTTTAATTTATATTATTTCCTCAAGGTCCCAACATCATCTCCTGTCATGGCCCGTTCGAGACAACACCCGTTCATGCACGGGTATCTTGACCGACCTCGCTCTAGCTGTCTATCGTGCATAATTTTTGCCCCCCTCTTTACAACTAACCACTTTCTAGTTTCTCTTAGTACTACTTTGACTGGAGGAGATTTTCCCACTCGGCTCTGAGCTGGACAATCATGGCGGAAAATTTAAAAAAAAAAAAAAAAAATTAAAAATTAAAAAATGACAGGGGCACAAAGCAAGAGAAAGAAAGAAAAGAAAAAGAAAAGAAAAAGAAATGTTACACAACCCAGAATACGATCGCCTCGTCCAATCGCTAAACGCCCCGAGACAAACTATTTTAGACGACAGTTGAGAAAAAAACAGGCATGTCAGACATATCATCACCATCTGTCGCATCTCATTTCTGCTATGGCAGCTGTGGTACAATCTGATACATCCTCGTTACTTCTTCTCTTTTCCCTGTTTATTTATATCACAATAAATAGGGAGCTGCATGGTCAGTATGTCGGCCTAGATGATTTGGGCTTTCCCATGGCCTGTGATCCCCGGCTGGTGTGGACTAGAGGCTTGGAGGAGTGGTATCCGATGCTTTCTTTGCCCGTCTTTAACCCGTGCCTGTGCCCTATGCCCATCCTAGGGCTTCCGTCTTCCCTGCTGGTGTCTTGACTTTAAACCAACTGAGGACGTGGTCCGATGAACAACCTGCTTACTTCTTTCAAATCATCACTACGATGGCTTTCTTCTTTTTGCTACCCGAGAGCTTCTCCGACTATGAACAGAAGGGGCGTCACATCCATCTCACTCTAGCTAATACTGACAATTCTTCAAGTTACAGGAGTAATAAGCTGCCAATATCTTGGTTTTCATAAGAATCCGAATACCCCGCCTAGTGAGCATGAGATCACTTACCAAGGCGTCACTTGAATCTCACCCCCCAATGAGCTGCACACCGTTAAAGGGCTGTCTGCGACACCAGGAAATTTTGCCAGAAGCAAATGAGCGTGTCGAGGAATTCACAATCCGTATAAAATACAGAATGGAAATAGCCATTGGTGATAATGATAATGGTGTTGGGGGTTCATCCCTCAAAACGATACCAACTAATGATTTCTCCGACCTCTGTCGAAAGGACCTGGAGTCAGATGTTTTCATCGAACTCTCACATTTAATGGTTATTTATTTTATACTCTGTTCTTCTTCTCTGGTTCTATAATTCCTCAACACTCTCCCTCTCCTTCACCCAGACCGGGCGGTGAAAGCGGTGGTGGGAATTGAAGGAATCCAAACAATAATGTATGTGTTATTTATTGATGGGGCAGAGACACCAGCAACAATAGAAAAAAGACCGGCGATGTGATGCAAGTGAATACCAAGAAACAATGAAATACTGGCTATTGTCTATTCATCTCTTCCCATCTGCTGCCCCCGTGCAAACAACCTAGAAGCCGATAAGCACTGCAATCCCTTGATTCCTTGACTGGCGCTGCATTTTATTTTTTTTTCTTGGCGCCCGCAGAAAACGTGGACTTTGTTCGACTTTCTTTTCTTCCATCTTCCTCAATCCACCTTCGTTTCCTTCTCTTTTCCCTTTCACCATCTCTCCTTACTTTCCCCTTTTTTGACCTTCTTTCTTTCAAAGTCTACTCTTTTCATCTTATTATCCCCGCGCATTCTTTTGTTTTCTCCAGCGTAGATTGCGCGTCTGCTCCGTCCGTGTCGTCATGTCCGCCCATGACAACGCGGACTCTCAGTCAGAATCCGTAGCAGATGATGCCGTGTCCGCCATGAGGCTGGAACACGATGATGGAGCCGCAGATGCTCCCAACGGCGGCGACCTCAAAAAGGAGGACAACACGTCCAACTCAACCCCCACGGCCTCCTTGAGTAACGGCCTGTCTTCATCCGCTGTAAGATCGCGGAGCCGGTCCCGCACCCCGATCAAAAATGAAGAAGGGGATGCGCACGACATCAAAGATGAAGAAAAAGTCGGAGGCGATATCACCGTCAAGCTAGAGCCAGGGCAGCCTCCTAAGTTGACTCGCAGCTCCTCGCAAAAGGTCGTTGCGCGGCCGCCACAGCTATTTCTGGATCTGCCTGATAGCACGGCCGAGGCCAAATCCACCTTTGAGTTGATGGAAACATGCACCTATGCTAACAAATATATGGGATACACTGAGCATGCCATGGAGTGTGATTGTGCGGAGGAATGGGGTAAGCACCGGCCTTTTTTCTTTTTCGTTTGAATTTTTTCCAAGCCCCCTTTACGTTGTTTGCGCCTACGCCGTTCCAACCTGAAAGTGAAGGGAGATATTTGAAAGATCATATTTTCTTTTTGATTCTTTATTTTCAGACACTTCATTTTGTTATCTTTGCTGTGGTTTATTCTTCTTGTTTCAAAACCCACGACATCTAACCAAATCGACCAGAACCATCGGTGTCCAGGAATGTGGCATGTGGGGAGGATTCGGATTGTATCAATCGGGCAACCAAGATTGAGTGTCTAGGAGACTGTGGATGTGGCCCTGGATGCCAAAATCAACGCTTTCAACGCAGAGAGTACGCAGATGTGGCCGTCATCAAAACGGAGAAGAAGGGGTTCGGGCTCCGTGCCGAGGCGGACTTGCGACCGCACCAGTTTATCTTCGAATACGTGGGCGAGGTAATTAACGAAGGCAATTTTCGCCGGCGCATGAGGAATTATGATGAGGAGGGGATTAAGCACTTCTATTTTATGTCCCTTAGCAAGGGCGAATTCGTCGATGCCACCAAGAAAGGCAATCTGGGTCGTTTCTGTAACCACTCGTGCAACCCCAACTGTTATGTCGACAAGTGGGTCGTGGGTGAGAAACTCCGAATGGGCATTTTTGCCGAACGGAGCATCCAGGCAGGTGAGGAGCTCGTTTTCAACTACAACGTTGATCGTTATGGAGCAGATCCCCAGCCCTGTTATTGCGGGGAGCCCAATTGTACAGGTTTCATCGGCGGGAGAACCCAGACCGAGCGTGCAACCAAGCTTTCTAATGCCACCATCGAAGCTTTGGGTATCGACGACGCTGATGGCTGGGATACTGCGATTGCGAAACGGCCGCGTAAGAAGAAGCTGGCTGAGGATGATGAGGAGTATGTGGACAGCGTGCAGCCCAAGTCTCTGGACGAGAACGGCGTCACCAAGGTCATGGCAGCCCTGATGCAGTGCAAGGAGAAGTGGATTGCCGTCAAGTTGCTGGGACGAATTCAGCGATGTGATGATGAACGTGTTTGCAACCGCGTGGTGAAGATGCACGGCTATCAGATTCTCAATTCGCAACTCTCGATGTGGAAGGAGGATTTCAACGTTGTGCTGCAGATTCTGGATATTCTAGACAGATTCCCACGTCTAACGCGAAACAAGATTGTTGATTCAAAGATCGAGTCGACCATCCAACCATTGACTAGCTGCGGTGATGAACGTGTTGAGAAGAAAGCCGCTGCACTGTTGCAAGTCTGGGCGACATTGGAAGTGGGCTATCGCATTCCTCGAATGAAAAGAGATCCAAACACGACAGCCTCCACGCCGGCTGTTAGTCAGTTCGAGCGACGGGAGACTACTCGCGATGAGCGAAAACGATCCAAATCACGCACACGCTCGAGATCGCGATCCATAGATGCACCTCGTGGGCCAGCAGCCCAGACACGAGGTGGTACTAGGGGGAAAAATCCCCACCATCACCACGGCCCCAGACCATTCCGTCGTCAGTTCAATCCGCTTCCACCTGGATGGTTTGCAGCCGAGTCCAACGGCAAGACGTATTACTATTCTGCACTCGGAGATACAACCTGGACCCGACCAACTGCGCCTGCAGCTCAGCCTCCCCCACCCCCTAAGGAGTCCAGGGACAAGGCGCTGCAGGATATCATCGACGGAATCATGAATGCCAAGGAGAACACTCCTAAAGAAAAGACTACTACGCCTGGTACACCGCAAGCTTCCATGCAGACGCCGGACAAGAAAGAGGGCGAGGAAAAGTGGCGAAACTTCAGCGAAGATAAGCAGAAGAAGCTGTACGAGAACACGGTAAGATTCAAATTTCGAATACCAACTGAGCTGAAAAGCTAATGTTCCATCCAGCTATTCCCTCACATCAAGTACGTTGTGGATAAGTTCAGACACAAGCTTCCAAAAGACGATTTGAAGCGCTATGCCAAGGATGTGAGACTCACCTTAGCCTACGATTGATCCACTCATGCTAACGAATATTTCTGGTAGGTTGCGAAGAAACTTGTGAATTCAGACTTCAAAAACAACCGAGTCGACAATCCGACGAAAATCAGCGAGAAGCAGCAGAAGAAGGTGAAGATCTACTGCAAGGATTTCTTCGACAAAGCCGTTCTAAAACACCGGGCGCATGAAAAGAAAAAGGCTGAGAAGCAGGCAAAGGGAATTGACATCAAGGCAGAGGACACACCTCATGGTCAAAGCGATGATGAGGACGCCAAGATGTCCGACGATGAAGACAAGACCACACCGATGGACGGAACACCTGGAACCACTTTGAAACGGAAGAGGGAAGATACCGGCAAGGAAAATGGAGCTCTTGGAGAACTCGCATCGCCCATTAAAAGAGCGAGATCTACAACGCCCCCTCCACCACCTCCACCCCCGATGAGTCCTGGTAATGGCCAGGAGAGTCCAGAAGGAGACGACAACGTCAAGGGTGAAAGTGACGAGACGCCCATCGATAAACAATCACTGGAGACACCTCCTCCTCCCCCTCCCCCTCCGCCACTCGAGGCCCAGCAGAGTGAGGAAAACAAGAAGCCGACTCGAATTGAAATCCAAGGCCAGCTATAGCCTTCTCCCCCCAAAAAAAGAAATGCTCTTCCATCTGCCAACTAGCGTTGAAGCTTTGGGTTTGGTGTTTACGGAGTTTCTTCTTTCTATTCTTTCTTTTTTTCTTTTCCATTATTATTATTTCCTTCTCCGCTGATCATTTGATCATTTTATATTATTTATTTATCCTCGAATACCCCCCAAGTTTGCAAATTATTGGAGATACATGTCGCATCGCATGCATGCCTTTCTTTTCCCGGAGGAAAGAAAAATGAAAGGGCCCTCATTTATCATGGACCATTGTACATTAGCTTCGCTTGAGACTGATTTCTTTTCTTCTCCCTTTCTTTTTCTTTTTTTTTTTACATAGTCAGTATTATTAGGATTTTCTGATGATGTCTTCTGGTATTCTATTGGGAGATAGGCAATGGATCCTATCAATGACCAATACCTGTTAAGTCCTGGCTACTATATAACCGGGTTTATTGTGAATTTTTTATCTTACCCTCACCTATAATGAAATACTATAATATTGAGATTGCCTTGGTTCCTTGTAGCCTGCATCTACTGATGATTGGTCACTTGACTTGTCTTCAAGATTCAGTTGTATTCAGAATGATAGATAATCATAAAAAAGAAAAGAAAATCTTTTATCCCATCATGAGACGTAAAAAAGCCTTGTAAATCAATTCCACCCAAAAAAACCCCAAACACAACCTAATAGAAACTCTCCACAATGCTATCCTTATTGGCATTGCCCATGCCCAGCCCACGGGGACCCATCTCACCCAGTCTAAACACACTCTCAACAACACTCAACTCGGTGGCTGTGGTGTCTAATCCTGTCACGGCCAACCAGTCGTTGACCACCATACCGGCTCCGACGACGGGGCTACCGCGGTTGACACTACCAGCGACGAGGGGAACCTGGAGCAGAGACGAGAGCTCGTCCTGATCGCGGATGGAGGTCTTGGGGTGAACGATACCACCTTGGTTGGAGAGGGCCATGTAGGAACCTGTCAGGACGTTGTCGGCAACGGTTTGACGGAAAACTTCGACACCGAGGACATCGGCGATGCTATCATCGTCATGTTAGTAACGAAATCAGATTACAGACCGGGGGTGGGGAAGAAAGGACATACATCTCCTCAGTTTCCCGCTCCAGATCCGGATGCACCAATGCGACGTGATCATTGCAGCAGATGACATTCCCCAGGGCAGAAAGACGCTCTTCTATCCGTTGAATCTTAACCGAGTCGGGCAGGTGATTCCGCAGGTGCTGCAATTCTTGGTCTGTTGTAGTTGTAGGGACAAGAAGGCCCTTACGGTTACTTTTTTTTTTTATATATCTGTTAGCATCATATCCCTTCTCTTCCTTTTTCCTTTTGAACGTTGTACATACCCAGCGGTCAAACGACCAACAATGCGAGTTCCGGCGATAGTAGCGTGGCATATCGGGATGACATCCTGGAGTTCTGCCTCGAATACACTGTCCAACATCATCCATCAGTTTTATCCTTTTTTTTTTTTTTTTGGTTTCCATCTGATTGCTGCCTGTCGTACCTGTAAAAGTTCTCCGACGCGCCAACGGCAACAAGAGCGTATGAGTTTGTAAGTTTAGAGAAGACACCAACTCTACATAGAAGATATCCGTTAGCTATACATTCCACATATAACAGAACCATAAAAATAACAAGTGTAAACGGCCGAAGGAAGAAGCGAAAAGCAAAGTCTTCACTTACTCGTTGGAGTTCTCGAATTGCGCACGAACAGACATGATTGGAGTTTGTTCTTCCTAAGTTACTCGTGAAATATCGAAGATAATAGTGTCGAAGTTATAATGAGAATTAAGATCTGGCACAGCTCTTTTTATACTTGAAAAAGGCTTTGTTGGACACGACCGTTGAGCGAAGTTTTGAAGCTTTGCGAGAGAGAGAGAAGGCGGGGTGACGTCGATGAAGAAAAAATGTCGTGGGGGTCGTTAAGTGGATGAGACGACAATTGTCAAGAGGGAGAAATAGGAGAGAATAAAAGCGAGACAGCAACAGTCAACAAGCTATCCTTTTTCTTCAGCTTCAGCTTCTCTGGTTTCCTTCTCTCTTATAATCTGAGAAAGATAGACTGGAATACCGGCGAAAAAAAATCCGAATCGAAGCCGCCGTTCGACAAAGGAAGAATCGCCCCGCCGGGAGCGGATCCCCGCTAGGCCCAATCAGGGCGCGAGGAGTCATTGGGTGCCTGGAAGAGTCACGAAGAGTCATCGTGATCCATCAGGAACAGCTTCACAGCCATTCTTAGCTGGCTGGCTGATTCACACCGGGGCGCTGCCTGGCGATCTGCTCTCCACTTTCTGCCTTTACTGGTTGATATGAGCCACTATGGCAAATCTGATTATTACTTCGATTCCAGCAAGACAAACAGACATAGAAAATCCCGAGTTGTATTATACATCCATGTTGAATCTGAATCTGTTGATACATATGCCACAGTGATCGAATAGTAAATGCAGTACAGGAAAAGAAAATTAACCCTCTGCCCAAGCCCAACGGTATAGCATGGCAAAGAGCTTCTTTGCAGTAAACACAGGTGGTAAACAGAACTGAAAAATCCACCAGGAAAGAGGATATCGTGACGCTCGTAAAATGCAAACAAACCTCCCAACGCCAGGAGAAAGAAAACAGTTTCGAAATGACGCTTCCAAGTTTGATCCTGCAAACAAAACCATTCACTCCAAAACCTCCGCAGAGTACAAATCCATTCTAAACAAACAAACCAAAAAAATCAAAACAGAACAAAGAGAAATAGATTAGTCGTTGTATCGTCATGGCAGGGTTTTTTTATTATCCCTCATCCCTAACCTTCCCAGCCTTCACCCCTTAGAATGGAGGACGAGTGGGCGGAGGTGGCCCGGCAGGATGAGGAGGGGGGTAATAAAGCCCTGACATGTATCCGGGAATTGGAGGCCTTTGGAAGTTTGACCCCGGCGGAGGAGGGAGTTGAGGAGGTCCACCTCCCCGCGGAACGAATGGGTCGGGCAAACCGAGTGGCTCATGGGGGCCTGCAGGAAGCAGCCGACGCTGTCTCTGTGGCGTAGGCCGCGGGAGCATGAAAGATCGAGGATCCGTAGCCCCATGGGCCACCTGACTTGGCTGGGGGAGCTGGGGAAGGAGGGTTCGGTGGGTGGGAGTCGTCCTAACCGGGGGGAGAGGAGGATGAGGAGGAGCGGTCCTAGGTAGAACAACTCCATTGTCGACATTGGCCGACGCCGCAGTGGATGCTGCTGCATCAGCCAGAGCGAAAAGCGCAGTTGGATGAGGCTCGGGAACCGGTGCAACCGCAACGGGCATCCTCGGGGTCGGTGCCGAGGTCGAGGTCGAAGGCTTTTCGTTTTGTTGGACCTCAAGGATACCAGTTGCTTGGAGCAGCAGGGAGATAATGTCCGGGGCAGCCAGACCGGCGAAGATGCCTCCCTGCCCCATTTCTTTCATCTGGGGGGAAAGATCCCCGCCCAGCTTAGCCCGCTGGGTAAAGTCCTCCCAGCCGATGCTGGCACGCTCATATGCCGCAGCGCCTGACAGGTTTCTGACACAAGTCGAGTTGAAGCCTCTGACGAATTCCTTCTTCAGTTTAGATGTGAGTATGTGATCGGTTTCGGTTTCAGATCCGTCGGTCTGGGAGACGCAGTTAGCTTGTAGTTCGCAGTTGATATGTGCAAAGGTGCCTACCTCTGTGTGTTCATCGTCCTCGGCCGCCCGGCGACCTTCTACAAAAGCCATATAGTCTCCCTGGGCTGCGAGAAGATGTTCATCTTGGATGTTTCGAGCCGATGCCTGTATCTTGGTCAGTAAATAAGCCCAGCACGGATAAGAATGTTTTCACTCACTTGGAATCGCTCCTCGATACTCGCCTTGTTGGCGGCGAAGACTCGATTTTCCTGTGCAACCTTGAGCTCATATTCATGGCGAAGAGTCTTTTTCTTTGCTGCTAGTCTCGCTTTGAGTTGCTCGTTGATCTCATCGTATTCCGGAACGTTCTTGTGGGCGTTCCTATCCCGAGCCAGTTTTCTCTCTGACTGCGTAGCTAGCACGGCCAAAGCAAGTCGCTGAGCAGCTGCCACCTTCTTAAATGCCTTGTCCAAGTCTCGCTGGCGTTCTCGGAGCTTCTGGGTAGCCGCGCTGGGAGAGGGGGAACGCTCATATTCAAAATCGCTGGAACGATCGTGGTGACGGCCACTAGTACGTCCACGAGTATTACGGCCCCCACGTCCACGTCCAGTGCCTCCGCGTTTTGCCGCTGGCGCTCGGGCTGCTCCCCTGCTGCGCCCTCCACGACCACGACCCCGGCCTCGGGTAACGCCGCCACGTCCTCCACGGCCTTTGCCGGCTGAGACAGATTCAGCAGCGTTGTCGGGGGTAAAAGCGTCATCAACTTCCTCCGTGATTTGGCGGGACTCATCACCAGCCCCGGATTCTCCAGTGGCCTCAACAGGGGAATGTGATTCGGGCTTTCCATCGGTGCCATTTTGCAATTGTTGTTCAAGTTCATCATCTGCCTCGTCTTTCTCCAGCTTTGGCTTCTTGCTTGGAGAGATACTGCTTTCGACAGCCTCGGAGACATGATCAACTTCTGTGGCGGACGATTTGCGTCTCCTTGACCCACGTGGACTGGGGGTATTTGTTGGGCGTTGAGGGAATTCAATAGAAGTTGCGTGTTCATCCGCTTGGTTCTGACTTTTGTCAGAGAACTCGTTCTTCAGTGCCTCCTTGGCAGGTTTCGATTCCGCGTTTGTATCCTGAGAATCGTCTGCTTCGGCTGGGGTAGAGTTTTCAGCAGTAGCAGAAACAGTGCCATCAGGCGATGGAGACTTGACAGCTGCGTCAGGTGCGGGTTCAGGATCACGAAAAGAATTACTGGTACTGTCAGCCATCTTTGCGTCCCGGTTTCTGGTTCTGACACCGGACACGGCACCAGTTGATGGGCTTGCTTCCAGCTGTTTGTTTTTGAGCCCTTCAACGGCAGCAGCCATATCGCTGCCAGGATTGCCTTGAGATCTCAGTCTAGCAGACTGTCTTGTAGTTCTAGGCGTTTCTTCGACTGCAGTGCCCCGTTTGACGCGCTTAACGCGAGGGGTCTCTGGAACCGGTGGAGCAGGAGGCTCTGGCTGCTGCGTGGGAGGTGGAGGGGCAGCACGTCCACGAGACGTACGTGTTTCACGACCGCTGCTCCGAGTGTTAGTAGTTTGAGCGTTGGCCTGAGCCTGAGCCTGAGCCTGAGCTTCAACTTCAGCTTTAGCACGAGCTTCCGCTTCAGCCCGAGCAGTGTTAGCCCGAGCATTGCGGGTACTGAGAGTGATGATACGTGAAGGACCGCTGCGGTTGCTCTGGCTGCTCTGGCTGCCCTGGCCACCTTGGCCACCTTGGCCGCTCTGGCTGGCGCGAGTTGTGCGATGGCTACGCGTAACGCGAGTGCGAGACGTGTCTTCAGTCGAATTATCTACGCGTCTGTCAGCAGTTGCTCAATGGGTGTCAGTTTGAGAGACTTACTAAGAGTATTCTGAGAAGCTTCCGCGGCTGCATTGCCAGAGGATGCCGAAGCAGATCCTTGATTGGCGTCGAGCTTACGCTTAACTCCCGCCATCGCTATCCTCTGTAGGTTATGATTAGTTGATGCTTGAGCAAAGCTTGAACCGGAGAAAGAATCCAGAACATAGGATGGAAGAATAGGGATGATAGAAGAGATGTGGGAGATGTAATGAAATATGAGAAATTGGAAGGAAGAAGTGAGAAATTGGAAATGAAAAGAAAGATGAGAAGATAAGACAGAGATCGAAGAATCGACAAGGCTGGTTGCAGTTTTGAGCAGTGAAACTGGGCTCAACAGCTGCAGTAGCAGAGTGTAGAAAAGACGAGGCAGACAAGACAGACAAGATTGAGAAATGTAGACAAAAGGATATGGATCTTTTTGATACATGGAATAGAATATTGTGGGTGGTAGAGAGCAGCAGGAAGATGAGAGGAAGAGAAGAAGGAAAAGAGAAAAGCAAGAGGGGAAAAAAAAAAAAAAAAAAAGGACGAAAAAGTGGAAGAATGCGATGAGTGGATTTTTCATCGTAGACCAGATGAATCATTCATATTGAGGGGCACAGGAGAAGTTCATCTTGACAGTGAATGAAGCTGGCAGGAGATGATGACAATAGGGAGACGATGGGACTAACACTGGCAGATGAATAGACCTCGACCCCATCAATAGGGACAGAATAATCCTACAAAGTGGACCAAGTAGGAATTACGAGGGATATTGATACAAGATCTTGATGGTTGTTTGAAAAGGGATGAAAAAGAGGAAGAGGGAGAAAGAGAGAGAATGGGAGAGGGAAAATACGGTGCAGATGTTTTCAGAACGTGAGAAAAGCAGGAGTTGGGAGGGAAAAGAAGGTGGGCAAAAAGAGAACAGGGAACACGTGTAGGAAGAAACAAGATAGACAGAGAGGAAGAGGAAGAGAGAAAACACGACTTACCAGGAAATTCAAGGAGCGACGAGGGAATGCAAGACGATGGCGGGTGGGCTGGGGAGCGATGGAGTTGACGTTGTAGTTGCAGTAGTAAAAGCCGCCGTAGAAGAACAGGTCGGAGGTGAAGTAAAAAGAGGTTCGGCCAAGTGGATCACGCAGTCGCCGGAAGTAGAAGTGGGCTCCAACAATAGAGAAGAGACGATGATGATAGAAAATAAGAGTCAGGATAATGAGGTTGATGGATAGATGAAATGGTAAAATAGATAATTCAATAGAATCAAGTCAATAAATGCAGACCACGCAATTGGGTTGGAATCACGATGATGGACACTGTGTTGATCTCCATGTGCGGATAGCTAGTAGGAAGATCAGATGTCAAGTATCTGATGAAGATAGAATAATAGTAGAAATAGCAGTAATAATGATAAGACGAAGAATCCGTATACGAAGAAATAATAATAATAACCAGACCAACGATGTTGAGGGAAGAAGTACAGTAAATAAAATAACCAACCGTCGGAAACAAGTAGAAGTTTTTTTTTTCTGACTGGGTCCCTTGGGTTGGTTTAGGGTGGCGCACGGGTTGTGCTTAGTATGTCTGTTGTTTGGGTTGACACCATCCACCGCAGCAGATGTAAATAATCACATCAACAATGAGAATTATACCCAGATGGAAATGACGCTGATGAAATGTGATGGTGATGGTGATAAGGAGAATATGGATGTGGTGAGGAGATTACTAGTTGGCGATGGGGTGGGAAATGCAAGGGTGATCTGTTTGGAGGCGCTAAACCACCATCCCAATCTTGCTTTTTTCCCACCTGTCATGGATTTATTGTGTTCAATGATGCTGGGACAATTATAGATGCTTATTTTTATATTATCCTATCCTCCGTCTTCTGTATGTCGGTGGCATAAGCATGATCATGTGGTGATGTCGGTCAATCACGATACCTACCTATCCAACACCGACCGCTACTTGAAATCAGAAAAGCTACGCTCCTGGTCTAATTGGCTCTTGCAGATCCTCTCGTCTACTGTTGATGACATTGCTATCTGAATAGTAAATGGTATGTATTCATAATTATAAACATCAGTTCGTCTCGTCCATCCCTCTCAAGCTCCTATATACATAGCAAGGCTCAAAAAGGGGGAAATAATCAAACGCTATTTTCGTGGCTTTAAAGAATGACACAAAGAAATAGTAGAGTATAAAAAAGGAGAAGTAAAACAAAATAATGCCAAAGGAACAAAGGAAATATGGATCTAACTTTCATGAGGCGACTCATTCAAATCATACCTTTTCTCATATTGCGAAATCGACCTCCGCACATCAGCTGCCAGGATAAACCCTGGCATATTCCCTGATGGCTCTGCTATCCTCCCTGGTTTCGGTAGCCCCTGGTCTCCCGGTTGGTCTTGGTCTTGGTCCATTCTTTCAAACAACGGTGATCGACTTCGCGGCCCGTTGACGCGGAGCGAATTGGTGGATCTCACCCGGCTCAACGTCTTCATCGTAATGGTTTGACCAGCCACCGGGGATGCCTTGACGATTGTACCAACTGTCGGTGTCGGTGGTGGCGAGGGACTGTCAGAGCGAAATAGGGGATGGATGTTGCTTTCTTTGGTGATCTTCACTTTCGGTGGAGGTGGCTTCGTCGGAAGCTCCAGGTTGATTGATGACGCCGTTGGTGATGAGGGTCCCGGTGATGGCGAAAGTACCACGCTGTCTAGGGATCTCTTGATTTCGGAGTGACTCCGTTGGATCTTATGCGATCCATTGCGATCAACCGCAGGGCTAGCGTCGCGGTCCTCAAGACCATCCAGTTTGTCTGAAGCGGACAGCCCTGCAGAACTCTGGTCGAGTGAGCTGCGTTTAGAGTCTTGTTGAAAGAGCGTTCTCCCAGAATACCGATTCGATACGCTGGACGCCGAATGCTGGATAGGAGTCAACCCGTCCGAGCTAATCTTAGGGTCGGCTGACAAGGAAGGGCGCTGTGAGTCAAATGTAGGCGATGGGGATTTGCGTATCATCTCAGTTCGCATGCTTGAAATGTCGGGCAGCATCTCGAGGTCCGATGAATCTGAGCGTGATCGTCCATTGCACAAGTACATCAAGATGAGGCCGCCAAATAGGCCTTTGGTAAAAGAAGAAACAGCCCAAATGACGCAGCGGGCAATGAGCAATGACCGAGCTCTCCCCAACTCTGTATGACTTGATGCTATTGCTCCTGCTGTTATCCCAATCGCAACGAAGAGGTATGCGATGATGGGACAGTATGCTTTGACCTTCCACCTGCCCCGCTGTTGTATACCAGTCTTGACATCATTGGCCAAAAGTAGGAGCAAAGCTGTCAAGCTGATGCAATCCAGACAGCTGAGAACAACAGGGGCAATCTCAATCGAAGAATTAGGGGATAATGCAGACTTGGAAGATGCGTAGCAAAGGCCATTGAGAACTGTCACGGCGAAGGTCGAGGCAAGGGAAACACCCCCGAAGGAGTATGCCAGTACGGCCACGTGCATCTCGAGTAGATACAGAGAGGACGGTTCTCAACCAAATGCTGGGCAGGCGCCAAATGATAATAATATCGATGGTAGCACGAGGGTCGGTATGTGGGATACAATCAACAAATAGCAAATAAGACAAGGAAAATCATAGGAGACACATAAAAATCATCAGATAGACATTACTTAGATCCAGATATAGCAAAATCAGAGACGGCTGATATGCTTGGGAGGGAGGAAGAGGCGGATAAAGAGAGGATGGAAGAGAGGAATTGAGATGAGGACTGACAGCAAAGACAGCTAGGAGGGGGAGAGCCGGGGTAGATATCGGGAACCTGCATGCCAGCAGAGCGGGAGCAGCCTAAGGCTATCGCAGGGGAAGCGGGGAACAAGTTCCGCGTCGATATCTTTTCTATCAGTTCTGATCTGGAATGATTTGAGATGGAGATGGTACAGTAGTTCGAGGGGGGAAGTGTGTCTAGCGTCTGGTCAGGGGGTCCATCAGGTAGATCAAAAAGGACTAAGATAGACTGCATCCCGGGGACGACGGCCGCTGTCAGATCGAACTCAATTGCTTTGGTATCAATTGGAGATTTATCCTGAAGATGGCTGATACTCCAAAGACTTGTTTGTTGCCCATCCCAATTAATCTGTGGTCTCTAGTATCACCATTGTTGCGACACTGTTCATCCATCGCATAGGGCTCCATCTTCTAGAAGAATTCCACGATCTATTTATCAAACCGTCGTCATTCAGCCAGATGGAGCAGTGGCTTACGATAGAGCCATATCCATGCTGCAAGCGTACTCCGTAGACGCATCTGGCTTGCGTGCCTGGCAGACCCATTCCATTACGCGATGATCTTCAAGCTTCCAAAACTTCTTGGGACATCATATTTTCGAAACCAATGCTGTTCGCGCATGGAACAGATCGAGAAACCAATTTGTCAGGGCCACTCGGTGGTTCATGGTCCAGGGATGTGGCGGTTTGAAGCGGCCGGGTCGATCTCCAGGTTCCCGGGACGGTATGCTAAATGGCTGATCGTGGCGATTCTGGGATTAGGAGATTTGGATAGATCCAGATAGATGGATGGATGGAAGTCGAATGTGACAGATCTCAAAAGGGATTCCCGGGTCAGTAAGCTGAAGAAAACGGCCGTGTTTCGACCTACCATCGTATGATCATCAAACAAGGTTCAATCAATCTTGCTTTTTCCGTATTCTCGGACTATTGATATTAGTTTCCATGTTGAGAGATGGCGGAGAATAATCATCAGAGAAAGCCAAAGACGGGAGATGGTTTGACTTGTGATGCTGTTGTGTTGTGGTGGTGGTCCGTTTAGAGCAAAAGCCGTAGTGTGATACATCCATGCGATCTGTCGAGCAGTACTTTTCACCATACCCAGAGGCAAACGCAGGATCAGAACTGGAAACGGAGCACGGGAAAATGTAAATAGTCTGTTTATTTTATCTGGATGGCTTCAGGCTATTCTAATTTGGATGTCTTGCCATATCTTCCGGCCATACAGACTCTTATGATCACGATCGCTCGCAGTAGTGACCCGATAGTCTGTAGTAGGCGTGTTCTGGTGCACACCGTACTCGGTTGAATGATGAGCTGGCAACTCAATCTTTGATGGTTTGTTATGTATACATTTGTTGGATTATCGATTGATGATGATGATGATGTTACAGGGGTATAGCATTGTTTCTGTAAGGTGTAGTAGTTAGCCCCGCCATATATATAGTTTCAGCGACACATACGGAAGAGCATTCAATACGCCATACAGAGCCCAGGCTACGGGATAACTCGGACAACCAAGATCAAACCAATTAATTGATATCTCCAAGACCAATTGATCGTAGAATAAGAACACGGAGGATTTACGTCCATGTAAACAAACACTGTGGCTTAGCTTAGCGAGGGGTGTGGCTGAGAGGCAAAGAGGCTGACGGACACCGCCTCCAGCAATCCAGCTTGTTCTCCTCCTCTTCCATCATCATCATTATCATCATCTTCTTCTCTTCTTCCTTGATTCCATCCTCCTTCCAGATCGTCCCCAGTGCTGTTTCTCTGGATCGGTCCTCTTTCTTCTTCTTCGATCTTTTTTAAATCATCTCTGATATCTACCAACTGCCTCTGTTATTCACCGTCTTCTTCCCCCCCCACCTTTTTCTAGCCATACCCTCCTCTCTTTTGGTGGCGCAAGATGCAGCTCACTTTCAAAGTATGCCAGCTTTACCTTCTCCACATGGCACATTCATTCAGCCTCTGACTTGAATTTTTTTTCTCTTTTAGGATTTGAAGCAGCAGAAGTTCCAAATTGAGGCGGAACCTTCGGAGACTGTACGTTATTTTCCCGTTGTCCCGGCGTGAGCTTGTCGGCGTCAAGTCGGTGCGGGGCTGATTGAAATTTGCCTTTAGGTCGGACAAGTAAAGCAGAAGATCTCCGAGTCGAAAGGATGGGAAGTTCCTCAGTTGAAGCTCATCTATTCTGGTTAGTTTGCATCTTTTCAGCCGTTCCAGCGACGTGGATTGTCTTTTTTTTTCAGGGTCCCCAGACTGCAGAGGCTGACCATCATTTCCCATTTTAGGAAAGATTCTGCAAGATGATAAGACAATCGAGACATACAACATCGAGGAGAAGGGATTCATAGTCTGCATGGTTTCCAAGGTATGATTCCTTTGACAATTTATTTCGGCGCGTTGTCCGACTGACCCCCGCCTGCAGCCTAAGGCTTCTTCCTCCGCAGCCACTCCTTCGCAAGCCCCCTCCACGCCTTCGAGAGCGCCTGTCTCGACGCCCGCCGCTCCCTCGGCCCCGGCTCCTTCTACCGCTCCTGCACCAGCAGTTCCTGCTACCCCCTCCCCTGCTGCCGCTGGAACTGCCCAGCCCTCCTCGGATGCCGCCTTCAATGACCCTTCGACACTGTTGGCTGGTGCCCAGAGTGAACCAGTCATTGCGCAGATGGAGAGCATGGGTTTCCCCAGAGATGATATCAACCGTGCCATGAGAGCCGCCTTCTTCAACCCCGACCGTGCGATTGAATACCTTTTGACTGTGAGTCGTACCCATGATATCTGACTTATGCGTCTTTGAGCTGACAACTTCTTTCTATAAAGGGAATTCCCGACAATATCCAACAAGAGCAGCAGCAGCAAGCTGCCGCTGCCGCCGCTCCTGCAGCACCTACCGGCGGTGCTCCCGCGACAACAGGTGGAGAGGAACCGGTTAACCTGTTTGAGGCTGCTGCCCAGGCTGGTGGGCCGGAAGGTGGACGTGGAGCCCGTGCTGGTGGCGCTGGAGCTGGGGAAGGATTGCCCAACCTCGACTTCCTGCGGAATAACCCCCACTTCCAGCAGCTTCGCCAGCTTGTTCAGCAACAGCCGCAGATGCTCGAGCCCATTCTCCAGCAGGTCGCCGCGGGTAACCCTCAAATTGCTCAGCTCATTGGACAAAATGAGGAACAATTTCTTCAGCTTTTGAGCGAGGAGGACGATGGCGCACTTCCTCCCGGTACCCAGGCAATCAGTGTCACAGAGGAGGAGAGAGATGCGATCGAGCGTGTATGCGAAGCCTTCTTCCCTTTGTCCTATAATATTGAAAGCTGACCCCTGCTAGCTTTGCCGCCTTGGTTTCTCACGAGACTTGGTCATCCAGGCATACTTCGCTTGCGACAAGAACGAAGAGCTTGCAGCCAATTATCTATTTGAGAATCCCGACGATCCCGAAGACGGGATATGATTAACACGGCATCTTCCTCCCATAACGAATTCTTGAATGCATGTCTCCGAATGATTCTCCAGGGCCAGTTTGTTGATTTGGCGTCTACGAATTCCGCCTCATGTAATTGACTGGCGCTTCCTGTTTTCTTTTAACGCCCTCGATTGACTACGTCTTACTTGTCTTGTCGCATTGAACCTTAATTTTCGCAGTTGTCACTGCTTGGCTATGTAGCCGAGCGTCCTGACGTGATGAATCTCCTATCCACTTGATATGACATTCAAGTCATAGACGTAGCTAATGGGCAAAATGGAACATTTTATTCAGTCTTAGCTTTCATATTCTCAATGGGTTAGCCATGTAGCCAGTATTTTACTGCGTTCAATAGCGTGTCAAAGAGTAGGGTTAGGGTATATTATCCACAGCTATGTGGCTGTGTATGTACATGCATGCACACATACTCTATGTTTTAATCAAAAGAAATACATGTGTATGCAGACTGAAGACAATAGGTACAAAGAAGATGCAAAACTGAAGTAAGAAATAGCAGCAGAAAGGTTGTATCTGTAATGTCCACTAAACTTCCAAACAGAAGGTAAAAATAGAAAAAAAGGAGGACAAAGTCAAATAAGGTGTATATAAAGCACAACTAATTGCACCCGGTCCGTTTGACAGACCAGACGGTGAGTCCTCGTCGGCCAATCACTCTAGTCAGAGTCGGGATGATGCCGTCATCACCGAAATCCAAATCATCAAGATTGAGATGGTTCCTATAAGTCCACAGCTCGTGAAGTTGGATATTGGGGATTTGCTCTTCTGACTGGCTCGATGCAGTGTACTTGTCGAGGAAGGTAGCGGACTTGGGAGCGACCACGAAGATGGAATCTTTGTTTTCCGTCTCTGGAACTGATTCTGGATTCTCCGGGTCTTGGTTGTTAGATGGACAGGTGGGTACTGCGTTTTCGAGTTCCTGGATCAGATCTGCCCCAGGGATACCCATAAAATCCCGAGTTTTGATGTCTAAGGATAGGCTGGCGTTGTCTCCTAGTAGCCATAGCGGTGGGGAGTATGTCTTCCACCAAAACACAGTCGCGGGGGTCTTGGTGTTTGGCTCCAATGTTCTGTCGAGTGCCCGCACATTGGTCGAAATAATAGAAGGTATCGCAAGTTGGGTGGGAACCACGCCACCTTGATGGTAAACCCCCATGAGAAATCCGAGAGCGGCATTAAAGATCACCCAAATTGCTAATAGCACGCGCGACATAGGCATTTTGAAGCAGCTGAGAAGGAGAGGAACGCATGGGATCAAGAAGCGAGGTTCTTGGTGAGGGAAGATGGAAAGGATAGCAGTCGCCGATATGGCAGAGGCGGCACGCATATTTCGCAGCCACGGTGGGATGATCGGTCGACTGAAGAGCGACCAGATCATCATGACATAGGCAGGCCCGAGAAGCTGGAAGAGGTTGGCTATGAAGTGCTGGTAGTGAGGATGGAGTCCATGGAGAGCCAAGTTGGAGGAATTGGAGTTGTAGAAGAGGTTATTAAGTGGGGTGATTACAGGAGCGCGAAGGGCATTCCGAATGGAGATCGAAGGTCTGTAGAAGGCCGTGTCGACGAGGATAGCGACGCTAGTGAAGAATAGGCCAAAGCCAATAAAGGAAACGAGGGCAATCGGCCTGCAGTTCAAGTTAGCAACAACACATACGATGGGACTTGAGGACGAGGCTTACTTGCGCCGAAAATGAGGCAACAATTGCAGGCCAGGAATGATAAGAAAGGCTGGAAAAGTGATCCGGTTGAAGACGCCGGCGACGGCAATAAAAGACAAGACCGCGCAGGAGAAAAAAGACGAGCGACGCTGCACACCAACATTAGCAAGGTATGTTCTTTTCTTTTTTTCTGCTAGCACACGGTTGCGCAAACCTTGTTCTCAACAATGCGACGGATCAACACCAGACCCCAAGCAACCAACAGCGTCTCGAGGGAGTTGGAGAAGGTGTGCGTCTGATAAGTCCAGGTGACGTACGAGGATGCGACCAGCACCACAGTTGCTCGGCGCTGGCGCGGGGAGGGCACCAACTCATAGATGGCCCAGTCCTCCAGTACGAAGCTCAACAGAAACATGACCCCTCGGAGGAAATAAAAAATCACATCTGGAGGAGGATGTCCCGTCCCGAGCTCGGTATAGAACCATTTCAACAGGCTCATGGGCACATCGTAGACGGGCCATAGTGGAAAGGCGCTGCGAATCGGATTGTCGACGGTGAATTCCCAGGGTAGCTTGGATGGAAATGAGAATATGCGCCCTGCACATTGATCAGTCTGTCAGATGTCTATACGATACAAGTTATCTGTTTATCATCGTCTGGTGGGGATGCAGTTTCGCAATTGCTTCTCCGACAGCTCCGGCTGTAGAGACAAGATAACGATCGCATTGTCAGGCGATCACGAATATGCGACACACAAACATACCTGCAACGACCTCCGGGCCCTGGAAATTCTCATCAGGATGAAGATAGCTTGGAGAGAGGGCAAAATAAACACGGATCAGCAGGAGGAGTAAGTAGGTTCGTCTCCACATGACTCAGGTGGTTAAACTGGAAATCAACACGGCACATGAGATTCAAAGACAGATATGTACATGCTGCATCGGGCAGATCAAGATTGGCTATGATGATTCTAGAGAAGGAAAACGAGGCGAGAGAAAGAAAGAGGGTGAAAGAAAGGAGTGGAAGGGTTGCTGCGAGAGGAGTGCGCCAGAGAAGATAATAATATTATGATGCGACCGTAGCTTTGTTGAACAACAGGGTTGAGAGGAGGAGAGACGCGTCGGGTGGGATGATATCACTGCTACTAGACTATTGCTTGTAGTCGTTCGAATTGGATGGATTTGATTGAGTCCAGCCTGTGGGTCAACAAGGGGATTAAATTAGACAGCGTAGACATCTAGCAGCAGGCGATTTTGAAGATTATTATTCGAATGTTCTTTTTGTGCGGAGATTTGAAGTTGTTGAGGCCTGAGGATGCATTATCCTTACCATACTGTATGGTATAGAACTCAGGTACTGAAATATCATGACAACAAGAACAAAGAATAAGTATAAGAAAGAAAATAATACAAAGAAATAATATACATTATGAATAATTCAAATGAGGAATCGATTATCTTTATGGTATATATATATATATATCTTTATCCTGGTCAAGGTAAGACTCATACTCGTTTCAACTCTCAATACTCTCCATCAATGCAGCTGTATCACTCCATACACCACCATATATCCCCTTCATGATGAGATCAAAGACAAATTTGTCATAAAGAACCATGGAAGATTCCACAAGAACAAAGAGTTCTTATCCCTTCAAGTCTTCATTTAGGCTCCTCTAGGCAGTAGAGCTGAAACCAGAGAGTAGCACCAGGCAAAAGCTGCACTCGGCGTTCCCCAGAAACACGAGCCGCATCATTTATTCCCCTCTGCGGCCTCAGCCAAACCCATCCATAATTCACTTCCCTGCCTGCGCTTGCTTTGTTGCCTCCAACAACAACTCCAGCAACCCACTCTTGTCGCTGTTTTTTCTCCCCCTTTCTTTCTTTCACCATCTTCCACTTTCATCAAGCTCTGATACTTAAGGTGTGATTCCCTGACATTTCTCTCTCATCTCAATTTCCCACTGACCTAAATCTCGACAGAAATCGGTAAGGCTCGCCCCCACCTAAAAGCCCCTCTGCTGTCGGTTCACTGCCTCAACTAGAGTCATACCTGAGCTTACAGCAAGTTGGCGCTTTCTTTAATAACCTCATTTACTCCTTTTTAACATCTTTCAGATCACACAAAAGTTCATACTTTCTTCAAAAATGTCTGCTCCTACCATTACTCTGACTAGCTCCGACGGCGTCGATATCACCATTGGTAGGCTCCTATTGTTTACGATTTCCCAGTGCGTGGGATGGAATACTAACCTTTCTTCTCATTTAGAGCGTGATGTCGCTGAGCGTTCCATCCTGATCAAGAACATGCTTGAGGATCTTGGTGACTCTGGCGAGGCCATTCCCGTTCCCAATGTCAGTTAGATTCCTGAATACCCTCCAAGTATATAACCTTATCAATGATGGTTGCTGACTTGTATCATTCGTAGGTCAACGAGGCTGTTCTGAAGAAGGTCCTGGAGTGGTGCAGCCACCACAAGAGCGACCCCCCAAGCGCCGGCGATGACGACGACTCCCGCCGAAAGACCACAGACATTGACGAGTGGGACCAGAAGTTCATGCAGGTTGACCAGGAGATGCTGTTCGAAATTATTCTGGTACGTTCTCTACTAATATATACTCTTGAGTTATACGCTAATTTGTACGACAGGCCGCAAACTACCTGGATATCAAGGCTCTCTTGGACGTTGGCTGCAAGACCGTTGCCAACATGATCAAGGGCAAGTCCCCAGAGGAAATCCGCAAGACTTTCAACATTCAAAACGACTTCACACCCGAGGAGGAGGACCAGATTCGCCGTGAGAACGAATGGGCTGAGGAGTAAGTTTGAAGGATCTTCCAATCGGTGGTTTCAGTGCTGACTCAATATTTTCTAGCCGCTAAACCCTTCATCACCCGTCAATGTCATCGTCGCCTACTTCAACCGACATTTTCGATTTGACAACAAGATTTTCTTTTCTTCGGTCCGCGGGTCGTTCATTATACGGCGTTAGGCTTTTATGTATCTAAGCGGATTTCCTTTCGTTTTTCTGGCTCTTTTCACTATCAGTTAAAGGTCTGGAACCGAGTGGCTCAATTGGACCAACGTGGAGGTGTTTGCTTTTTTACATCATGCAATGTTAATCAAACGAATTTGCTGTCTTTACTGCACATGGTTTTATTTGGATACCTGTATGCTCTCCAATGTAGTCTATTCCTGGTGACATCAGATCGAGGATATTCTTAGGCAGCATGTCTGAGACCGAGATCTGAGTCTAATAATGTACCCCTCTTCATTGTTGTCTAAATTCTAGATTCGCAATGTATCTCCCATGAGATCATAGGGAAATCAAGTAGTCGATTATAAAAAAGCAAGACTGAACATTGCCACCACAGAATAGGCTGCAATCCCCTTGTTCTCCATTCTCCATGATACGCCTGATAAGTAGGTATTAAACTCGTTCATCGTGCTGGCTATATCCATCATGATATCTTTTTTTGAATTTTATTTGTTCGGCTCGTGTACATAAACTGTCACAGAACAACCCCCCGTCACCCCCGCGCTTCGTGTTGACAAGAAAACAACCCACTGTTCCAACCCCCCATCATGTAATCCGTAAAATCTTCGCCCAGAGAAAAGTTGATAAAAAATAGATGAATCTAAAAACTCAAAATTCCGCATGATTGTCGACAAAGGCTAGACGAGTCTCTTACGTATTCCAGACGAGAAGGCGTAAATTGACATAAAAATTTGAACAGTAGGTGATGAGCGGGAAAGACTCAGAGCGACAATAGGGACCGGACGCAGATCATAGCCATCGCGAGCACACCATTGTCGGGCATCATAATCGAACGAAAAAAATTTTTGTTGGAGCGGGCATCTCGGTCGGAAAGGAGAGAGAAAGGGGGGAAAGCAATGTCTCGAATCTAGATACCGAGACGGGTCTTGCGCCAGTGCCTTCTCTTGGCGTTGTATCTGAATTATCGAAGTCATTCGTTAGCCATGTGTCCCTCTTGATAACTGGCTGTTTGCATTTCTTCTTTCTTCTTGGTTCCATCGACAATAGCAATCACGAGTAGTTTTCCCGGTTGGACAACGGATAACACAAGCGTATCTCTTTTTGAAGGCGACGATCGAGGGACCGAGAAAAGGAAGAGCGGTGGTATTTACCTGATGGTGTTACCGGTCCTCAGACGAATCCACTGGGGGATGGGACGGTTCTGCTTCTGAGCTTTGGCAAGCTTCTGCTTGGTGCGGAAACTCTTGTGGCTCTATTGAGGGGGAAAATGCGTTAGCAAACAGTCATTTCATATCATTTTGACGGCACGAAGAAAAATGAACATGTAAAGATTCATTTTTCCACGGGGAGAAAAGGACGGCATGTCAAATTAATTCAACATGGGGATTTGACATTCAAAAAAGGGGGCTGCTAACCGGCATCTTGAATTCTTGTCGCGACGGCGAGCTGGGGTATGGACTGGCGATAGTGAGGTTGTCGACCGTCTAAAGAGTGGTGATTTTTGTGCGAGCAGGGCTTAGTGGTTCGCTTCGGGAGGGTCATGTGATGTTGGCCTGAGGCAGGAATGGGGAATGCCGCCGCATCTGCCAAGGCATGCATTTTACCCCGACTTGGATACGTACGACGATCTACTATTTTGTTTACCGAGTGTTTGAGAGAAGCTTTGTTGTAGTTTAAATGATGGATTTGGTATTTGTTAATTCTCGAGGCAAGGAGATTTATGCGTCATCCAACAACGAGCTGTGTATCTGTTGAGCCTGATGTGCGGGAGTATGAAAGTAGTGTGTTTCCTATCAGGAAGACAGATCACCTGTGATGAATAGTCCTACGTAGCAGAACTTCAGTCTATTGTTTCATACTGCGATGTCACATCTAGATATTAGATGTTTCTTTTCTTGGTCCCTCAATGGAAGATCTCTTCGGGCGTGGGTCCTCCCGAGTAAGCTTTATGCAAGTAGGTATCTATCTTTACCAGCTTCGAGGGCACGTTATACAGTGCACGGGGCAGCAACCATCCGACGATAGACCAGCATCGGTGAGCCAGCCTGTAAAACGAGAACGAAAATGAAGGCGCTTGATAATAATGACTGCAATATTAATATACCAAAACATCCCGTGGTAACTGGTAAGACGGCGTGTCGGTCAGAGCAAGTTGCGGGCATGCATGAGATAGGGCTTCCTTCGATTCCTTCGATGGTTCTTACGAGGGATACGTAGAATCATTTCTGAGTCACCTAGATCGATGTATGACTGAATCTGAATCTGAAACAAGGTAGCATCCGCAAAGCCTCGTGTACGCTTGCTACCTAGCGAGTATGGAGTCCATCTAGATGGTGAAAACCCATGGAAATAGAACAATGTCGACAGCATGAATCATTTAGCGAGAGAACATCATATGGAATCGGTGTCGGCGGAGCCGATCTCCGACCCCGACTAAGCATAAACCAATGAAGGTATTGTAACGGCAGTGGATAACGTGACAGTCTGTATTTTTCTGGTTTCCATCAGATTATCAAGATCAGTTGTTGCAATTATTCAGGTGGATTTCCAGAAGATTCTCGACCTAACTTATGAATGGCATTTATTACAAAATATATAGAAAAAAAGCACATTGGGATTATTCAGGCAATGTACTTCGTAGCGGTACTCTGTAATCTGTACTGGGGAGAAATATCCCGATAGAAATCAAAGCGGATCCCATCGGTATACGACAAATACGATATCTGTATCCACTGGGTTTGAACTAACTACTAGAAGTATGACGATAAAAGGGTTGAGAATGGAGGATGGATTCTATGTCAAACTGCATATGCATCTTGACTGTTGAACTGATATACAGCACAGCTATATATGTTATGCTTCAGGGCTAGATCATCGCTATTCATCTATACCACCGTCATCAACAGTTATGGCTTGTAAGCTGCCTGCATAGCTAAATAAGACTTGGTAGATTATCTAAACCAACCTATATTCTCACGGGAACTGTAGATGACTCAATATGGACTATGAAGGCCTTACCCTAAACATCGTCGGTCTCGTATTCGCTCCCGGTTTGATGGGTAGATGATCTATACTCGATACAGTCCCCGATTCCTACAGTACCACAAAGCACTGAAGTCCATAGTCCAGTAGTACTCCGTATCCTGCATGCATATATTTATAAGTACATCGGTTCACATATACAAATCAGTGCAGGTCAACTCGCACCGTGAGGTTGTCCTACCTCGAAAAGGGGTGGATTGTAACTGTGGCTCACAAGTATCAATATCTTCTTTGTCGGACTCCACCTGGCACTGGCTTGGTAATTTAACTGCCCGACTGGGTGCAATCCACAATGAGATAGCCGGGGCCCATTTAGGATCCATATTCTGATTGTTGCTTAGCCTCGAACGAGTTCAGATCCTGCCAGGGCAGACGCTGATTCGCTGCTGTTAGTATTGTTGTTTCCAGTGCTGCATAAAACAAAAAGTCGGAACGGCGGGATTCCGACAGTCAAGCATGAACGCGGTTTAGCGCTGGTATCTGCGTTACGCCACCAGAAAGATAATACCAGATAATTTCATCGTCTTCCTGATTGTGTTCCACTTCATACTTAAACATGTCGCTGCCTCCCGCATCGGGCCTGAATCTTTTTCTGGTCGTCTGTCTCCCGAGTCGGTCAAGTCCTGGTTGACCTTTCGAAATTCTGACCTCTTTCTTTCCCTTGCGGGTTCTGATACTCTTCTTTCCTTTATCTACTCTGTCCTTGCTGCTCCACCCACGATTGCTTCTGTATGGAGTAAAAGGTCTACCAGCTACCCAAGCGATATCATCGTCCGTGACCTTCTCATCCAGAAGGTGGGATACCATCAATCCCCATGCACAACATGCAACAACCGGAGGATGGTGTGACCTCCATGGAGAAGACTGCCGATGCAACACAGGCAGAGCAGCCCTCATCGCAATCGTCCAATGCCGACAATGAAAAGCTGCGCGGCAAGCACTCCGTCTCGGGCTCGACCGATGTGGGCAAGGATCAAGGGCCGAATCCTCTAGCTGGAGCTGCTCCGGCCGAGGCCGATGACCTAGATGCCCTCTTTGCCCATCTCCCCGAGCAAGAGAAGGAGATCTTGAAGAAACAGCTCGACGGTCCGGTTGCCAACGTCGGCTTCCTCACTCTCTTTCGATATGCCTCCAGAAACGACATGCTGGTTATCTTTGTCAGCGCTATTTGTGCCATTGCTGCAGGTGCCGCGATGCCTTTGTTCACAGTAAGTGCCTTTTGATCCCTTCTATGTCGGGACAGTCATGATTAATTCTTGCTTTCAGCTTCTTTTTGGTTCTCTTGCCTCGTCCATGTCGACTGTCATGTACGATCCAAATGCCAATTTTGATTCGTACTACCATACGTTGACACACAATGTCTTGTACTTCATCTATCTCGGTATCGGAGAGTTTGTCACCGTCTACATCAGCACTGTTGGGTTTATCTATGCGGGAGAACACATTACGCAAAAGATTCGCGAGCATTATCTCGAGGCCATTCTGAAGCAAAACATGGCTTATTTCGATAAACTGGGTGCTGGTGAAGTGACCACCCGCATTACCGCTGACACCAATCTCATCCAAGACGGTATCTCTGAGAAAGTCGGACTGACCTTGACGGCGATTGCCACCTTCGTGACGGCGTTTATCATCGCCTACATCAAATTTGCGAAACTAGCAGCCATCTGTACCTCTACCATTTTTGCCCTGGTTCTTGTCATGGGAGGCGGATCTAAATTCATCGTCAAGTACAGCAAGCAGTCTTTGACTAGTTACGGCGCAGGCGGAACAGTCGCAGAGGAAGTCATCAGCTCTATCCGAAATGCCACCGCGTTCGGCACTCAGGAAAAACTTGCCAAACAATACGAAAGTCACTTGGCTGAGGCAGAGAAATGGGGAATCAAGGTGCAAGTTATTCTCGGAATCATGATTGGCGCTATGTTTGGCATCATGTTCATGAACTACGGCCTTGGTTTCTGGATGGGCTCCCGCTATCGTGTCGCTGGTGAGGTCGATGTGGGCCAAGTTTTGACTATTCTCATGTCCATTCTGATCGGCTCATTCAGTCTGGGTAATGTCGGCCCCAACAGCCAGGCTTTCACGAATGCCATCGCAGCAGCTGGTAAGATTTACAGCACAATCGATCGCCCATCGCCATTGGACCCATTTTCAGACGAAGGCAAGACGCTTGATCACTTTGAAGGCAACATCGAATTCCGTAATATCAAGCACATCTACCCTTCGCGACCAGAGGTGACGGTGATGAAGGACGTTTCTCTCACGATGCCTGCAGGAAAGACAACCGCGTTGGTCGGCCCCTCTGGATCTGGAAAGAGTACTGTCGTTGGATTGGTGGAACGCTTCTATCTTCCAGTTGGGGGCACGGTTTCCCTCGATGGCCATGACATCCAGACTCTCAACCTTCGTTGGTTGCGCCAGCAAATCTCCCTTGTCAGCCAGGAACCTATTCTTTTCGGAACCACCATCTATGCGAACATTCGTTACGGTCTCATAGGTACAAAGTATGAGAATGAATCAGAGGAAAAGATCAGGGAACTTGTCGAAAACGCCGCACGAATGGCTAATGCTCATGACTTCGTTACAGCGCTACCTGAAGGGTATGAAACCAACGTTGGTCAACGCGGTTTCTTGCTTTCTGGTGGTCAGAAACAGCGTATCGCCATTGCTCGTGCGATAGTCAGCGACCCTAAGATTCTTCTTCTTGATGAAGCTACATCTGCCCTGGACACCAAATCGGAAGGGGTTGTGCAGGCTGCGCTCGATAGAGCTGCTGAGGGTCGTACCACTATTGTGATTGCTCATCGTTTGTCTACGATCAAATCAGCTCACAATATTGTGGTTATGGTCAATGGTCAGATTGAGGAACAAGGAACACATGACGAATTGGTCAGCCGGAAAGGGGCTTATCTCAACCTCGTCGAAGCGCAGCGTATCAATGAAGCGAAAGACGCAGAAGCTTTGGAAATCGACTCCGATATGGATGAGGATGACTACGCCAAGGAAGAGGTTGCCCGTATCAAGACTGCTGGCAGTGGTTCGGTTTCGTTGAATGCAGATGGTGAAAAGGACGAAAAACTGGTGGCGCGAACTACCACTAAGAAATCCATCTCGAGTGTCGTTCTATCCAAGAGAAGCCCCGAAACCGAAGAGAAATACTCCCTATGGGCATTGATCAAATTCATCGCCTCATTCAACCGCCCCGAGCGCTTTATCATGCTAATCGGGTTTGTTTTCTCTTTTCTCGCCGGTGGAGGCCAGCCCACTCAAGCTGTGCTATACGCCAAGGCAATCAGCGCGATCTCAATGCCCCTCAGCATGAGTTCCGAGATAACGCACCAGGCGAACCTTTACTCCCTTCTTTTCTTTATTGTTGGAATTGTTCAGTTTATCAATCTTTCTATCAACGGTACCATGTTTGCCTTCAGCTCCGAGAGATTGATCCGCCGGGCGAGAAGCGAAGCCTTCAGATCAATGCTTCGTCAGGACATAACGTTCTTCGACCGAGAAGAAAATAGCACTGGTGCACTGACGTCTTTCCTTTCGACGGAGACCAAGCATTTGTCTGGAATCAGTGGAGTGACGCTGGGAACCATCATTATGACCAGTACAACTTTGTTTGCAGCCATGATCATTTCCCTGGCAATTGGATGGAAACTGGCACTCGTCTGTATCTCTGTCGTTCCTGTTCTTCTCGGGTGCGGATTCTATCGATTTTATATGCTTGCTCGGTTCCAGCAACGGTCCAAGGCTGCCTATGAAGGATCCGCTAGCTATGCTTGTGAGGCTACGTCTGCCATTCGCACTGTTGCTTCACTCACCCGGGAAGGAGATGTGTGGAGTGTTTACCACGACCAGCTCACAGCGCAAGGAAGAGTAAGTTTGATCTCGGTGTCAAAGTCTTCTCTTCTCTATGCTGCCTCCCAGGCGCTTATTTTCTTCTGTGTGGCTCTCGGTTTCTGGTATGGTGGTACCCTCCTTGGTCACCATGAATATTCGGTTTTCCGTTTCTTCGTCTGCTTTTCCGAAATTCTCTTTGGTGCTCAGTCTGCCGGAACCGTCTTTTCGTTCTCACCCGACATGGGCAAGGCCAAGAATGCTGCTGCAGAATTTAGAAAGCTTTTCGACCGGAAGCCAACCATTGATATTTGGTCTGACGATGGCGAGAAGATTGAGACCATGGATGGTATGATCGAATTCAAGGATGTACATTTCCGGTACCCGACTCGGGCCGAGCAGCCTGTTCTCCGGGGATTGGACTTGACTGTTAAGCCTGGACAATATGTTGCCCTTGTCGGACCTAGTGGTTGCGGCAAGAGTACCACTATTGCCCTGCTTGAGCGTTTCTACGATGCACTCTCGGGTGGTGTCTTTGTTGATGGCAAAGATATCTCACAACTGAATGTCAACTCCTACCGCAGCTTCCTGTCACTTGTCAGTCAAGAACCAACATTATATCAGGGTACAATCAGGGAGAACATCTTGCTCGCGGTTCAGGGAGAAGAGACCACAGAGGAGGCACTTGTTCAGGCGTGCAAGGACGCCAATATCTACGACTTTATCATGTCGCTTCCGTGAGTTCCCACGTTTCCTAATTCAATTCCGTTTGTCTTGAACAGTTTCGCTAACCTAAACGATAGTGAGGGATTCAACACTGTTGTCGGTAGCAAAGGAGGTATGCTGTCTGGTGGCCAAAAGCAGCGAGTGGCCATCGCACGAGCTCTCCTCCGGAACCCTAAGGTCCTCCTCCTGGACGAAGCCACCTCTGCCCTTGATTCAGAGTCCGAAAAGGTCGTGCAAGCAGCGCTGGATGCCGCTGCCCGAGGTCGTACAACGATTGCCGTCGCACACCGTCTGAGTACCATCCAGAAGGCCGATGTCATCTATGTATTCGACCAAGGCAAGATTGTGGAGAGTGGAACGCACCAGGAATTGATCCGCAGCAAGGGCCGTTACTACGAACTGGTGAACATGCAAAGTCTCGGAAAGGCTTAATTTTGCCTTTCTTGCTTATTATATATATACCCTAATGTCTTTTTTCTTTCGTCCTACCCTCCCCCTTCACCTACACTACCTTTTTGTGAACATACCCCTCTCTCATAATGTCATAATGACTGTGTTCCGTTGTACAGATTATAACTGACTTCCCCCCTCTTCCTCTTCTTCGCTTTTCAAAAGTCACCAGTTAGATTCCCCCGCGGGCTATTGTATTGGGAGTTGTTGGACTTTTCTATTGTCTTTAGATGAAACAATCTCGCGATATTTATAGCTGGATAGTGGATGAATAATGAAATTAATGGATAATGTCCATTCAGTTAACATTAAATTCGATTGTGTCTTGTTCGAGCATTGATCATATATCATACATCATAAAAATACATCACCTGAGTTAAATCCTCCATTCAATCTTTATCACCTATCCCATACTCCCTCTGTACATCAATCTGTCGCACGCCGCGCGCATCAGCAATAAGACCCATCAATCCCTGCCCGACATCTTTAATCTCATTGTATTCATGAAGAAGACGAATATGCCGCTTCACGGTCGTAGAAGGATCATTCCTATAACATATATCATTAAGAATGTTTCCACTAAATCAGACTCAAAGGCATACTGTAGCCTAGTCTTGGTCTCTGCAATTTGAGTCTCGATCTGCTCTACCTGAGATTGAAGGTCTGCGATGGAAGCCCTGAGGGCATTCTATTATCCATCCTTGTTATTTTTGCGAAACCCATCGTTGTGGCCGTGTGATTGGAAATACCTGTTTCTTCTCCCGTTGCATGATCTGGTCGGGAGCGAGTGGAGTTGGTGATTGTTGCCCGTATCCGGTTGTGAGATCGCCAGGCGACGGCATCTTTGACGCGGAACGGGGTCAAAAAAGGGGTTTTAGCGGATGGATCCAAGGGGATTGAGATGGAATTTAATATAGGATGAGAAGTTGATGCTTTTGATGCGCTCTCTTGAGTCTTAGAGTGTTAGAGAGAGAATATCCGGACAGGCCAATGAGAGGTAGAGCATTCAGTACCGTAAGCTGACACAACGCGCAGGACCAAGTAGATATGTAGCGCTACCATAGGGCTGGCAGTTTCACCTTGACAGCGTTGGAAATGAATGTCTTGATCAGCTTGGTTTCGTCTTCTTCCCTTTTTCTGGGCTTTTTTTTTTTTTTTTTTTTCTTTTAAAACAATATCTTGTACTAAGAGAAACCTCTTCCTTCTCCCTCTTATTCACCCAAAGCATGAACTGATCGTCATCTGAATTAATATCTCCGGCCCAATCCGGAGTCCGCTTTTCTTTGTCCGCCACGGACCTCTCTTTCTAAGCATCTCTCCTTCATCTCCTCTTCCTTCAACCTCCATCGGCATCCCTCCCCGCAATCATGAGCCGACTTCATCTACTCCAAGGGGGAGTGCTAGCAGCTCTCCTTCTTGCCTCTCCTGCTCTAGCTCATGGTGGCCATGAGGCCGTCCCTGACGGTGCTGCCGTCTCCGGAGATCCTATTGTACGCAATGCGATTTCTCCTTTCCCTTCTCTTTACGAGGCCGCGATCAAAAAAGACACCTGGACTAATTTTTTATTGTTTTGTAATTCAGGACTCGACATTATGGATACACATGATTCTTATGGGACTTGCCTTTGGCATTATCTTTCCGTTGGGAATGGTTCTCGGGGTATGATATACTTGGGCATCTGTCTTTGCGTTGTTGTCTGGAATATCCATCTAATCAATCATCTTCGTTATTACTAGATCGTGCGCTCGCGCTGGCATGTTCCTCTCCAGGTTGTCGGAACGATTATCGCTGTCCTGGCTTACTTTCTCGGTCACGCCCACAAGGGTCGACAGTTTTCCAAGAACGTCCACGCGTCCTTCGCAAACTCCTTGATGCTCATGTTGGTGGTGCAGGTAGTGCTGGGTGTTTATCTCAAGTTGCATCTGTCCAAGGGAATTCATGGGCGTATTCGTCGGTTCTTTGTCGTCGCCCACGGCGTCGTCGGTAAGGTGATGCCTGTTGTGAGCTGGGCGCAGATGCTGTTTGGAGGTATTACGGCCATGGGTTACTGTCGCGATGACCATCTTGGACAGTGTCTAGCTCACTTCATCATGGGAAGTGCCTTTATCGCCTACGGCATCATGCTCACCATTCTCCTTCTCGTCGGTCAGTACTGGATGCGTCGCAGCGGCCGCAGCCAGGAATTTTTCGATTCCCTCATCATCGCCGCGTGGGGTTGTGTCAACACCTTCACGGAACATCGCTGGGGACAGCCTTGGGCCCACAATGATCTGCAGCACACGACAATGGGTATTATCTGGTGGTGCGCCGGTCTCTTGGGTATCTGGATGAGCAGAAAACGCAACGGCCAGCCTAAGCGGAATCTGATCCCCGCTATTGTCATTCTGTTTACTGGTTATGCCATGTCTGCCCATCCCCAGACACTGATGATCAGCACCATGATCCACAGCATCTTTGGATATACATTAATGGCTGCCGGTTTCACGAGAATCATCGAAATTTCCTTTGTCTTGAAGGATCGCGCCACTGTCAGTATGGACGGTTCTGACCCGAACAGCTTCCAGTATCTGCCACCTTTTGTACGTTCCAATCACCTTTCCCTCAATCACGTTCGTCTCACTAACCATTTCTTAGCTCCTCTACGCCTCTGGCTTTCTCTTCATGGGTGCTACGGAGGAACAGATGCAGCTTCTCCACGACGCTGGAATCACGCACGTATCCTACGTTCTGATTCTGTACAGTATCGCTTTTATCCTTTTCCTCTGTAAGTTATCACAAACCCCACTTTATGGTTTGCAATGTATGCTAACCACCTTCAGTTGTCAACGTGCTCCTCCACATCTACGCTGTTCACGCCTGGCCCGAATCTGCCAAGGTGCAGCCAAACTCCCACTCGAGCAACAACGATGCCGGCGAAAGCGGCCAGGGTCCATCTCGCTTCATGAACGGACACGCGCGGTCTGCGTCTGAGAATCGTCAAATCCACGACGCTGAGGCGTTCGAGCTTCAGGGGCTCATTTCAGACGAGGAAGAAGAGGGCCCATCTTCAGGTCAGAATGGCCATTCCAAAGGCCCTCGCAGGACTGAAGATGAAGAGAGCTCTCTTGTTGGGAAGGAGACAACGCACGACTAATTTGGAAGATGCTCCGGGTCCCAGGACATAAAATAAAACGAATAAAAAAAAAGAATTCAATCAAATTGCGAAATCCACGAACAGCATTTTCAAAATGGGATACAACACGACTATCAATCACAGCAATATTCAAATGAATTCCAATTCGATGTCCCCAGCTCTCCTTCCGACTACTTTTCGGGTTCCGATATTTATCTTCTGCCAACATTGAAGGTATCTATCTATCTGTCTGGTGCTTTGTTTTGTTTCATCTGTCTTTATAATTCCTTCTTCCTTTTCCTTTCTATTGGGGTGGCGTTTGGCTAGGATGGGAAAGATACTGTTATCCCTGTTTTACTTCATTTTTATTGATTCTTATCGTGTTAGATTCTTCGTCGTATATACTTGACATCATACATACATACATACTATCATTTTATCACAATCTACTTATGGATGCGGGTTGTATTAAATTCATGTCAATGCCATTCATAAGCCAGCAATAGGCCAATGAACAAAACCAACATGTTAAAAAAGAGTTCATGTTCATGTTGAATGTTATCCATCTATCGTACAGTCATCATAATGCTTTTTTTAACCTTCAGCAGACTTTGTCGGGTTCTGTTCCTAGGTTGTTGGAAGACACGCCAAAGAAACAGCTGATAAAAAGACCCTAGTTCCCAAAATCCCAACCTAGCCAGCTCAAGTATTCTAAAGTGCCATATCATGAATTAGCTGTTTACCTGTGAGGGACTTGCACCGGCTCGTCCACATCAAGATCAATTGCATTGGCCACAGGAGCGGTGGCAGAGGGAGCGGCCGTCTCCGGTGGGAAGAAGGGATGCAATGGGTAGATGGGAGCCGCGGATTTTTCGCCATCGAACAAAAGCATGTTCTGCAACGGCTGCTCTCTGGAGCTCAAGACATTGATAACATCCTGCGCAAGACTACCACCGACAAAAGCGGCCACCGGGCTTAGTTCACAACCAAGGTTCTGGAGGAAGGTGCGCAAGAACTCCGAGGTGAGCGTGCTGATGTCGAGTTTCAGCTCTTGGTGGCGGTCGTGGGCGAGCTTTGTGAAAACTTCCAAGTTTTGGTGAGAGAAAGTTGGCAAAGCGCCGGCGGATATTTTCTGAAATTCCCAGAGCGCGCGCAGACAAGTCAGAAGTGGCGTGACCTGCCTTCGTCGTCGAGGCAGACGGGTGAAGTCCTCGGGGAGAGGGGAGGTATTGGCGAGGATGAGAGGAGAGTACACCTCGCGCTTGGTGACCATCTCAATCATCTTGTCGTTCTCCTTCTTGGTCGTGATATCAACAATGCTGCGCGTTTGTGTTTCTTGCTTGACAGAGGAGACATTTGACTTCGAACGCTCAATCACAAAGTCATGTGAGATCAGGTCTGCAAAGACGTATCCGTAGAAACCATGGAGCCCCGCGGCATAGAACGGACGGTTTGCGATTCGACACGCGGCATTGATGGTCGTATACGTCGCAAAATCGAGCTCTGTGGCAATTGTGATATCAAATGCTGAGAAGAAATCTGGCTGTTTTGCGCGAACGTCGTCGGTATCAATTCGCAGCTGCACCCTGGGGTTCATGGCACGGATTTGAGGCGCCACCGCTTGCGCGCGCTGGTCTACTGTCAGTATGTCATTATCCAACAGGGTCTCTTGAGCTCAACATACGTTCTGGCCCACATGTTCCTCCGATACAAAGAATTGCGCACCGAGATCTTCTTCCGTGACGGCTTGGTGATCGATGATGGTGAGCGTACCAATTCCCGCCAAAACAAGGTTCTTCGCTACCTCGTTTGCGAGTGCTTTCATCGAGATTAAGAGGATATTCGCAGATCGAATTCTAAATCCACGCGCATCTTGTCAGCCACATAGCACACTTCAACAATGTCGAATTGAAGGAAACGCCTACTTCTCCTGGGCTTTAACACCCCAAAGCCGGATTTGGCGGTCGTAGAGAGCAATTTCATCTGTTGGTTTCAGAATTTCAGTGTTAGATATAAGATCCCTTCATAGCCATGTATTATAATGTCCTTACCTGCGCTGATGGATTGCGCTGCGGCCTCTTGCGACTCCATGGTGCTCATATTCGCAATCTTGTCACACGAAGCGGAACAGAACTTTGATCTGTCTGATAAAGACTCCTTGGCTATAGATCGTAATGGCGTGATTCAAATTGCGCAGCTCTGATAGATGTCGAAGATAGCAGAGGAACTCTTCTATGTCAAGGACTGAGCCAAGGGAGCTACAGAGAAATCGGAGGGTGGGGAAAAGAGAAGAACGCAGGTCAACCAGCTCCCTGGGGCGTTACCCACATGCATGTACCCGCAATGACTCTGGTGAATCGTTTGCAAGAAGCGTCAAACAGAATGCAGCGTGAAGGTGGGGTGAATGAAGATGGAATTGCAGCTGGGCGAGAGTATAGCACTAGACGGAGCTACCCCAACATCACGTGCCCAGCACCGATAACCGCGAGCTTCACTTATCGAAGTCGAATTCCATCGCCATCGTCGTCATCGGCATCTCCTTTTCGTTTGCTCCTCCTCCTCTTGTCCTTCTCACTTACTGGTATATTATCGGCCAAGTTTTATTTCACCGCTTCTCCCCTTTTCCTTTCCCCTCTTATCTGTCTGAATATAAATCCTGGCCTGTTTCCCATACATTCGTCCCGGTATAGTTTCTCCCCGCCTCCCGATCTATCTGACTTATCAATAATGGGCTTTCTCTAACTGGGTCTCTTTACAGGATGGTACGTTCAACTCTCGAGCCTTTTCTTCCGCATCTAGCCAATAATAAACCCTCTTACCGAAAAGCGTAATATGCTGGCCACGTCGATTTTTTGCCCGTATTAACTATTTTGCATCCAACTATAGTCGGGGAATTACGACTACCCTCCTGCCTCTCGTTCCGGTGAACGACCACAACGGCCCAACGTGGATCGCGTACAACACCTTCGGGATCTGTTAAACTCGGAAAGGATTCACAATACTAGTGCTGAAACCGCTCGTGCTCTGGAAACTCTGAATCAAGAGATAGAAGAGTACCGCTCCGATCGTGTTCGAGACCGGTCCAGTTTCGAGGAAGCGCGAGCAGCGGTAGACCGACAGATTCAACAACTGCAATCAGACCTTAACGGCAGAGAGGAACGTATTCGCAGTATTCTCTTGGGTCATGACCCGTCACAGCCGCCGCCTCCAGCTTTGAACTCTACAGCTATGAATCAAGAACCAGGTTCCTCCGATCTTTCACGCTCAGTCGGCCGACCGTCCAGACGCCGTGTACTTAGGGGAGGAGAAAGGCCAAGCAGAGAAGGAAGAACAAGGGAACCGGCCCTCAATTCCCTACTCGATGAACCAGTTCCTCGTCTTGAAATGTCGTCCGCCATGTCGCCAGAACTGGGAGACGACCACCGGGCAAACCGATGGAGAACCAAGCGCAGAAAGCTCGAGACTGATGATAATAGAGAAGGACTTAGGGGATTGGGATACGGTCAATACGGCCAGGTTGTGCCTGGAACGCTCAAGATGGAAATAGCCAGTTGCGATGGAGGCACATATGAGCCTGAGGGAGATAGTTCTTGGCCAGATAACGTCTTGCGCAATGATTCGTCCGTCTATTGTACAAAGTCCGACCGATGCAATTTGATCCTAAAGCACCGCGGGGAGACCCCATTCTGTTTAAAAAAGCTCGTGATCAAGGCTCCGAAGTCTGGATATGATGCTCCGTACGTTTCAATGTCCCTTGTCATCTGTCTATATTACTAACTATATCCAAAGGATACAAGAAGGAATGGTCTTTGTTTCAATGTCATCCGACGAGCTGCTAGCCCGTACAGCTCAGTACCAAATCCAGTACTCTAACGCCCGGCGCCGTCGTCGAAATCGACGGAATGGAATGCAACCCTCCGAGGAATATCTCAATGGGTTTCGGTATCCCCTGCAATCATTGGAGAGGACTGTTCTCGGTGGCTCAGACTCCCACTCGGACTCGGATAACGACTTCATTACCCTTGCAGGGCCGATGCCTGACTTTCGTCTCACAATTGACTATGATGAGAACTCCGATCACGGTAATTTTTACGAGCAAGAAAACGAGGAAGATGCTCCTTCCATTGCAGAGATTGAGGGTCTGCAAATAGAACAAATGGAGGATGACATTCTCTGCTCGGAAAGTGACGAAAGTGAAAGCGATTACGATCCTAACGAAATGAGCATCTTCAACCGCCGACGTCGCGATTTACTGAGGTACATGAGGACTTCGCGTCGACAATATGCGATGGAGCAACGAGAGCTTCAGAGACGGCGTCAAGTCCCGAATTCGATTGAACCTGTTGCATCTCCCGCTAGTCCTGCTGCTCCGCAGTATTCAGTCATCAATTCCCGGGGCCACGAAGTCTTGAGACCACACGCACGATTCTTCATCGAGCGAGCCAAGAGTATGGTCAGCATCAAATTCGATCCACCTCCGTGAGTCACCATATCATTAGCCAGCCTGCCTGCCCAGCTTTCTAACCAATAAACCACAGCTCCGGGCGATTCATTCTGATAAAGTTATGGAGCCCTCATAGCGGAGGCAATATTGATATCCAGAGCATCATCGCACATGGATACGCCGGTCCAAGATACTTCCCTGCCGGCAATTTCAGATAGATCACTCTGAAGTATAAGCTAATAGGCATTATGGCTAGAAACGCGCAAACTAAACGATGGAAGTCATTTGATACATCTACCGGATAGATACTTCATGATTTCGACGAACACCCCTTATACCTCATTATTATGCTCTTTTCGTCTATATTTGTTTGTTTGTCAAGCCGATATGTGTGGAGTCATGGGTCTGAGTGTTTGTATGGGGCGTTTTTAAGCAGGGTCTATGGTTATTATGGGAGTCTTACATGCATGGATAGATCGTTTGTTTCTTTCGCCCTCTTATTCCCTTTCGGATGCCTTTCGACTTTTAGCTGTACTTATTGTTTACCGTCTCAATGATAATTGATATACTTAGTACAATGGACAAATTGAGTGGCCAATAAAAAGTACTAAATTCAAAAAACTATTTCACTCGAATACATAGAATCATCAACACTGTTTCATGAAAGTAAAATTAAACAGACTCCAATCCAGCTAAGACTCAGTCATCAATCAGACCCCGAGACAACAACGCCCTTTTGTTTCCCTTTGCAGAAAGAAGATAGGACGCCGTACATCAAAGATCGATCAAAAACGAACGACAGAAATCAATCGGCGGCAAGAAAAGACCTGGGGGTTTCAAAAGGGTCTCCCACTCACATGCAACAGGTTTTGGCATAGAGAATTAAGGAAATTAAACAAACGATTAAAGGGACGGGTAACGAGTGGCAGTCAGTCCAAATATTGGAAATGATCATCACGGCTGATAAACAGGAGAAAGCAACAAAGAGTGTGTTCTCGCTAAATGAAAGTAAACATTTTGGGCATTAGGAATGCAAATTAACGAATGGCGAAAATTTGGAAGCGATGCACCTGTGAACTGAAGCAATGCTAGTCAGAAGCTGTAAAATAACCCACAAAACAGGGTGTTGACCAGAAAAGTATGTACAACGACGGTCACGATTTTTCAGCAGGAAGAAAGAAGAAGGCAAAAACGACAAGCGGGGTCAACCACGCATTAAATGTGTATAACTGTCAACCTAGCCAAACCTCAAAAAAAGCAGGTCGACGGTTGGTCAAATCGATGCTCGTTTCTCGTCGCTCATATTGCGAAGATCGTCAAACGCCGAACCTTCCCTAGTGAATTGGCGTAAATAATCACCAACCAAAACAATGCACCTGAAAAGACAAAGGAAAAACAAAAAAAAAAAAAAAGGAATCCAACTCCAGGCATGGCAAAAAAGAAGCGAAATTTTGTTTCCAAAAGATAAAAGCAAACGGATATAGTACGGGTATGCAAAGTGAGCTAAATGACGACAACATCTCCTTCAGCGTCTGCTGGGTCAGAAGCCATCATGTCACCATATTTACCCACGGACATCAACATGGAATCATCGTCAAGGTCAATTGCGCTATCGTCATTGGTTGGGGCGTGAAAGCTCGCTATGTTTTCCGTGATACTATTTGGCTTCTCTGTTTCAAGAGTGTTGCTATTCGGCTCTGCCTCCATGTGTGAACGCTCCAGTGATTCCCGGCCTTGTGAAATTTCGTCTGCCGCTGTAGGACTTGTGGTTGATCTGGCTCTCGAATCGCCTGCCTGCTGTCCATCAGAAGTCATAAACGACTCTCGCCTATCCGGAACTGAATAGCTAGGCTGTCTGGTGGGGAAGTGGCTGAGAGTTGGTTGCTGTGGTCCGTAGACTGCGGTCTGCAATGTGGTGGGAGTGGAACGCATGAATCCACCCTTTTGAGCTTGCCATACCATCATTTCATGGAAGAACACTTTGGTCATCCACCATGCACTAAAGCTTTGCGCTCCACCTAATGTCAATCGATGAAGAATGCAGTCCCACAGGGCATCGACCTTTTCAACGATGCACTGGGCCCGATGGTTGGTAAAGATGGCTGGCAAGTTAAGAATAAATGATATCCATTTATCGGGGAAGTTGTAGTCAACTTCGCCACCAGAAGACTGTACAGGAATTTTATGTGCTTGCATATCTTCTTCCATATCGGGCTTTGTGAAAAAGGGATGGGATGCCGAAGGGTTGGCGTCAGTGATAGGGGTAAGTAGTGCCCGAACGTCATGCTTCAAAATCTGTTCTACTGCCTTCTCTGCGCAACTTGGAATGTTTGCTTTGCAAATCATCTCCTTCGGGTCGACTAGGGTTTTAAAGTCAAACCACATTTGGTTCCTGTTGTCAGGATGGCATAGCCATGCAGCAGCCGCGTTGGCAGATTGGTTGACATCAAGCATATGTCGGAGAAGATTGCAAAAGATGTGTGCTGGCATTAACCGCGCCAAAGAGACGTGCGAAGGCAGGGCTTTGAAAGTCTCGGCAATATGAGCGGTAAGTCGTTGTGATATCGAGCTGAACGCGTCCAGGACGAGCTTTGGTACGACCTGCGTTGTAAGTGGTGCTACAAATGCAATCATTTTCTGGTACATCATCCAGTCGCATTCTTTTATCCAAGCGGCGAGATTGGGATGAGTCAAGAGCTTTTGTACGGGGACCGTTAATGTCCCATGAAAAGCTGAGAAATATCGCAAGAGATTCCTCTCCTTGCAGTATCGAAAACTATCAATGACAGAGATGCAGTGGGTTCGATAAAGTGCTGCAAGAGCAGCGGCCGACTTCAGGTCGGTGTTGGCAGGGAGGTATCCACGGATATCTGGGAGCTGTAGAGATTCGTTGTCGACTGACGAGCCGTCTGTTGATGGGAACTGAAGAATATGGTGAATAGCCTTTCCAGCATGGGTCGCGACATTTTCGTGAGTGGCGGCCGTATTAAATCTGGGTGATGATTGACAGCCACAGCCTTGGCTCGCTATGTTGCTGGAAATCTTGGGCGCATAGGAGATGCTTGGTGTAGGAAAGACTGCCGTATCTGCCTGAGGTTGTTGCGTTACGACACTGACACTATACCAACAGTCAGCTTCAGCCCGTGCCTTCTTTTGCAGTAGGTCTTGTTCAGCATACCTCCTTGGCATCACATCATCTGGTTTGTGCTGAGGAACGCCAATTGGACCACCCAAATTCGGTGAAATTGAAGGGTTCAACGGCGGTGGCTTCTGTTGCTTTTCCTCGATCACGGTCAAGTCGACATAGTGGTACTTGGACTCCCCACGAACACCAAGTCGTCGTGTCTGCACGTTGGGAAAGATGATGCGAACAAGCTTTCCGAATGAGGCCGGGTTCAAGACAGAGACACGCTCAGTTCCACATTTCTCTGCATAGCAGCAGTAGACGCGATCTCGCCGGACAGACCCGCTGCTTTTCCTGCAATTCTCTCTCAACCTGTAGCAGATATATCAGCAACCATCGTCATCTTATTCGGGGAGTGTTCAGTTTTACCAGATCATGGCAAAGACTTGTTTGACCTTCTCAGCCTTACCGCCAGCACCTTCATGCTTCAGAACCTCTGCTGCCATCTGCTTCAAGGTGTAACCTTCGTACTGACGCAGCAGCTTTCGCAATTCATTGTCGTTGGCGAGAGATGAGCTAGAACCCTTTTTCTTCCGACCGCCAGCTTCGGAATTTTCGTTGTCTTCCAACACGTGTTCCGGTACATGGTTTTCGATTCCGCTGTCATACATGGCTTGGTACTGAGGGATCGGGACATTAGGCAATCCATGGGATAGTTCTGGAATTGAGTGGTGAGATAAAGAATTGCTGTGCATAGCATGGTTGGGGAAATCCTCGGCTCTGGGCATGACAGGTTGATGAGCGTCTTGCAATGTCGGGTCAAGGGCAGCTCCATTCACGGGGTGCGTGAGCTGTTGGCCAAATCGCATGATAATATCTTCCGGGTTGTTGGCGAAGACATTGTGGCCAGCAGTAGCTTGGGTGGGCAAGAACTGAGAGAAGCCGTCGGGAAGATGCTGATCCTGGGTCTGCTGGGTCGTGCTGGAATGAATACTAGCCGTCGAGCCTCTAGACCGTGGTCGACGACCATTTCGCGATACTACAGTTTCGGAGCGCGACCTCATGGGATCTGCCGTCCCGGGACGACTATGTGGCGCGATTTGCGTTGTCTGGGATACACTCGACACCTGCGAGGCAGCTCGGGCTGTTTTGTGGATGTTCCAATTAGCAAAGCCGCGAACGGGTGGAGGCAAGACGGGCACGAGGGGAGCAACAGCGGGCGCAGTGAGGGTTGCAGCTTCTTACCCATATCAGGAGGCATGATTCGAGTCTTGTATGCAGCACCGTAAGAGGCGTAGATTTTCCTAGTGCTGGGGGTGGAGGGGGTGGGTGGACGGTAACCACGGGCGATAGCGTCTGTTTTGATCCTGCTTTCAGAGCCACATCGACCGGTGGGCGTCACACCGCAGGAAAGGACAAGGCGACAAGAAAAAAAGCCGAGACTACTAAACACCGTGAGATACAGACAATCACCATCCAGAGTCGTCGTCAGACACCAATCGGCCGGGTCTAGAGAGGGCACATCACGGCCGCGTTGGGTGTGAGTCGAGGTATTGAGGCTGGGAGAGAGAATAAACAGAAATGGCCGTTCCTCAGACAACGTTGTTTGTGGGCGTCACGTGTGCTTATGTCAGTGCATTCCGTCAAGGCCAGGATTTGAATTCGAGATTCACAGCGCCAAAAACATTTAAAGTCGTCTCGGAATGAGAATATGATTATCGTGCCAGTAAACAGCTCGAGATTGGATGATTCAAGGCAATGACACTTGGCGAATAGAATTTCGACCAGCAGCTGTGGTGGTCCTCGATACTGCATCGACCGGTGCGTGCAAAAAAAAACAACAGAGCCTGTACAAGCCCAGCGCCCCTTGCGGCGATCAGAAAATGTGGTTATAAGAAGTTTTATAATTTGATGAGATGCCGTTGATTTTCTGTCTTTGTTGGAAATTCTCCAGGTCTCATCGACAGCTTCATAGTATTAAGTGGCCTGCAGCTGCATCTGCAAGGAACTGATCAATAACAATGCATGTGTTATGGGACCTTCATTTACACCTTGCAGCCTTAATTATCCTCTTCGTTTCAGGATCGAGAGATTGACAAGAGCCGTATAGATCTATCAGGCATCTTTTATAATGATTTTGAAGGATGGAATATAATATAAATCCTTGAGTTTATTGCTGGTCATTGGAGTTGTTGAACGTCGTCTATGATGCATATTAGATCTATCATATTCAATACATCTCCACCACTTTAATTGTAAGATATAGTCAGATGATGCCTAGATGGGTCTTTATATAAATATAGCGCCATGGTTTCCATCTTAGGGCTCTCTTCCTGGGTCTTTCGAGTCATGTTCGATTACATCGACTATTGACGATGGTGCTCAAATATAGATGCACATGAACAAGTTATATATCCACACTCACGCAAATAAACCGGTTTATTCTTTTTGATATTAATGTGAATCCGATTATCCTGCAAATTTATTTTATATACCCTTAAAATTCTGAGATATATATTCCTTAGTTGATGCCATGCAGTGTATCTAGCGCAATGCCTCCATCAAACCAAACATATCGATCTAGTTGGAGCGATATACCCAGAATCTACAGTAGCAATCTATATTTCGGACCATTAGAAATCAGTGCTGTTCTAGTCACTATATTCCAATATAAAGCCCATACACCTCGGAAAATGAAAAACCGTACAAAGAAACTAATTACTTCATAGCATCTCTAAACAAAGGAGAAAAAAGTACAGAAGTGACCAAGTATAGGTTGACAGCTCCCGTCTAGTTGACGGGTAGAAAATCCCAGTCCTTACACAAACATTCGACCGGATTGTGGGCCAGACATGGGCCAAGCCGTGTTATAATGTTCTCGGCGTGGAATCAACGTGGTTCGCATGACAAAAAGAAAAAGGAGAACCAGTTTAGACAAGATCTCTCTTGACAAACTCGGCGAGCAGAGTCTTGCCCAGCGCAGCCGGGCTTCTCTCAACAACAACACCAGCATCCTCAAGGGCGGTGATCTTAGAGTTGGCATCACCCTTACCACCGCTAACGATGGCACCGGCGTGACCCATGCGGCGACCCGGGGGAGCACTGATACCAGCGATGAAGCCGACAGCGGGCTTGTTGAACTTGTTGTTGGCCTTGAAGAACTCGGCGGCATCCTCCTCGGCGCTACCACCAATCTCACCAATCATGATGATACCATCGGTGGCCTCGTCCTCGAGGAAGATGCGCAGGCAGTCGATGAAGTTGGTTCCCGAGAAGGGGTCACCACCAATTCCAACGACGAGAGACTGACCAAGACCAGCCTGGGTGGTCTGGTTGACAGCCTCGTATGTCAGAGTACCGGATCGAGAGACGATACCGATGCGACCACGCTTGTGGATGAATCCGGGCATGATACCGATCTTGCATTGGCCCTATATCACACAGAAAGCATGTATCAATACCGGAGCACTTGCGAGCTATATCATTTCATAGGCGAGTGCAGACTTACGGGAGCAATGATACCGGGGCAGTTAGGACCGACAAGACGGGTCTTGTTCTGGGTCTTCAACATGTCGGTGATACGGACCATGTCTGAATACGTTTTTGGTCAGCTTTCCTATATACGATTTAAGTGCACAGGGAGCGCCTTACCGTGCTGGGGAATACCCTCAGTAATACTGCGAGTCGAAGTAAATCAAAGTTAATAAACTGCTTCTCAATGCCACCACATAAATGGAAGACCAACCAGACAGCCAGAGGAACCTCGGCGGCGATGGCCTCCTCAATACCAGCAGCAGCCAATGGGGGGCTATTTGATCATTAGTCTCGTTATATCAATATCTCAAGTTCAACATTTGGGTCCATACGGAACGAAGATAGCGGAAGCAGTAGCTCCGGTCTCCTTCACGGCATCGCTCACGTTCGCGAAGACAGGTCTGTCAAGGTGCATCGATCCGGCCTTCTTGGGGTTGGTACCACCAACAACTTTTGTGCCTGAGGATTGTAAGCTGTCCATTCATCTGCATGCATATAAACCGGCCCGGTTCCGGTCGATGGATCAAAATATACCATAGGCGATAGCCTGCTCAGCGTGGAAGCTGTAGGATACAAACGCAACGTCAGCATCTTGCTCAGAAATCACAAGCTAGGAGTCCGACCACCACATACGTTCCCTGCTTTCCAGTGAACCCCTGGAAGATAACCTTGGTGTCACCGTTAATGCGGAGGTTGTTGACAGTCTCAGCGTAGGCGTTGGCATATCCTCGACGCTGCATACGGGCAGCATTCTGGAGAGCCGAGACGGTTCCACGGCGGAAGGCCTGCATGACGGGCGATTTAAAGGGAGAAAGAAGAGAGGAGATTAAAAGTACAAAGAAAGGTGCTGGATGAGCAGAAGGGAGAGGAGAGGAGGATCGGTTTGAATAATATGGAAAACGCGCCGGCAAGGTTAGAAGTTCGGGACAAAGCTTTAAGCGTTTCCGAATTGTCGCGGCGTCGGGTGGCAGCCTCGGTGACCGCCCGTCTTTTTTTCAGTCGGGCTGTCGTTGGTGGCAGTTGGCGATCAGTCATAATTTCTCATGACGAGATATCTCCAGAACAAACCCCTCACCACCACACGGCGGTCCCACCACGACGGTCATAACAATATTCTTGCTCTGTTTGGTTCATCGCTTCTCATCTTGCTTCACATATTGTCTGTCTTTTTCTCTGCCCGCGATCGCGCGGTGAATTATTCTTCACGATGGCGACCATGACCATGACCATGCCGCCACAACCCAAGCCCAAGAAGGGCGCAAAATTGCTTCCGGAGAATGAGAGGTATATGATGGCCTGTTCTGACATCGCAAATGCCCTCATTCAGGACTGGGAGAATCAGAAGGACCCGACGAAACCCAAGAGAGATATCAACCTCAATAAACTGCGGGGTCAAATGTCAAAAAAGCACTCGTTGAGCAGCCAACCGCCACTGACAGCTATCATCGCCGCTGTTCCTGAGCACTACAAGAAGTATATTCTGCCCAAGTTGATTGCAAAGCCTATCCGTATGTTTTTAACAATTTCCCCCGCACTATGGTTGCCCTCTAATCTGGCGCAGGAACATCTTCTGGTATTGCTGTCGTCGCTGTTATGTGTAAACCCCACCGTTGCCCTCATATCGCCTATACTGGAAACATTTGCGTCTACTGCCCTGGTGGTCCCGACTCCGACTTTGAGTATTCAACCCAATCTTACACGGGATACGAGCCGACTTCAATGCGCGCGATTCGAGCTCGTTATGACCCGTTCGAACAGGCCAGAGGACGAGTGGACCAGATCAAGTCTCTCGGTCACAGTGTGGACAAGGTGGAATACATTATCATGGGTGGAACTTTTATGTCGCTCCCGGAGGACTACCGTGAATCGTTCATTTCACAACTGCACAATGCGTTGAGTGGATATCAGACGGACAATGTCGACGAGGCCGTTCAAGCCGGTGAAATGAGTAATGTGAAGTGTGTTGGTATTACAATCGAGACGAGACCTGACTACTGCTTGGATACTCATCTTAGCAGCATGCTCCGGTATGGATGTACTCGACTTGAGGTTGGTGTTCAGAGTTTGTACGAGGATGTCGCCAGAGACACGAATCGAGGCCATACTGTTGCTGCAGTGGCAGAGACATTCAAACTCTCCAAGGATGCCGGTTTCAAGGTTGTCAGCCACATGATGCCTGACCTGCCTAATGTCGGCATGGAGCGTGATTTGTACCAATTCCAGGAATATTTCGAGAACCCTAACTTCCGAACGGATGGATTGAAGATCTACCCTACCCTGGTCATCCGAGGCACAGGTCTCTACGAGCTCTGGAGAACGGGTCGCTACAAGAACTACACCCCGAATGCGTTGATCGACATTGTCGCTCGTATCCTTGCCCTGGTACCCCCATGGACCCGTATCTATCGCGTCCAACGTGATATTCCAATGCCCCTAGTCACCTCCGGTGTCGAGAATGGTAATCTCCGCGAGCTGGCTCTGGCGAGAATGAAGGACTTTGGCACCTCGTGCCGGGACGTACGTACCCGTGAAGTCGGTATCAACGAAGTCAAGAACAAAATCCGACCATCCCAGGTCGAGCTCGTCCGCCGTGACTACACCGCCAACGGTGGCTGGGAGACATTCCTCGCCTACGAGGACCCTAAGCAGGACATCCTCATTGGTCTGCTCCGTCTGCGCAAATGTAGCGCGACACACACTTTCCGCCCCGAATTTACCGGCCAGCAGACAAGTATTGTGCGAGAGCTGCATGTGTATGGTTCCGCGGTGCCCCTGCATGGACGTGACGCTCGCAAGTTTCAGCACCGTGGCTTTGGAACTCTGCTAATGGAGGAAGCCGAGCGCATCGCCCGGGAGGAACACGGAAGCCGGAAGATCAGTGTCATTTCCGGTGTTGGTGTTCGCAGCTACTATGCGCGCCTTGGCTATTTCTTGGACGGTCCTTACATGTCCAAGATGCTGGACCCTGTCGAGGATGAGGAATATTGATTTATAATTCAAGACTCGGACGGTGCCCATGGTCACTGTCCTACAAAATAAAAAGGTTCCGGGTGAATTGGGTTTGATTGTCGGTATTTGGTGTTTGAAAAAAAACGTTTCCTACGGGTGGTCATGTCTGCATTTATGGAGGCGTTCATAGCGTTTTGAACAAAATGGTTGAAATCAAGTATATAAATTTACGTTGAATTCTCACTCGAGATATGAATTAAAAGTTATTTTTCATCTGCTATGTTCTGGTTTAAACCATTTTAACCAATGGCCAAATCTATCATACTTAAGATGGACGAGTAGAACCAATCTAGAGTATATAAAATCAATAACACGGTATATACATACATAACTCCAATGCGATCTTTGCACTCTAAGAGCAGACGAGAGTATCTTGAAAGAGGAAAACCCCCCAAATAAAAATAGAAAAACACAGGGGAGAGAACAAAGCACAAGCACGTATAACAAAGAGCCCCAGCAAGACCAGCAAAAAGAGCATTGAAGAAACAATGATTGCCATCATCCACCTAACCGGTTTTGCCATCCCTGCACTTATGGCAACAGAAAAAGTGTACAGTATGTACTCGGTAATGTCCGACTTTTCTCTCTCTCCCGCCCCGTGGTCGATATATCGACGATGGATGTCCCAGGTCATATGACGTTTCTGACATAAAAAGGAAAATGAATTGAATGATGATGATCGCGATCGATGAACTTCGTCATTTGAATAGATAGGTAGAATAGATTCGTTTAGTTGAGTGATATGGCCCCTCCCCTGTTGCTTCTCATGTGAAGATAGGCCTGGAAGGCGCAGAAAACGAAGAAACCCTGTACATCAAGCGAGTCGTTAGTAACCAATGTCGAGCGTTGCAGGGGTGATATGAGAGTGAAACATACGGCGTATACGACCACAGCTGTGAAGACTGAGGCAGCAACTGCAGGGCCATCTTCTGGCTCACCTTCCGAGCCTGTAAATCCGTGGTGGTTGCTCTGGTGGAAGAATACATGTATTAGTATGATTCATCACTCCTTATACCGGTTGGGTAGGCAATAAGTAGGAAGGGTGCAGGCAGCGGACGAACCTGGAATAGCGATCCGAGGACAGAGAGAATGACAATGGCAAAGAGGGAGATGACAACGCTAGATCGTGGAAGGTATATGTTAGCCCAGAACATATGAAAAAGAGACCAAGGGTAGATCTAATCCAGTACCATGACCATGCGTTCATCGCAGACACGACGGGCTTCATTTTGATGGCGGTGCGACAAGTAACGATTTGACGTTGGGGTCGGTGTCGGGGGCGATGAGATACGCTAAGGATATTTGGAACGAATAAAACGTCGGTCGGTACAGTAAAAAGAGTGATAGCTGTGAACTTCGGTATAGACTGGATTGCTGAGATACGTGGGGTTGAAGATGATGTCGAGCTCCTTGGTGTTTCAAGAAGTCCAACGACGGATCGCAGCGGGTGGAGAGCTGGATGTAAGCGCCTAAACCACTTTCGGCGAAACTTGGTCTTTTCATCACTGTCCTTGCTATCACCACGATGGATTAAATCATATTATATTTTACGATCAATGCTGCTTTCTTGTCTATGTGTAATAGCATACTGGGTCATTGGAAAATAATAATTTAAACTGGAATTTTTGTTTGTATGTGGAAAAGTAATTTAGGACTACCTGACATATATACATCCACGATGGCATAGTGAAAAGCCAAAACAGTGCTATAGACCTATCAGTGGTCCTTATTCCATTGAATACATTCATCAAATGTCACACCAGAGCCACCAAAGATATCCAGAGCACTACCAATAGTCAAGTCCACCTTTCCTTGACTGCTTGCATGCACCTTCTCAAGGTCCTGGAGGCTCCGTGCACCACCGGCATACGTCACGGGTATTGTGCACCATTCAGTCAATTTGGACACCAGCTCCTCATCGATACCCTGCTGAAGACCTTCAACATCCGCGGCATGAATGAGGAACTCCGAGCAGTAGGGTTCCAGCAACGAGATGGATTCTTCTAATAATCAGCATCGCTTTAGTAGATGAGAAAGATAGGACTTGCCTTGGTTGATCTCCATCTCCGTAATGGTTTGCCAGCGATCCATGGCCACAAACCATGTGTTGTCCTTCTTTCGGCAACTGAGGTCCAAGACCAGCTTCGACTTGTCGCCTCCGAGGGAAGAAAGAACCGATTCCAGTCTTTCCAAGGAGAATTTACCCCCTGGGAAGAGGAATGATGTGATAATAACCTATTTCAATGTCAGCGTATGATCCAAATTATCTGAATAGTAAAACAAGAACAGTGATAGAACCATAGAACTGTCGGCTATTGAAAAAAAAATGGATCTGCCTACCTTCTCCGCGCCATGATCAATCCAGTATTGGGCGTTTTTATCGGTGATACCTCCGGCAACTTGCAGACCCCCTGGCCATGTACTCAGAGAATCCTTTGCTGCATCGTCATTTCCGGGCCCCAGCTTCACGACGTGGCCGCCGCGAAGATCATGCTTTCGATACTGTTCCGCATAGTGACTGGCGGGCAGCTTGGATACATAGTTCGTCTTCAGGTCGGAATCGACCTTGCTCAATGTTCCTCCAACAATCTGTTTCACCTGACCTGAGTGCAGGTCGATACAGGGCCGAAATTTAGTCATCTTTGCTTTTTCAATTCCTCGTTTGAATCGATGTCTGTGATAATGGGGCCCTCTATCTCTATTTGTGGACGAGGGGTCGGGATATCTTATCGCACGTGACTAACCGGCGATCCCCAAAAAAACTTCATTGCGACACTCCCCGATGCAAGTTACTTTCCCCAGAGGTCTACGACCAACGGAGTCAGACGTGACCATTGGAAATGATTGGGAAACGCAAGAGAGACACGGCTGTCGTGTCGCGGTCCACCAAGGCTACCAAGGCGGATGCGCAAGAAGATACAGCTCCTACAACTACGGATACGGACAACTCCCAAGATCTTTTTCGCAAGTTTTTCGAAGCCCAATTCCAACCATTGGAAGTGCCCGGTGGTCAAGCCGGTAAAGAAACAGAGTCCGAGGAGGAAGAAGAGAGTGAAGAGGAAGAATCTGAAGCCGGGTCTGATTGGGAAGGCCTTTCCGGAGAAGAAGATGAGGGCAACGAAGTTGAGGTAGTCGAACACCAGAGCTCGGCCACCAAGAAAGATGACTTGTGGGATAAGAGGGCCCGGAAGGCTTTTATGGTATGTGGACAGATGGTACATGCGCCGTGGATGACACTGCTAATTGCATGGATTCGACAGAGGGCAAAGCTGCCATCCTTTGATTTAGAAACCACCAACGTGAAGGCCACGCCTGCTAAGAACGGAAAGGAAGACAAGGACGATGGTACCGATGCAGAAAACCTCAAAAAGGATCTTGCTTTGCAGCGACTGCTTAAAGAATCTCACCTCTTGGAGTCGGCCGAGGAACTGGACCCAACCGGCAAAAACCGACACAAGGCTCTTGACCTGAGAATGCAGAGTCTTGGGGCCAATGCTTCGCTTTATAAACAAAAAATGCCTTCATTACACAGAAGAGGCATCAAAGCCAAGGCCGAGAAGAAGGAGGATAGACGGCGACAAGATGCGAAAGAGAACGGTATCATTCTGGAGAAACCTACAAACAAATCCAAACCGAGTGCCGGACGGAGAGAGCGAAGTGTTGGGGGTCCCTCTATTGGCAAGTTCTCAGGTGGTACATTGAACTTGAGCAAACGGGACTTGTCCGCGATGACAACACCTCGCCGGTCAACAAAAGGAAAGGGCAAGGGAAAAAGCCGCCGTTGAGATGGGCGATACCAGCCTGATACGAGGAGGCATAATGCTATTCGTCCTCCCAAGTTGCTTGTGGTTCTGCTGGTAACAGGATGCATCAACGCCACAGCCTCGTGGACAACCATTATCTCATCATGGAGCATACGGAAAGCTTCCAAGGCTTTCTTCTTCCTTCTCTTTTCCTTTTCTCTTCTCAATTCTTCGCCGATACTCGGCCACCAATATGACGCAAAGCCTAGCCATCGCATTTTGGAACCGGTTCCTTGCTTGCATGATGACCTAGGAAACCCCGTAATCGCGTTATTGACGGCTGCCATGGAATTTTCTCACCGGCATTGCGGCGTCATTGCTCTCACTCTGGAACTTCTAGCTTGCATATCGAAACTCTATTGACCATTTCTTGGGGGTCGCTGTGTTGTTGAAGCACGTTCCATCCTACTAGGTTGGGCACTGTTCCAGATAAGGCGAAATCTCCGACCCCGGCGCAGGTTTGAAAGGTGAAATCTCAAAACTGCGACAACACGTTCCCCCTGCATGGTGTCACTTGATACGGGGCCAAAAAAAAGGGATCTACCATGGAATTTCTTAGTTCCGTCGAAGAAGAATAATAATCCGTTATTCCGGTGAATTATCACAGTGAACAAAGTACTAGCATGAATACCCATATCCACCACAAGACACAGTACCGGGTCTTGAGGCTTAGCCTAAGAGTGACTAACAGAGAAAAATGCAACCATACTCATGCAGAGCATTGCAATTCCATGCGAACAGGCGGTTTAGTTGCAGTAGTCTACGAGTCCAAGATGAATTAGGATAATGTTTCATCCCTCAATCCCCCCCAAAGGATTGATTGACACTTTTTGACACTTCCACGAGATGCATTCCACGTATCCATCGGAATTTGGCTTCCAGAACCATCTTTTCTGCAGTGTTCTTGATCGTCGTCCATGGAAAGCTCAAAGGTTCAAAGGTGGTCTAGTCAGTAGTTCTAGTTAGTAGTCAGATAGTCGGTCTGGTCAGACTCACTGGTACTAATTGGCAAGGTTACATAGTATCATCCGATGAACCAACAGTGGATAACGTTCCCACCGAAAAGGTCATGTATCTGCATGAGATACGGGATATCTGATGTTTTGAAGAGAATAATCTCGATGCAGGTACTATACTTAGACCATAAACCCACAGATATTACTGAATATATAGCCCGTAGCTTGTATCAAGATGGAATTCTTCAATTGTGACGGGGTGGCGAGTACATCGAGTCAATGACTGACCCAGTCTCCCCTATCCACATCCGTTCGATGTGTTGCAAATAGGGCTATATCAGATCCAATATCACGAAAAAGTGGGTACCCAGAGAAAAAAAGAACGAAAAAAAAAAAAAAAAAAGAAAGTTTGGTGCTATGTTTCGAATCCTGCAAGGAATCCTTCCAGGCAATTGACACAAAGAGGTTAGATACACGAGCAATTCCTATCCTATGCTAGTCTAACCCAGCCAACCTGAATCTGGCTCAGAACCATGGAGGCTGGCTGAAGCTGAAGTGGAAGCAGTGGATCTCGTTATCGTACGGAGTAGTTTGCAGCAATAGCAGCATGCAGCTATTCATAGTCCCAACTCAGTTGAAGATACAAAGTGGTACTACTACTGCTACTCCTACTCCTGTTCCTACTTCTGCACCATGATGAGACTGAACCTTGGATGCAGGTTACAACGCTAGGATGATCTAGGTTGACCTATCCTTGAGATAGAATACGTAATCCCCAATTGCTAGTTCAGAACTACTAACTATTAGGACATCAACAAACAAACAACTGATAAAGTGTAACCTCGTAAATAACCAATTGATGCCGGAGATGGATTTCTGACCGCTATTCTGGAAGAAAATATGCTCTGGCGATAGGGTTCACCCTGAGTGATTGACATGGCTGGATTTTAGGAACTCGGATCAGGGTTTACCTATGTCGGTAGTAGTAGACTGACCATTTTCCAGAACAAAGCACGGAATATTTTGCTTTGCTTAGTTGTCATTATGTATTATTATTATTATTATTATTATTATCATTACTACTATTATGTGTGTCATTATGTATTATTATTATTATTATTATTATTATCATTACTACTATTATGTGTGAATAAACATGACTCGCGTGAAAAAGTTTATGCTCTGGGTCGAGGGCATTAGTAGTATGTCCAGGTGAGGCCATACTCGATTGGGATACAGACGGAGGATTATCAGATTACGGGATAGTCTCAGTCCAGATCAACATCGGAGACAGTTGAAAAAACAAACAAACAAACAACAAAATCAATCCACGAATTGCACCAAATGTGATGATCAATTCAAGTCTGTTTGGTTATTTTTTTCCCTCTTCTTCTTCCCCCGCACGTTCTCGGGGAAAGGGAGATTACTGGCCGTGAGGGTTGACCATGTTGATGGGAGATCTCTTGTTTCAGAGAAGGCGAGTTAGAAGCTACTGTCGCACGAGTTGTAATTATACTAATTGAGGATATTAGAGTGCTTAGTGAGGTACGGATAGGAGGGTGTGCAAAGGAAGCGGAATCTCGGAGAAAGAGGAGGATACTAAAAACATAGCCTGATATCGCGAGATTCTGGAACCCTTGGGGCTTTTTCTAGATGGTTTCAGGATGGATGATCAAACACGACAGACCGTGCACATGGCAGCCTGAGGCCTTAGTCTATTCAGGTGGTACTTTTTTTCGTAATAATAATAACGGTTAGATGACTTCCCCAGTTGGGAATAATAATAATAAAAATAATAAAAAAAAAAATGAGAGTATCTAGTACCTGATACAGTGGGCCCTTGATATCTCCAATTCGGCAATAACAATTCACTGGACCATTTATCCACTGTGGATACGATTCGAAGCCCAAGGCCTAGAGTCAGTTGACCACCGACACTCCTGGCTGGGGGATTTGTATTTCCTGTATTTTCGGTGAGAGACCTGGCAGATTCCGGTTAGTATTATTATCAGTTTATTATTTTATTATTTGTGTTTAACTGACATTCAATCGAGTAATCCGTCATGCAATATGCATGTTGGTCGAATTGTCATTGTACGGTAGCTATCAAGACTACTGCAGTGACCCGGTTCGGCCGAAGTGTACCCGTAACCTCCACAAAGGGGAAAATCTGGGCTCTGTGCGCTGCCTGCCACGTAGGAGTACTTTTGAATATCGATAGCTTCATACAATAACTTCATACAGACTACAGAGAATGTAGATATCCATGGTCAATTGATGTGCTCGAGTTAAAGTTTACCGTTTTCCATCGGCCGTTGACTTGCAGATCGTGAGTCTGTATCCGTACGAGTAAATTACGTCTTTCGGCCTTCTGGCTAGGTACCCTACAGACAGAGTGGATTAGATTCTGTTATATCCTTCCGTATTCTTCCTATTCTTCCTAACCATTGTTCAATCATGTCTATTATTTCTGCCCTCTACTGTGCTCACATGCAGATTCCAGAATCTAGAATCCAGAATTTTCTCAGGGCAGAAGTGTCGCCTCAACCATGGAATGTGGCCATTGCTGATCATCATTTGGATAAGGCTACCCAACACCGAAAATTAGCCTTATATCATCGATGGCTGATAAAAAAAAAAATGCACCTCAGAATTGAGAATCTGCAGTATACTCTGTAGTCTGTACTAGCCACTAAGTAAACCAAAGTTGGGTAGGCTGAGGTCTGTTTACTCAGAGATGATGTTATCCCAGTGTGGTAGAGTGGTAGAGTGGCTCAGTACGGACGGGGTATTGCATGACTCCTTGTGCCTTGCCGAGCCGTATATTATTGCAGTCAGGGCACACAGTTCTGATGGGTCATATTGATTTCATCAGCAAGGAATTTATCTGCTGATGGAATCTTACATACTACAGAGTATCTAAATAAGGTGTCCAAGGCTTCCTACTAGTTAGTCTGCTGAGTATGATATCTACAATAACTTTAACTATATAAATATCTCATAGTAATCAAAACATGCATGTCGTAGACAGCACTTTATCAGTATATCCACTGCTATTGTACGGGTTGACCACACCTTATTTGTGGATAGATACTGCATATACGACTACTACTTAGGTACTAAATGTACACACATACTCCGTACGGAGTACGGAGTACTTCGTACCTGGATGCTGGATGCTGAATGCTGGTTGACATCCAGCCACCACAATGGTCGGGTCACCATCTGCTCCTCCATCTCCAAAGGTTACATCCGATCCATGGACAGCTGGACGGCCAGGGGTGGGGCGCTGCTCTCGCCGATCCCGTTGGCTGCCAGTAAGCGCCCACCCTGGATTCTGAAACACAGGGCGGATGCTTCACGATTGTTTCCCGCGCCAGTTTTAACTGCAAAAAACAGGGCTTGGCAGGTCCCCACCAGGGCCAACGGGTAGTCGGGTATGTATGGATGTGCCTGTCGATTGCTTTTCTGTGTGAATTGTCCTCCACTGGACCACTTGGATAGAGCTGGCTGGTAAAAAGAAAAAAAAGGTCCTTACTTACAGGTCACACGTGGTGCTGTTAATCTTGCAGTCTTTGGTCCCTCTTCTAAGATGAGATTGGATGGATGTAAGATTTGTACGTGATGGAAGGAAGATGAGGTAACCGCCCGACTAGAATGACCTCAGAGTCATCATATGGCATGGCGGATGGCCAGAGTCTAATTAGGCGATCATTCTTCACTTGCCCCAATATTCAACAATAAGCTGATCTAACCAGTAACCTGAATTCTGTCTGATTGATAGACCTATTCTCGGTATTCTTCATCTCGGTCTAATTGATGAGTTATGCTAAGATTTTTATTTTTATTTTTTAATTTTTTTCTCCTCGTCTTTGCCTACCCCTTTTACACTATGAACCCTTATCCTATTCTGGTTGCATTTCCGAAATCTTACCCTCCATCTTTCACCCCCATATCTACCGTAATCTGTATACTGTACCCTCAAGCCAGGACTTGATCTGAACAATTGACTAAAGCCCAGCCTACGGAGTCAGTCAACAGCTAACCTGGCCGCTCAGCGAGGCAAGTTTCTATGTTAAGTAAAGTCTGGCCTCGACTGGAATCTTTGGGACTAGTCCCGATTCCCCACTTCCTTCAAGTCCTGCTGTATGGGATTGTATGGATACTAGTATTTACACAGTCCCACTCTGTGTTTGGGTGGCAGTGTCACCCCCAACGGGCCCTGTTTACCGTACTGGTATGTACTGTACGGTCAACTGACGGCGTCCGCCCTAGGCTCGGTCCCTGGCGCCTGTTCTCCGCTTTCCCATTATTCCCACTATTATTATGTATTTTCCCTTCGCTTTCCCTTCTTCCCCCCCAGCCGCTGCTTTTCCTCGACTAACTAAACCAAAATACACCAACTGAGAGCGACTCGATCCGTGGTCTCGGTCGGCGCTCCCTGAATTATTTTATTATTTTATTATTTTATTATTTATTATTATTATTATTATTTATTATTATTATTATTATTTTATTTTTTCTTCTCTTATATTATCATTATATTATTATATTATATTGTTCTACCCCTCGACACACCACTTTGTTATTGATTGACGTTGTGCTGCTGCCGACGCCCTCCTAAACGCCCTGTAAAAAAAGACCTCATCTTCCCGCCTTCTCTTCCCTCCCACCTTTTTTCTCTTTCTTCTCTTCTCTTCTCTCCCTCCCCTCACTCCCTCCTCCCCCCAGTCGCAATTCTGCTGCATCACAGGCACCCTGTTTTCCTCCTTCGTTTCTATTCTTTCTTTTCGCCGTGCGAGGGAATTACCAATCCATTTCCTTACCAAAAAAGATTATTTCCCTAAAGAGAGAAATCTTGGAATCGGGCTGGCCCAGTTCAACCTCTTTATTGCCTTCTTTATTCTCCTTTTCTCCGTCGACGACATCATCGCCTGGGTTGGAGAGGCTGGTTCCTCTTGTTGCTGCTTGGATAGCATCGCGGTTCTATGATCTCTCGTTGACCTTCGACACCCAGCGCTTCGTATATTATCTTTGCCCAAACTCTGTTTATCTTTGAATCTGTCTTTATTTTCCTTTGGTTATCGCCCTCTTCTAGTCAAGAGTCTTGCGATTCATTTTGCCTGTGGCTTATCTTCTAACTGGTTCTCTAACCGTGCGTCTCACCCTTTCTCCCTTTCATCATGTTGCAAAAATAGCCAGCACAGACGGGTCTCTCCTTTGCGTCCCGATCTATAATTATGATGGCTCCCTTTGTTTCCACTCGAGCTATCAAGCCAGTCTTTCCCCCCGCGCTGAACTGACCACTTCTTCAACAGGTCTTTACACTTACAAGCAAACATGTATCCTCATCCTCACGGTGCTCCCATGGCACCCCCGCAAAAACCAGAGACCTTTATGCTTTCGACCGAAGCACAACAGAGCCTTCCCCATGATGCGCAAGTCGCATTACAACAGGTTGATAACTGTACGCTTGCTTTGTTCCTATTGAACTTTAATCCTTCTGGCTAATCCCCGCCTAGTGAAGTATTTCCTCCTCTCCGCGCCGGTTGACTGGCAACCCGACCAACTCATCCGCCGCTTCCTACTCCCTACTGGCGACTACATCTCCTGTGTGCTCTGGTTAGTTCAACAAAGGAACATACGACGCATATGGACCCCTTGACTGATTCCTAACAGGAGCAACCTTTTCCACATCTCTGGTACCGATATCGTGCGATGCTTGGCTTTCAGATTTCAGGCCTTTGGCCGCCCCGTCAAAAACTCGAAGAAGTTCGAGGAGGGTATTTTCTCTGACCTGCGAAACCTCAAGGCCGGTACCGACGCGACTCTCGAAGAGCCCAAGAGCCCCTTTCTCGATTTCCTCTACAAGAACAACTGTATCCGGACGCAGAAGAAGCAAAAGGTTTTCTATTGGTACAGTGTACCACACGATCGGCTGTTTCTCGATGCGCTGGAACGTGACTTGAAGAGGGAGAAAATGGGCCAGGAGGCGACTACCGTTGGCGTCAGCGAGCCTGCCCTCTCCTTTGAATTTGACTCGTCCCAGTCGCTCTATGAGCAACTCACAAAGGCTCAACAAGCAAATTCATCTTCGTTTGCTGCACACGCAAGTACGACATATGGCCAATCCGCCTCCCCAGTGGTTCGGACCGTTGACGCTATGCCTCCTCCCCAGATGGCTCCCCAGATGGCTCCCCAAATGGCTCCCCCGACGATGCCTCTTCTCACGGACGAATCTGGCAATCCGGCGATGTACAATCCGATTCCTATGACGAACCCATTGACGCAGAACTTCGTTAAGCGCGAGCAAGATTATGCGCCCATGCATTACGACCGTAATGGGATACCCATCGCTCGCATCCACCAGCGCCACGCCTCCATGCCAACTTTTGTCGAATACTCGCCCGCCCCATCTTTCGTTTCGTCCCACTTTGAAGACTACAGCAACCGTGGTCTGTCTTTTGAACCGGTTACACCCCCTCAGAACAGCGTTCCACTTGGTGCTGAACCGGCCTACATTGCCAACGAAGACACTGGTCTCTACACTGCAATCCCTGAAATAACGCCTGCATCTTCATTCAACCCTATGATGCAACTGCCGCCGTCAAATCTTGCAAGTGCTCACTTCCCACCTCCCCCTCGAACTTTCCCCTCCAGCGTATACTCGGTTATCGAGGGATCGCCCACATACAAGCAGCGTCGACGCCGGTCGTCCATTACGCCGGGCGTGACCAACGCTATTGCCGCTGCCCAGGCGAATGCCCATGCTCAGTCATCGGGCCCGCCGCCTCAGCCGATCGCGTACGCTGCGCACAAGCCCAGTGATCTCAGACGCTCTGTCTCTAGCTCAGTAGCCCCAGTTGTCGAAGGAGATGAATCGCAGCAGGACTCGCGCCGTATGCCAACTGGCACCCCTGCTACAGTTCTCCCCCAGAAGGATTTGCTACAGGAACTTTCTCGCCATGCTACTCCACTATCGACGCTTGACGATCCCTCTGAGCAAAACCCTCTCCCCCTTGCAAACGCGCAGGACGATCTTGCAGGTCTTCCCAGTGCCGACAACTTCGAAGCTGCCGTCCACAAGAGTGCAACGAACAGACCAGACCGATTTGGCTCTGCCCCTGGTCCTGTCCGTCGTGCCCGAAGCGCTACTATGATGGAGCATGGTCCTTACGCCCAGAAGTCGCATTCGTGCCCAATCCCCTCGTGTGGGCGACTTTTCAAGCGTTTGGAGCATTTGAAGCGGTAAGTTTCAATCTATTTTTAAACAATTTTCATTTGTGCACACTCTATCTGAGATGATCTGCATCATGTTACCCCTTGATAATTTCTGTAACCGCCGGCTGATAGTTAGCGTCTAGGCATGTGCGAACCCACACTCAAGAGCGGCCTTATCCTTGCCCTTACTGCAGCAAAGCCTTTTCACGATCCGACAACCTCGCACAGTAAGTTCTCTACGACGATTTGTTAAGACGTAATAGCTAATGGCATCCGCCCAGACACCGTCGGATCCATGAGGCTCAGCAAGATGGCCAGTCGCATCTGAATGCTCACGATGAGGACTTGGAGAACGAGGAGAACGATTATGGCTCTCCTGAGGGCTCATCGCCCTCGGATTCCATTCCCAGCAGTATGGTCAACATGCCCGGCATGACCTCGATGCCGATGCCCACACATATGACCATGCCGACCGCGATGCCTACCATGGTTCCTCCTCACATGTTCACCCCTCAACTGCTCCAGCAGCAAATGTAAGATGGGTAATCCTTTGGGGGATACTATCGGTATCCCATCCGCTGCAACATATTCGGCCCGCGGATTGCCAGTTACTTGTGCCATCCTCTCAAAGAGGGCACGCTCTAACACAACACCGACCTTCTAATAGGGCACTGAGTTAATCAGAGCTCGCAACCCACTTGGGGTAATTTTCGCAACTTGGCTCATGACAGGCTTTGATGAGCATCGTCTTGAAATATATCGTCTGGTGTAAGAAGACACGCATACTGGGGTAAATACAGGCGTTTTCCTCTTGATTTTGGTTTTTTGTTTATTTTGCATTTTCCTGCATTACCAATGGTGCTGTGCTTCCATGCCTACACCATGCCACCCCTCGTCGCATGCTGTGTTTATTGTGGCATTTGTTTTGTTTATATCCACTACGATTTCTTTGTTATTTAATTTTCCATTCTCTGTTTTGTCTTCACGTGTCACGCTTGATAATGGGATTTCTGTATCATTGTCTGTGGAATCTGGAAGGTTGGAAAGGCAGAGCAGGCTGGAACAAAAGTGGCGTACAGCTTGAGGGGTATTTGGAGGCATATCATTTCAGCCTTCTCGTGTGTTTCTCAAGTTTCAGGAAGCTTTTGAGAGCCAGAGGGTTTGATTCTGCTATTTTAGCAACTTAGTTTATAGACATATTTTTTTTAGGGATGGAATTTATCATGCAATCAAGACTTGAAGATACGATCAAAATGACAGCGGATTTCAATAATAGACCTCCGTGTAGATATAGCCGTTGCAGTCCAGACTGGGTCACGTGTTCGACCTGCTGACGACCTCAAGGGACCATCTCACACTCTTGCCAACAACAGCATTATTTCGAGGTCATTGTGAATACACTTTCTGTTCCTTTGATCTGTGTGTTTCTTCCAGTGCTTTAAGATTTCCCAGTTGCTGTTATATGTTGGATTCACCCTCACATACACCGCCCCCTGCTGCATCATCCTCTCTTGGCTCAGGGCCTACAGCTCTCGATTGCCTTTTGCACAGTAAACTTCTCATTATCTTCTTCAAAATCCAATACGAAATACCTAAATAATAAGTCAATCATCTCATCCTTTGGACTATTCTGTGTACCCTGATCTCCGGACACCAATATCCCGATTACATCGTACAACCGCAACCTTGCCAGTGGCATTTGTATCCCATTCTGTTTCCTTGTATCGTCTTAAGTGGACTTACAGAGATACCTGTGCGTTTTATTTTATCTCGTTTCAAGACTGTCGTGTGATCTTAATCGAACCGGGAGAACCTTGCCTTGGTTAGTTGGGGGCGTATTCCACCCATGATGGAAAACGCATATGAGCGTGTTGCTAATGAGAGTTCCCCTCTTGTGGAAGAACAAGACCATGATGAAGCGTTTGGTTTATCTGAGGGCCGGGGTGTGAGGGAGGGTGTGGATGATATCGTGGAAACGAAAAGCAGCTTGTATCTGTTTTTGTTGACGATGAGTATCGGTGGGTGAGTTATTGCTTTTCTATATCTCCCTGTGATGTGGATTGCCAGGCATGGTTTATTGATGGTTTGAGATGATAGTCTTCAGGTTGTATGGTCTGTTGAATTGTCGAATGGATCGGTGAGTTTATTATCTATTCTACAGTGTTGGAATGCAAGCTGACTATCTCATCTAGCCCTTTCTCATGTCTTTGGGCTTAAGCAAGGCCCTGCTTGCATTTGTCTGGATTGCAGGCCCTCTAACGGGTGTTCTTGTTCAGCCGTATATTGGCATTCGCAGCGATAACTGTCGCATACCATGGGGAAAGCGAAAGCCCTTTATGATCTCTGGAGGTGCAGCAACGGTGGTGGTTCTGCTTGCTCTCGCATGGGTGCAGGAGATAGTGGGGGGCTTTCTTGGGATATTTGGTGCTCACCCAGAGTCGGTGGGGACCAGAACGACGATTATAATCATAGCGACTATCTTGATGTATTGTCTGGATTTTGCTATCAATACTGGTTTGTCTCTCAGCTGTCAACTTCGCTATCGAGAGAATTATTGGCTAATATCCGGATGTCTGTTACAGTGCAAGCAGGGATTCGTTGTTTCATCGTCGACAATGCCCCTGCCCATCAACAGGAATCAGCCAATGCATGGGCGAGCCGATTGACCGGACTGGGCAATATCCTGGGATACATATTTGGGTACATTGATCTGCCAAAATATTTCCCTTTCCTGGGACGAACGCAGTTTCAGATCCTTTGTGCGATCGCGTCGCTTTCGTTGGGAGTCACGCTCGTCATCAGCTGTACATACATTAAAGAACGAGACCCACGGCTGGAGGGCCCACCTGCTTCGAAGAATCCAGGCCTTATTGATTTCTTCAGACAGGTATTCCAGTCGATTCGCAATCTCCCGCCTCAGATTGCAAAAGTCTGCGAGGTCCAAGTCGTCGCGTGGATAGGCTGGTTTCCTTTCTTGTTCTATGCTACGACATACATTGGGCAGCTTTATGTCAACCCGCTTTTTGCACAGCACCCGCAGCTCCCTGAAGATGATATCAACAAGGCATGGGTGGAAGCTACTAGGATTGCGACCTTTGCACTTCTCGTCGAGGCTGTTATTTCGTTCATTGCTAATGTTACGATGCCCGCTCTGATCGTGCCTACGTACAAACGGCCTGTTCCTGATACTGTGCGCTCGGCCAGGGCCAGTATTGCTGAAGAAAATCCAAGCCCAGGGGTCCAACGGAGGACATCGGGTGCTCCGTTTAGGGATTCAGGACCGGCGCAGGCTGGGTCCAAACCCGTTGAATCTACCGAAGGTCCAGCATGGCTGGCGAAATTGCAGATACCGGGATTTACGCTTCGCCGGGCCTGGCTTTTGTCGCATGTACTCTTTGCGATTTGTATGTTCAGCACCTTTTTCACAAGTAGCTTCCAGGCCGGGACGGTGTTGGTTGGCTTCGTTGGCATCTCATGGGCTGTGACGCTATGGGCGCCCTTTGCCTTAATCTCCAACGAGGTAGCTCGAATCGATGCGGAACATAGAATCCGGCAACGTCAAATCGAAGTAGAAGCAACGGCAGTCCCTAGTGAAGTAGGTTCAACGATGACCGACACGGACGCGGTTCACTCCGACCCACACCGCGAAGATCTCGAGACAGGCACAGGGACGGGGCTTCTCCACAACAAAGCGACGGACGAGGGGGAGGGTGAGAATGAGAATCAGGCACAAGCAGGCATCATCTTGGGACTGCACAATGTGGCCATTTCTGCGCCGCAGTTCCTGTCCACCCTGATATGTAGTGTGATCTTCAAGGTGTTTCAAAAGCCTCGCGGGGAGCCTTATGACGATAGCGTCGGCTGGGTGTTGCGATTCGGAGGTTGCGCCGCGCTGGTTGCGGCATGGTTGACCAGCAGATTGGCAGAGGGGAGGTAAAATGGAGTACAGAGAGGGTAATTTTTTATTTATTTTCAGACGGAGTTCTCCGTACTTTGTAGTAGTTTTCAATATGATAGTACTTTTTTTCTTTTTCGATTCCACTGCATTCTATTTCTGTTCGATACTAGTCATTCTGTTGCATCGAATCTGACAAGCTTCGTTGTCTTGGCCTGGCGGGACCCAAAGGCGGGCGCTGGCGAATACCTGTCCCCAAAAAGTCGCCGGCTATTTCGACCATCCCTCCTTCCATCGCATCTCCTCTGGCCCCTTGAGAATCGTCTGCTTGCTCTTTTGGTCTGTCTTTGGGCATATTATTATGTGCGCCTCGTTCTGGCGTCAGAGATTTGCAGTTGGGGTTAACCGTCCGGTGTCATCCGCTGCCTTGGTCGTCTTGTCGTAACAATGGCTGGCCAATTCGTGGGTGATGCCCTTCATCAGATACTCCGTATGTTATCTCCCTGGTCTCAGCATCTGATGATATCCCCTTCTACCATTTCAGCAGAAAATAAAAGATGGATAGGCGAAATATGAACTTGAAAGCTGACTGTTTGCTTGTATAGGGAGAGCTACGGACTCCGATTCAGATCCCGAAGAAGGTACGCACACACACTGACCTCTACTATGATGCTGGCCCTCCGTTTGTATACGATCTCGTGGAATGTGATAATAATGCTTTGGCTGCAGATGCTCCCGATTCCGGTACCAAGGAGTTTTTCAGCTCCTGGGCGCTCTTTATTATGATTATGTTGTTGATGTTTGCGTTGTTTACGAGTTATATCCTGCAACAGAAGAAGATCCAGGCGGTTCATGAGACTGTGTTGTCTATCTTTGCGGGTATGTTTTTTCTCTGTATTGGCTTTTGGCTTTTGTGGTGGTCGCTCATGGTGTGTTAGGCATGTTCGTTGGGTTGATAATACGCCTGAGTCCCGAATCGCCCATCCAAGACAGCGTTACGTTCGATTACCAGTTCTTCTTCAACCTCCTACTTCCTCCGATTATTCTAGCCTCAGGCTACGAGCTACACCAGGCGAATTTCTTCCGGAATATAGGCACTATCCTCACCTTTGCGTTTGCGGGCACTTTTATTTCCGCCATTGTGCTGGGATTGGTACTATACATCTGGACCCGCGTTCCGCTGGATGGCTTGAACATGTCCTTTGTCGAGGCTATCTCGACTGGCGCCACACTTTCCGCCACCGACCCGGTGACGATTCTCGCCATTTTCAACCTCTACAAGGTCGAGCCGAAGCTATACACTGTTATCTTTGGCGAGTCGATTCTGAACGATGCCATTGCGATTGTTTTGTTCGAGACGGCGCAGAAGTATGCGGATAGCGAAGCCGGCTCGCTCACGATTCTTAACCTGTTTGAGGCTATTGGGCTTTTCTTGTTGGTTTTCTTTGGTAGTATGTTGGTGGGTATGGTTGTCGGCATTATGACTGCCCTGGGACTGAAATACACGCTTGTTCGTCGCATGCCCAAGATCGAGAGTTGCCTGATCGTTCTCATCGCCTATGCCAGTTACTTTTTTTCCAACGGCGTTTATCTTTCTGGTAAGTGGTGGTGAAACTATCTGGGGTGTAACCGAAAACTGACTGGTAATAGGCATCGTCTCCCTCTTGTTCTGCGGTATCACTTTGAAGCACTATGCTTACTACAACATGTCGCGTCGGACTCAGTTGACCACCAAATACCTTTTCCAGGTGATGGCACAATTGTCGGAGAACTTTATCTTTATCTACCTTGGACTTGACCTGTTTGTCGAGGCCAACCTGCAGTTCAAGCCTCTGTTTATCCTGGTTGCTGTTTTCGGCATCTGTCTTTCCCGATATCTTGCCGTCTTCCCGTTGTCCAAGGCGATTAACTGGTTTATCCGGTATAGAGCTCGTCGCCGTGGTATGGATGTTGCGGATGAGTTGCCGTTTGCCTACCAAGCCATGCTCTTTTGGGCCGGATTGCGTGGAGCTGTCGGTGTTGCACTGGCTGCGGGTCTCAAGGGTGTTAACGCGCCAGCACTACGGGCTACAGTTCTTGTTGTGGTGGTGCTAACGGTCATTATATTCGGAGGCACAACAGCTCGGATGCTGGAGATTCTCGGTATTAGAACGGGCGTGGTTGAAGAGCTTGACTCTGATGATGAGTTTGATATCGAAGTTACCCACGGAGGTACTTATTATAAACGCTCCGATACAGCGTTGGGATACACGCCTCGTCGGGCGGATTCCTCCATTCCCCTGGATGGAGTGCCTCGGGCAAATGTCGAGCGGAATGATAGTTATTCCAGCGGCAATAATCGCCGTCCTAGTCCCCCACCGCAGTCTAGTCGAGGACACTCGCGGATGTACTCGAACGCTTTCGGTTCAAAGGATGTGCAGACACAACGCGATCGGTCGTCGACGGCCACGCTTCTAAACGGTGGTGCCCCGAGTCATAGCGGCAGTAGTATAGCCAGTGAGGATGAGTTTGGGTTGAAGACCCATGGCAAAGGCCGGGCCACCGAGACAGATCCTGTCGATGATTTCGATCTTGGTTTCGACGAAGCTCCGTCGGATGATGACCTTCCTCCCGCGGCCCCGGCGGCGCCTGCGTCTTCGCGACTGCGACGGTCACCATCCCAACCACAAACAGCACCCACCTCGTCCAGTGTGTCACCCTCTAGAAGGGAACCTGGACTGAGTGCAAGAGATGCCCTCCGAGATCTCTTCTCAGGCGGGCCATCCGGAGATCATGGCGCGTGGTTCCGACAGTTAGATGAGGACTATATCAAGCCCAGGCTTCTTCTAGATCAATCGAATCATAAAGGACCGGGGGCTGTCTAGAGCCACGGGGGTTTTTGTATACTTAATGGACTTGCTTTCTGTTTGCATTCAGTATTTCTTTCTTTTCTTTCTCATACCATGTTCGGTTTTATGGGGTTGAGTGATAACCCCAAGGAGCTATGTTCTGTATCTCATCATGAATTCATTCCATAGGGTCTGGAACCCTGGAAATGGCATGTGTACTGGTGCTGGGCTCATTTTCGCTCGATTAGAAAGTACTTTGTAAGATTCGACTGTATCTAGGTCACTAGGAAGTATCGATTGTTGCAGTCTAGAGTAACCCCGCATGCACGAGGCACGAGGACTCCTCTTTCACCACGTCAATCTTACCTCTTCCACCTCTTCCCCTCAAGCCCAGATCCAATATATCAGACTAACGTCCACCACGGGATCTTATCAGCCCATGAGAGATGCAGATTGGACGTCTCGTATCACGATCCCTGTGTCTGACAAGACATGATAAGATACCGCCATCCTCGGCTACAGTGTCCATCCCCCGTCGACTCGACAGGACCTACCATCATTTCGCCACAGACAGACAGGCAGAGATACCAGTCGGAATAGCCATAGGAATGATTCCGAGATTATGCACAATTCCACCATGAAGTTTATCCGGAAATTGCAACCCCTTAGCCCCCCTAGCATGCTTATCTATGCAAGGTATGCTAGATATCTTGGATGGCGCATGGGCACAGTTACACAGATGACGCTCCTTCCATTGCCTTTTACGGAGAACTTTAAACATTTAACATATAAGCTGACGATTCCAGGTGGGGTGGGTGACATCTGATGGTTCTTCAGTAACAAAATCAACCACACGTGCATACAATCAACATGGCGGAGAAGAAAGAAAAAGGTGTTGGTGATTACAAGGCAGCTCCGGGGGTTGTCGAAGAGGGGACGATTGAGCCTGGTGATTCGCAGCTTTTGGGTAAATTGATGCTTGATGATTTTTTCTGCACGATGAAGATGAGATGCTGATTTTATAGCGACATTGGGATACAAGCAAGAGCTTCGACGACATTATTCGACAACTCAGGTGTTTGCCGTTGCGTTTAGTATCATGGGTCTATTACCATCGATTGCCTCTACATTGTCGTTTTCGATGCCTGCAGGGCCCGTGGGAATGGTTTGGGTATTTGACACTATGGTTCTTCATGTCTTGAGGATTGGCTGACGATAGACAGGGTATTGAATACCGATTGGATCTTGATATGCTGGTTGAGTAGTGGTGCTGACTGCATTGATAGGATGGCTAGCTGCCAGCACTTTTATTTTCATTGTCGGTCTGGCTATGGTATGTACCATGCTGCATATGTTACTCGCTATTAATGACCTGGGCTGATTTGTTCGTTGCGCACAGGCTGATTTGGCATCTGCAATGCCTACATCAGGCGGTTTGTATTTTTGGACTCATTACTTCAGTGGAGAGAAATGGAAGAACCCTTTGAGTTTTGTCGTCGGGTACAGCAATACTATAGGTCTGGTCGGTGGTGTATGCTCGATTGATTGTGAGCACTTTCTCTATTTTCTGGTTGGGGCATTGCTGACTGCAACGAGATGGATTCGCTACTATGCTACTCTCACTTATCTTCATCGCACGGGATGGTAACTGGTCGGCCTCTCGAGGAGTTTTATACGGTACATATGCGGCCTGTGTCATTACTCACGGTCTCATTGCCACATTCTTTGCGCGCATCATGCCTAAGATCCAATCAGCCTGTATCGTGAGCAATGTCGGTCTCGTCCTAGCGACTGTCATCGCCCTACCGATTGGCAAGGCGATGAACAACCCCCCGGTCAACCCAGGAGCTTATGTCTTCGGACACCTGGATAACCTGACCACCTGGCCAACCGGCTGGGCATTTATGTTGGCCTGGCTGTCGCCTATCTGGACGATTGGCGCATTCGACTCTTGCGTGCACATGAGCGAGGAGGCAACACATGCCGCCCGTGCTGTCCCGCTTGGAATTATCTGGTCAACGGGGATGTGTGGGGTTTTAGGGTTTGTTTCTCTTATAATCATTGCAGCGGTGGTGGATACGGATATATCAGCTGTGCTTGATTCGAAGTTCGGTCAGCCGATGGCCCAGGTAGGTATCCAGACATATAATGAAGTATGAGGGCTAACCATATCAGATTTACTATGATTCCCTTGGAAAAAACGGTGCCCTTGGTTTCATGGCAGTAGTGGCAATTGTGCAATTCTTCATGGGTTTGAGCCTGGTTAGCTTGAATGTAACCTCTTTAACTTAAGAAATTCGACTAACATCCCGCAGGTAATCGCCGCCTCTCGACAAAGTTGGGCCTTTTCCCGAGATGGGGGACTCCCATTTTCCTCATTCTTCCGACATGTCAGTAAACGCATTCTATTCCAACCAGTACGCATGATCTGGGGTGTAGTCGTCATCGCCATTGTCTTGGGTCTACTCTGCTTGATCGACGAAGCAGCCTCCAACGCCCTCTTCTCTCTCGCAGTAGCAGGTAACAATCTCGCATGGATGATGCCGATCCTCTCGCGACTCGTCTGGGGTAAAGAGCGGTTCCAGCCTGGTGAGTTTTACACGGGGCGGCTTAGCAAACCCATCGCGATCACTGCTGTTGTGTATTTGAATTATGTGATTGTTTTGAGTATGTTCCCGACTACGGGGCCGAGTCCTACTCGTGAGTTCTCCCCTATCTCCGCTGTGAATTCAGTTTACTGATATCATCTAGCGCAAAATATGAACTATACGGTGGTTATCAACGGTGCACTCTGGCTAGGGGCATTGTTGTACTACGTTCTCTATGCACGAAAATTCTACAACGGCCCCAAGACCACGACGGGAGAGTCTACGTCATCAAGTCCATCTGAGACCTATCTACATGGTGGTAAAGATGTACCAGGTAAAGAGGTATGAAATAGAGTATGAGTAGTTTTAGTCTTGTCAATCCAGGTACGCAACGCAATGAAGTAATTTATTCATATTTTGCTATTCCTCGTTAATTCATGGTTGTAGATAGGTAGATAGATGGATGGTTCGTTTTGTTGGGAATTGAGTTCTACTGAGGAACCTCTAGGACGTATCGACCGGCAATTTTTCCTTGTTCTTTGTGTGCAGTCAGCGTGCATGTTTCAAATACAGACAAAGGAGGGGCAAGAGAGGGAAAACGAACCCATTAATTCGAAAATACGAGGAAGATCCTTCAACGGGGCCGTCTTAAACGGGGCATTGATGAGTCCCCTCGCAAAGAAGTCAACCGCCTCCACTCCATCCTGTCGATTTCCGACGTAACTTCCTTTGATGGTAATCATGCGGACTACCGTGTTGAAAACGGGTGATTTCAGGTATGCATCGGCCGGTAGACCAATGGCGACAATGGTCCCCCGCGAACGAACATATCCCGTAGCCTGTTGGAAGGGCTTTTCGGACGCAGCGAGAAGAAGGACAGCATGGGCACCCAGGCCTTCTGGGGATGCGGCCTTGACGTCCTCGACTAGGTCTTTGGATGTGTGAAAGTCGATGTATGCCTCTGCGCCGAGCTGCTCACACATGGCTTTCTTTTCTTCTCCCCCGTCAATGGCAATAACGCGCAGCCCCATGGCCTTTGCGTATTGCTGTGCGAGAGAGCCCAAGCCACCTCCTGCGCCGACAATGGCGACGGTTTGGCCCGGCCGGGCTTGAGACTCCTTCAAGCCTTTGTAGACTGTTATGCCGGCACAAAGGATTGGAGCGACAGCATTCATGGCGACGTTCTTGGGGAGAATGGAGACGTGAGCTGCCTTGGCGATGCAGTATTGCTGGAAGGTACCGTCGACAGTGTACCCAGAGAGCAAAGCATCGGGGCAGAGGGATTCATCCGATTGTTTACAGAATTCGCAAGCCAGACATGACCCATTCAACCACTTGACACCAGCATGGTCGCCAATTTCGATGGAGTTGACAAGATCACCCTTGGCCACGACCACACCGGCGCCTTCATGGCCACCCACCAGAGGCAATTTCAGCGCGAGAGGCCAGTCACCTCTCATGGCGTGCAGGTCTGTGTGGCAGACACCCGTGTATTTGATTTTGACTAGGACCTCGTCAGGGCCTGGTTTGGGGACTGGAATCTGCTTGTAGACGACTGGGCCGCCTTTCTGTTCGATCACTTGGGCCCATTGGGTATCAGGGAGAGACATGATGTCTAGAGAGAATGAAGAGAATGCTATTGAGATTAAGAATGATGTGGAAAGGATGACTATCTGGGGATACCAGCACTGGAAATTAAGTCTTTCTTATAGACTGTCATCCCCCGGCAATTCGGGATTTGGAAAGAGATGAAGTCGAAGATGACTCCGGAGCGCCGGGGGGGGGATACGATAGAGTGACGTCGATCGACCAGACCAGGGTTTCGTTGAATCCATTATCCATACGGCCGGCGATATACATAGCTGTGATCGACCAGAACAGAGGCTATTTTCTCACAACTGCAGGGGTCGACGGTCAATCGCCAGGATTACAACCACATATGTTGATGAGCTGGACTGTACTTGGTCAATTGAAGTCTTACGGAGACATTGATAGGGAGATAATGGCCTTGAATTGGGGTGAGATTGGGTTGGGGTCAATAGTTGGATTGAATATTGAATCGACCAGCATTCAATGACATGGTGCTGGGGTTGGGAGTGGGGGATGACGGTGAGAATGGAGTCGAGAACGTCATGAAGCTCGGCGATGAACCCCGCGATTATGCTTTATCTCTGTTTCAGATAGAAAAGGAGGAGAAGATGATGGAAAAGGGGAGAGAAAGGGAAGAGAGAAGAGAGGAGAGAAGGAGAGGATGGTTGATTTAAATACAAGGTTGGATTTTAGATTGGGATACCTTGGGGGAATCTTGGTGGAGGAGCTGTCAAGTGAAGATCGAAGAAGAGTAATCATGAAGTACGATTTTTGATATTGCTATAATGATGTTTTTTCTTTAAATATTATTTAAGATTATGTCAAGATGTATCTCATTATTATTTGATGCTATTCACTCTTGTATAGCGTCAGTCAGCACTAAGACAGTCAAGATGATCAAATATCGTAGAATTTTATATAGGTATTAGACGATATCTTTATTGAATACAATTTATCTACAATATCTAAATATCTACAGTAGCTAAATATCTATAATCAATACCATCTGATACTTTTTTAACCATGAGTTGTCTATGTAGGATCCCTACTTTTGTGCAGGTAACCGACTGCAGACAGGAAAGATACATGACAGCTACAAACAGATTTATTCCTCTATATGAATATAATATTAGTCTATAATCAGTTTATATTGAGATAATATAAGTATAATGTTGTGTTATATCATATCATACTTATTAGTTATATTATATCATCATATCATGGTATGTGTGCACGTACTAGAAAATGTAACTATTCACGTCAAAATAGGAAATAACATCAAAATATCGACTGCATAATTAAATAGTCGAAATAAGCGGTTGAGAACAGCTGAGAATTTCCATCCTCATCGAAACGAGTTCATGGTTCATACGCGTCGCCGACGGCAATCAGTCCAGACGAATTCCATCCAATCCATCCATCCAAAGCCATCCATCAAATCCCATCTTTAACGCTTCTCGCTTTCTCTCCTCCGCCACGTCGCTTCTTCCTCTTCCATCCTCCATCCCCATCACCTTTTTATCCTTTCCATCTCCATCGCCATCGCCTCTCCATCCTCCCAATCTGTTATTTTCTCCTCCGTCTTGCCCTGTCGCATCCTCCTCGCCTCCATCCCCTTGGGGGGCTCTGCTGACCCGCAATCCGGCGTTGGTTCACGAGGAGCACAAAGAGGCTTAATCCCTCACGGTGAGCCAATCTTGCTTTTTTCCCTCTTTCGACTTCTTCCATCCTCGTTTTCCATCTGATATTTAATCCCCCTTCTGTCTCCATTGCCATCTTTCCTCCCTCCGCATCCAGCCCCATTATTTCCTCCTGCACCCATCCCGGATAGCTAACGCTGATCAACGCGTGATCGCTCTCTCCTAGATTCTAATCTCCTATGGATAACCCTTAGTCTATCGTGACCGACCCGTCGATTTAACCCACGCCACGATCCCCATCGCCGTCCATCCAATCCTTGCCGCTGGGGTCTTTTGCGTTCTTCGTCCAAAACTCGCGGCCGCGATCCCGGCACACACGCGGCCATCATGACGGGTCCTCCGCCCTACAATTCCCAGTCTCCTCCCCAGCAGCCTCATTATCCTGTCTACTCGCCTCCAAATAAGAATCCTCCCTATTACGCCGGCAACGACCAGTATCCGCAGCATCCTCCGCAGACACCTCCCGCCTTTCCTGCTCACGCCTCCCTCTCCAGGAGCCCTCGCTACAACCATGCGCCTTCTCCGTTGCCTGGCACATTACCTCCGTTGAATGGCAGTGGTGCTCCTCCACCTCACGCGGATTCCTCGTCTCAGTTCCAGGCACATCCATCGACCGCGGGAACTCCCCAGTTTCCTCTTCCACGCCCATACTCGGCATCTGTCATGCCTGGCAACGGCGCATCTCCCTACGGCCACTCCACCCCGTCTCATGCTCATCCCTCGAGTCGGCCGGAAAGCCATTCCCAGTCCCCACCCAAGAAAGAGCCAGCATCTTTTCCCATCGGGGGCAATGGTTATCCATCCATAATGCGAGAGTCCAGACCGGCATCCCCTCCGAAGGAAACCGTATGTTTTCTACCAACCGTATCGCAGACATCATTCACGTTCATGATTTTACTAACGTTTTGACCACTTTCAGAAGCCTGCCAGGGCTGCAGATCCCATGTCGTTTGCCAGCATCCTCTCCGGACCCGCAGAAGAAGAGCGTTCTCATAAGAGACCCGCCTCTCCTCCCCCAGCTCCGTCAGGTGCACCGCATCCGCCAGCTTCTCTTCCCATCCAAGCCCAGAAACCCAGAGAGCCGGAACATGCTCCGACCCCTTCGCTGCCAAGACTGGAAAAAAAACCGGCCGTGGACAGGCGTCGTCGAAACGTGGAGAAGGAAGCCATCGCAGATGAATTGCCCGCTACTCCTTCGGCCAACGGCGTTTCAGGTTCCATCAAGGGCCCTGCTCAAGGTCGTGCTACCAGCTTTCGAAAGACCCTCTCCGAGCAAGATCTGGAAGCCGTTAATAAAATTATGAACGACATCGACAATGCAGAAAAGAGTGATGTGGAGGGCCCAGGATTTGAGGCCGAAATGGATCGTTATCTCTCCAAGGGTAAGAAACGAGTCATTAATTCGGAAAAGGCAGAGGGTTTGAGACGCAAGGTATGTCGTGGACACACGGACAACGGGATGATATTCTAACCAAAGTCTTAGCGTCGCCGACATGAGTTCCTGATCAAGCTTGGTAAAACGTTCGAAAAGCAGGCTACAGATGGCATGAGCCGGTTTAGATCCGCTAACGAAGGGTCCGTCGTCGCCGAAGTACAAGCGAAGGAAGTCCAGGATGAGAAAGAGCGGAAGAAGGACATGCAGCGCAAGCGCCGGAGGGAAAACACAGTGCGCCAGGAAATGCAGAAAAAGCTCGAAGCGGAACGGAAAGCGAACAAAGCCCAGGATTCTGCCGAAAAGGCCAAGTTCTTGCGCGAAGCCGAACGCGCTCAGAGAAAGATCAAAACAACCAAGAGAGCCCTCGAGGGTGGAAGCGCGCCCGAAGAGATTGGCGAGGTCACTCCTTTGGCCCCGAACCTCGAAGGAGGTACGACAAGCTCCTTTCACATTGGCCGAAGCTCTCCATCGAGACGCAAGTCCGGCCGGGGTGGTACTTCTGCACGGCCAAAGAAATCAAAGGAGCAAAAACAGGCCGAGAAAGATGCAGCCGAGGCTGCTTATGCAGCTATGGAAAATGATGACCCTCTACCTCTTGCACCCAAGGAAGATCCCCGAAAGGAGTCCCTCAAGAAGGATGTCAAAGGTGGCCGTTCCAAGGAGCCCACCCCCGTCCCCGTGTCTGCATTCGAAACCAAGGGTTATAATCAAATTTACGAACAGATCTGGCGGGATATTGCGCGTAAAGACATCCCCAAGGTTTACCGCATCAAGACCGTCTCTCTCAGTACTCGCCAGGAGAATTTGCGCAAGACTGCTCAATTGGCCAGTAAGCAGTCTCGTAAATGGCAGGAGCGCACCAACAAGAGCATGAAGGACACCCAAGCTCGCGCGAAGCGAACAATGCGTGAGATGATGTCTTTCTGGAAACGCAACGAACGTGAAGAGCGTGATTTGCGCCGTCTGGCTGAGAAGCAGGAGATCGAGTCGGCCAAAAAGGCTGAGGCGGAGCGCGAGGCTAACCGCCAGAAGCGGAAGCTCAACTTCCTTATCTCCCAGACTGAATTGTACTCTCACTTCATCGGCCGGAAAATCGGTGGTGCTGGTGGAGATGAGTCCGGGGACACTGCAGTGGAGGGATCGAATGAGACTGTTCAATCAGGCAAAGGTGACCACACAGTGGATCTGCCTCCCAGCGTTGCCAATCCAAATGCCAAAGTCACCAACTTCGAGGACCTCGATTTCGATGCGGAAGATGAAACGGCTCTGCGGCAAGCTGCGATGGCAAATGCCCAGAATGCTGTTCAGCAAGCTCAGGACCGAGCACGTGCCTTCAACGAACAGGATCAAATGTCTGCATTCGATGAGGGTGAAATGAACTTCCAGAACCCTACTAGTTTGGGTGACATTCAGATTTCTCAGCCCAATATGCTCACAGCCAAGCTGAAGGAGTACCAGCTGAAGGGTCTGAACTGGCTTGTCAACTTGTACGAACAGGGTATCAACGGTATCCTTGCCGACGAGATGGGTCTAGGTAAGACTATCCAGTCCATCTCCGTCATGGCTTATCTGGCCGAATTCCATAACATCTGGGGTCCATTCTTGGTCATCGCCCCCGCATCTACTTTGCATAACTGGCAGCAGGAAATCACCAAGTTCGTGCCCAACATCAAGGTTCTTCCATACTGGGGATCTGCCAAGGATCGAAAGATTCTTCGAAAGTTCTGGGACCGCAAGCACATAACCTACACTAAGGAGTCAGAATTCCACGTGTTGGTGACTTCATACCAACTGGTAGTCCTGGACGCGCAGTACTTCCAAAAGGTTAAATGGCAATACATGATTCTGGATGAAGCTCAGGCCATCAAGTCTTCGCAAAGTTCACGGTGGAAGAACTTGCTAGGATTCCACTGTCGAAATCGTCTTCTGCTGACTGGTACGCCCATTCAAAACAACATGCAAGAACTCTGGGCTCTTCTTCACTTTATCATGCCTACCTTGTTCGATTCGCATGATGAATTCAGCGAATGGTTCTCGAAGGATATCGAATCCCACGCTCAGACTAATACTAAACTCAACGAGGACCAACTTCGGCGTCTGCACATGATTCTAAAACCTTTCATGCTTCGTCGTGTGAAGAAGCATGTTCAACAAGAACTTGGAGACAAGGTTGAGAAGGACATCTTCTGTGATCTGACCTACCGCCAACGGGCTTTATACGCCAATCTTAGGAATCGTGTTAGCATCATTGATCTCATCGAGAAAGCCGCCGTGGGCGATGAAACCGACAGCACCACCCTGATGAACCTGGTTATGCAGTTCCGAAAGGTTTGTAACCACCCGGATCTGTTTGAACGGGCGGACACAAAATCCCCATTCTCCGCCGCCCACTTTGCCGAAACCGCCTCGTTCGTTCGCGAAGGCCAGAATGTTGAGGTTGCCTACTCGACTCGCAATCTGATCGAATACGAACTACCGCGCCTTCTGTGCAGTCCCGGTGGCCGCGTCGATATGCCTGGGCCTGATAACTCCCGGGTTGGTTTCCGTAACAAGTACCTCGGTCATATGATGAATATCTGGACGCCGGAGAATATTAAGCGAAGCGTCGCGGATGATGCGGCCTTTTCGTTCTTACGGTTTACTGATACTTCCATTGGGGAGGCGTACGAGGCATCGCAGCTCGGTGTCTTCGAACGGGCGGCTCGTCGTCGCAACAAGCCGAATCGACTGTCCCGGCTCAATGCTATCTACGAGAGTGCGGAGAATGATGGTGACTCTACGATTGTGAATTCGGTACTCCCTCATTCTATGTTGAACATTGTACAGCGCAACGACCGTCGGGCTGTCCATGATATTGCCGTGGAAGGTTACATGCGAGAGCTCATGAATGTTTCGAGCTCAACTTTCGAGCGTGAAGGTCTCAATGTCATCGAGCCTTGCGTCAAGCCAGGAGCGTCGGCGCCTCCAATCACGGTGTCTTCTTCCAGTCAGTGGGCCTTGAAGGAGACTAAGGATAGCTTGTTCAATATACCTGTTCAGCACGCTCTATTTGACACTCCGTCAAAACGGATGGAAGAGCAGATTCTTGAACAGCAGCTGGATCCGGCTCCTTACTCCTTGACCCCGATGCTTCCAGAACCGCTTTCCATCAAGGGACGCTACACACACATCGAAGTGCCATCGATGCGGCGGTTCGTCACGGACTCGGGTAAATTGGCCAAGTTGGACGAACTTTTGCGAGAGCTCAAGGCCGGTGGCCATCGTGTGCTGCTTTACTTCCAGATGACGCGCATGATTGATTTGATGGAAGAATACTTGACCTACCGCAACTACAAGTACTGCCGTCTGGACGGAAGTACCAAGCTGGAGGATCGTCGTGACACAGTGGCAGACTTCCAGAGTCGGCCTGAGATCTTTGTGTTCCTGCTGTCTACCCGTGCGGGTGGCCTGGGTATTAACCTGACGGCTGCTGACACGGTTATCTTCTACGATTCCGATTGGAACCCGACTATCGATTCTCAGGCCATGGATCGAGCCCACCGTCTTGGACAGACAAGACAGGTTACCGTCTACCGTCTCATTACACGTGGAACCATCGAGGAGCGTATCCGCAAGCGAGCTTTGCAGAAGGAAGAGGTGCAGCGGGTTGTCATCTCTGGTGGCGCAGCTGGTGGTGTCGACTTCAACACACGTAACCGTGAAAGCCGGACTAAAGACATTGCCTTGTGGCTCGCAGACGACGAGCAGGCCGAGCTTATCGAGCAGAAAGAGAAAGAAGCGCTGGACCGAGGCGAGGCGTTCGGTGCTAGTAAAGGTGGAAAGAAGGCGGTACAGAAGCGGAAGAAGGACCTTACACTGGATGACATGTATCATGAAGGTATGTATCTTTTTGCCCACTCCACGGTGAGCATAGCTGATTCTTGTTCTTTTTTCCAACAGGCGAAGGCAACTTTGATGATGCCAGTGCAAAGCAGTCGGGAGCCGCAACGCCCGTATCGACGGCAGATAACATTGCTACTCCAACCTCAGCCGCAGGGACACCCACTACGAAACGTGGGCGTGGAAAGGCCGCTGCCAAAGGCACGTCCAAGAGAGCCAAAACGACCAAGGAACGACTGCGACTGATCGATGGTGATGGGGGATTGAGCTGATCCCCGACTGTTTGAGCTTTATTACTTCGCATGACTGGACGGATGAAGGCGTTAAGTTTGTTAACCATATGTGATATTTCTTTTTCTTTCTTTTTTTTTTTTATCTTCTTTCCTCGGCAGCTACGAGACTGCCGTGTATTACCACTCTACATTCCTGTCTACGAAAGCTCGAGTTGAGCTTAATGCAGTGATGGATTTGCAGATGAGACGCTGAGAGGTGCAAAACAAAAAAGGCCAAAGAGGGTTGGGAGTTGGCGATGAGATAGATCTGTTCTTTTTCTTTTTCTTTCTTTTTTGTTTCTCTGTCTGAGTGACGCTTTTCTGGGCTTCTTTTTTCTTTTTCCTTTGTCATATCTCTTCTTTTCTTTTCTCTTTCCTTTTCTCTACGGAGCCACAGTCTCCGGGACTATGAGATATGGATGGGAGGGATGCTTTGATTTAATTTTGTTCTTCTTGACTGATCTCGAGGACCGACCACCGCTGGTCTTTTGTATGACTACATAATTGTCTATTCTACCTACTGCTGCTATTTATTCAACATGACTTCATTCTTTCATCCACCTGATCCATGACAATCCCTCGCATCCAACTCCGCATCATAATTACCCTGCCCGGCGACACAAGCTGTAATTTTACCGCCGGAAACCTCGGTCCGCCCGTCGCACGCGGGGTTTGCTCGGTAACTTCGTACCACTCGATACCAGGTCACCTGACCGGATGGGCCTCCCGTGCGCTGCCTCCAGCCAATCAGCGCCATGCCGATCGTCAGCCGAGCAGAAAGACTCGCCGAGTCTCCTTACCTAATCGGGTTAGTCACAGGAATCGCCCATCGTTTTCGGTCTTAGAAGAGATTCTCTCTTTAGTCCGCACGCCCCCTCCGCTCCAGATCGCTTTATGAATCTGCCCTCGCCCCCGTTTTTCTAATCTCACTTCATTTTCTTTCTGTTCATCCTCTTCCAATTGCTCCATCTCAGTCTCTTCCACACGTCTGCCACCCATGGAGTCTCTCCTCCAGCAGTCTCGGGCTATGTGCCCGTTTCTCAAGCGCACTTCTCCCGCCGCATTGCGCACTCTTTCTACGGCCACCCGCCCCAGCACCAGCCCAGGCGGCGGCACCATGTCTAACCTTCAGGTCCTCGCTCGTCGTTGCCCTGTCATGAGCAAGGCTTTGGCTGTGCAGAGCTCTCGTCTGGCCGGCACCAAGCGATTCACCTCCTCTGCGGCTGGAGTGACGGGATTGAACAACAAGTATTTCCGCGCCCACCAGACCAACCGAGCCCTGCATACCACCGCGGGTAATGGTGCCAGTTTGAGTGAGGAGTCGTACAAGAAGAACGAGAGAGGTATGCATGATTTCATATTACTCAGAAGCAGGAAGCTGGAAACTGGACTAACTGTATGATTTACAGTTCACCCTAGTCTGGTCAACACTCCCGCTGCTCCCGCTGCGGATGTAACCTCGACTCTCACCGGCCCACGCCCCCACGCTCCTTCTACCACTCGATTCAACTACAATGATTTCTACAATGCCGAATTGGAGAAGAAGCACAAGGACAAGTCCTACCGCTACTTCAACAACATCAACCGTCTCGCCAAGGAGTTCCCTCGCGCTCACACTACCTCCAGTGAGGAGCGGGTGACGGTGTGGTGCTCCAATGACTATCTTGGAATGGGCCGCAACCCTGAGGTGCTGAATTCGATGCATCAAACTCTAGATAACTATGGAGCCGGTGCAGGAGGTACCCGTAACATTTCCGGTCATAACAAACATGCGGTAGCGTTGGAGGATACTCTGGCCAAGCTGCATGGCAAGGAAGCGGCTCTGGTGTTCAGCTCCTGCTTCGTGGCCAACGATGCCACTCTCGCTACCCTTGGCAGTAAAATGCCCGACTGTGTCATCTTGTCGGATAGTCTCAACCATGCGTCCATGATCCAGGGTATTCGTCACTCGGGTACCAAGAAGATGGTTTTCAAGCACAACGATCTTGTGGATCTCGAAGCCAAACTGGCATCTCTGCCCTTGCATGTCCCTAAGATCATCGCCTTTGAGTCTGTTTACAGTATGTGTGGCTCTATTGCTCCGATCGAGAAGATTCAAGACCTCGCGGACAAGTACGGCGCCATTACCTTCCTTGATGAAGTGCACGCTGTGGGCATGTATGGTCCTCACGGTGCCGGTGTTGCGGAACACCTCGACTACGACGCCTATGCTTCTCTGGACACAGCCAACCCTCGCAGCACCAAGGGAACTGTGATGGACCGTGTTGACATTATCACTGGTACTCTGGGCAAGGCCTATGGTTGCGTTGGCGGTTACATTGCTGGTTCTGCTGCCATGGTCGACACCATCCGTTCTCTCGCCCCTGGATTCATTTTTACTACTTCGCTGCCTCCAGCCACCATGGCTGGTGCTGACACCGCCATCAAGTATCAAGCCCAGCACCAGGGAGATCGTGTTTTGCAGCAGCTGCACACTCGCATGGTCAAGGACTCCTTCAAGGAGTTGGATATTCCCGTGATCCCGAACCCGTCTCACATCGTCCCTCTCTTGGTTGGTGATGCGGAGGTGGCCAGACAGGCCTCGGACATGCTGCTGGAAGAGCACGGCATCTATGTGCAGGCCATCAACTACCCCACCGTCCCTCGAGGTGAAGAGCGTTTGCGTATCACCCCAACTCCTGGCCATGTCAAGGAACACCAGGACCACTTGGTTCAGGCCGTTCAGGACGTCTGGCAGAAATTGAACATCAAGCGTGCCAGCGACTGGGAGGCCCTTGGTGGGTTCGTTGGCGTGGGCGTCGAAGGCGCTGAGGCTGATAACATGCCCATGTGGGAGGATGGGCAGCTGGGTCTGCGCAGCAACGAAACTCTCCAGGCGGCTGTCGATCGTGCGTTCCAGAATGAGAAGCCTGCTGTTGCGTCTCAGCCTCGCATGCAGACTGCTACTCCCATCCAGCCGGCTGTGACCATGGCGTCGACTCCGGTGGGAGTTGCTGCTTAATTTGGCGGATATATATACACATAGATTTCATATTTAGTATGGAATTACCAACTACTGCTTGCAGTGAATAATGGAATTTGACGAACCGGTCTGTCGTTACCGCGTTTGGGTTCTCAACCTATCATTTTTGTTCCTCCACATCTATCCTTAAGTCATGCCTGTGGCATCGCCATTCGCAATTGTAGCATATGTATACAATAACCACTTCTATACAATATATCTGTCATTGTACATGCATGATTTGCATAATCCGCTACAGAGATATCCATGATACAAAACTCATAAGGAACCAACGCCAAAAAAGGAAGACACTTTTTTATAAACAAGTGGAAAAGAATCAAGATCACCTCTTGCCTCCACGGCTAACCTTGGGGAATTCAACAGGAACCTTCAATCTAGCGACACGGCGGGCAGCAGCCTCGGCCTTTCCACCCTTGATGTCCCACTTGGCAAACTCGGACTCGCGGGGCTTGTCGACGCGGCAGCCCAATTCACGGAAGTACTGGGTGATGCTGGGGTTATCGAGACGCAGGTCATCACGCAGATCGGAGGGGTCAGTAGCCAGTTCATTAGCTGCGTTACCACCCTGCGAGCTGGCGCCGCCGTCCTTTGCAGGGCGGGGAGGGATGTGCAGGGATAAGGCGCAGATGGTGGTGTGGAGGAAGGTGATGTCGTTTTTGCCGAGGTTGGAGCCCTGGGGAGCGAACTTGCGACGGATGGCGTCGATGACGGGGTCTGGGAGGGATTCGGAGGATTCGCCAGTGGAGGAGAGGGCGCGGCGGAGTTCTTCGCGGGGAGGGAGACGCTTGGTGCGATCGCGGCCCGCCTTGAGGGAACGGGTGAATTCCAAGAGGAGGAGGATGAAGCGCAGGATTTGAATGTGAGTTGTGTTGCCGGATCGGACGACGCCTTCGACACGGCGGGAGACGTAGCGAGAGGTCGAGGCCACGGCGCGGCCGGAGGACACGGCGTCCTGCCATTCCTTGATACCTGGGAGTTGCTGGAGGGTGGAGAAGCCGTTGGGGACGAGGACGTCGATCGGGTACACGTCGGCGGGTTGGCTGGCTTCGAGGTTGGCTCGGGGAATGGGCTTGTTGGCTTGGACCTGGGCCTGGACAGCGGCGGCCTTGGAGGCGATATCTGTAGGGCCGTCGGTGGGCATAGACGAGAGGATGGCCGACTCAGCGGCGTTGGCTGCGCCAGCGGGAGCGTTGGACAGCTGAGCGTTTTCTGCCATGGATTGGGCTGCTTTGCGGGATTGTTTCGTTCCAAAGGTGTTGGTGAGGGCTGTTCGTTGCGAGCGCATTGTTTGCTGTACAAATCAGTACCCTCATATACACTAGCTGTGTCTGTCTCTGAGTATTAACATACCATCTCCTCATCCTCGCTACTCTCATCCTCTTCAGCAGGTTGCATTCTTCTCACAGCACCTCTAAGCGTCACCTTGCGCGCCTCGACAAACTGCCAGGTCTTCTTTTCCGGGTCCACCACGGCAATATAGTGCTTCAATTGCGAGTCGGCATCATCGTTAGCCTCACGGCCCAAGAAGTCCAGCTTGGGGTGCTCGGACGACTGCAGCAGGAGCTCAGAGGAGACAATCCCACGGTTTCTGGTGGAGGCTGCTGAGGAAGACTGGCTTTCGCGGTTCTTGAGGAAGGGGTTCAGGTGGAGGTTTTGGGGTGCGTTGAGACCGGGGGTTGTCACTGTTTTCTGTCAGTTCCGTTCATATCCATATCCCAAAGAAAAAAAAAATCCGAAAAAAGCGTACTGATCACTGGAGCCAGCTCGCTATGGTCGTCGACGACGCTGGAGGCCAGAGGCGGCAGGTCCTGCAATTCCAGCGCAGGCTTTTTACTCGGACGTTCATGACGGTCTGAGGCGCGCTTGCGCTTCTTGTCAATTTTATCTGAAGGCATTGTATAGAAGAGTGGCAGCTGGCTGCTAATGGTGGACGAATTCTACCGTATCTGCAGTACGCATGAGGGTATAGAAAAAAATCTTGGACCGGAGATTCGGACTTTCGCGAAGGCGGAGAGGAATATGTCAAGGCGAAAAAAAAGGCGGTATACACCACGCACAAAGAAATTCACGATAATTATCGCCCAAGATACGCAATTAACTACGATAGTGACATACGAACGATTCATTTACGATATAGAAAATTTGACTCGAGGAATCATTTGGATTTTAAGTAACTGCTCGAACGACACCTCTCCACGGTTTTGAGTCCCAGCTTCAACAAGAGCTGATAGATAGAACAACAAAAGGAAATTGACCAGTCCCCATGCAAAGCTCAAAGGATCTGATAACAGAACCCCTCCAACCCCACTAAATAGATTCGCCCCCCGAGTAAAAAGGAATGTGAGGAAATCCAACACATCCCACGCTGTCTGGCGTAAAATCGAAATCGTAAAAATCGAGACCGCGGAGTAGGAGGTAAAAAATAGATGTAGTTTTTGTTGAACGACGGACTCCGATATCGAAAAAAGAGTAAAAAGGTAGGTGTTTTCCACAGGACCAGACAGGTACTCATTGGAGTGGCTGGACCACGAAACGATCATAAATCATCATCGTAGCGTCGTCGGTATTTTGATCATATTCAGCGTTCAACTTGAGCGTTCACACGAGAAGCTGAGATGGAGTGGGCGAGTAGATTACTTGCTGTTAGGGCTGTTAGCTTCCATTCCCAAGCTGTCGCATGCTGCAGTGCAAGTCTCACCTTCTGGCTCTCATCTTGCGCCTCTTACGCTTGAGACGACGAACGCGCTTCTTTCTCCACTTGGCTCTCATCTTCGTAGATGGTCTAAAGGTTTGCAAGTCAGTCACAGTCCATGATGATCAAAGGCATTGCGAGCCAAAAGCCCCAAAGCTAGGGTGGGAAATCCAGTACTCACAGTTCTGCGAGGATGAAAGAAGATGGTTGCAAGAAAGACGGATTGGCGCGGCGGAGAACCTCTTTGTGTGCGCCGTGGCTGAGTCATCACAGACTGCCGCTAAGGGTTCGCTTGGTCTTCTTGCATCGTGATTGGCTCGCCAGCGCACTTGTCTTTACCGAGACCAATATTAGTCAGCAAATATGACATCAACCGGTGAAAGTGTGGATTGTTTCGATGATGCAGATGAAGATGAAGACGAAGATGGAATTGCTTCGAATCGCTCGAATGCTGGTGTTTGATCGCTTTGCACTGTGCTACAAGCTGTATCAGTGTCTCTACATACTGGAAATAGCCCTACATCCTCCAATTTCACCACAATTCTAGACAATTGAATGCTTCTATCCAAAATGATCATGACGTAAAATACCCATATTTCTGTATACACACGGTTACTGTACGGGGTATCCATCCAATTCCACAGGTATCTCAGTGTGAAAAGAAAATTAAACAAAAATGCTGCCCAAGCCCTAACCCTATTATCCAAAGAATTGATGCACCATGAAGCGCCGTCGAGGTAGTGAGTAAAAATGCTGATATAGAGAAGATGAAATGTCGAGACAGGTTAGTACTGGTATCGGTATGATGGCGCCATGTCGCCCATGGACTCTTCAGCATTGTCGCCTACTTCAGCATAACTACCGCTCGCTTCAAGGCGATCGCGTTTCCGATTCTCCATGGAGATTGCTACAAAATAGGCAATGCAGCACGCGGCCGAAAAGCACAGAAAGGAAACACTGATTATATACCCAGGTCGGTAGAGCGGTGCATCTTTTTCAAGGAAGGCATACGTCGAAATAACACCACCAACTATCCGTGTCAGCAAGACTCGTTCAAGGCGAAAGAAACGGCAACTCACTATTTCCGAATCCAATCTGCCATGCCGTTCCCACACTTCGTCGACGATGGCCACCCAGGTTCATGGAAAACCAACAGACAATGACGGGCATTGTGCTGTAGCAACCGCTGGTGACCAGGAACAGGGCCGCATACTGAGCATGCCGTGTGCTGGTCCCGTGAAGGTTCAGCAAGATGCCATACCCAGCCATGGCGACCATCATCGGGAGAAGAGTGAAGGCAAACCGATGGCGCAGTTTGTCAGATAAGTACGCTATTGTCATGGAAAAGCAGAAGGCGACTGCCCATGGTGGGATCGAGTACAGCTGCGTTTTAATCGCTGGCGCATAATCAGCATGGTTCAGATTTAGCAGAGCAAGAGACATACTCCCATAGCCGTAATGCTTTATGATTGTGGGTGCAAAATAGGCATATCCTACAACCGGTCAGGATTTGTACAAGCCTGTCGAATCCGTCAAACTCACCGTATGCTGTGACGACCTGGCCAAAGTACATCAAACCACCGATGAAGATTTTGTCTGCAGGCAGTCAGTATCCAATTCGACTTTATTGGATCCAGATACTTACAGTCCTTGAAGACGCTCAGCACTTCTTTCAAGCCTATTTTCGTATTAGTTGCAGCACTTCCTGAATCCTTTGCCAATTTCACCCTGATAAACTCCCGTTCTTCATCATTGAGCCATTTGGCATCTTCAGGGAAGCCTGGAATGATGAAAAACCACACAATGGAGACAACGCAAGTCAGCAGGCCTTCGATGATAAACACCCATCGCCAGCCACCGTAGCCTCTGATGCCTTCCATTTTTGAAATCCCACTAGCCAACAAACCACCAAAAGCACCAGCCAGAGTGGTAGAACTGAAGAAGAAGCTGAATCGTTTCTGAGCTTCTGTGCGTTTGTACCACATTCCCATTAAATAGAAACCTATCCGGTTGTTAGTATAAGGTGTTTATAGAGAGGAGTGAAACGTACATCCAGGAAACAATCCCGTTTCAAACATTCCTAATCATTGTCAGTTCATGCATATATATAGACTCCTAGACGCAACCGCAACATACCCAAAAACCATCGAGTTGTCATCAATCCACCCCAATTCGACACCAGACCTTGACAGATCATGACGAGACCAAACCCAAATCCGCATATCGACACTAATCCAATCATGCCCATTAGATCTCATTGTATAGGTATAGAATATATAAATATATAAAAAACCAGCGCATACACCACACGTTAGGTTTCAACTTCTTGAGAAGTATATTGGATGGAATTTCGAATATAACGTAAGGAACAAAGAATATAGTCAAAGCGGTGTTGTACTTGGTTCCATGATCGATATTCAAGTCTTGTTTGAGTCCGAGAATTGCGGCATTACTGATGTTGATTCTGCGCAGAACAGAGACCGGTTATTATTCGAAAGTCTTTGCAATCGATGCCCCGAGGAAGTGATCCATACCGATCCAAAAAAGCAAGCAGGTATAATAAACATAAACAGGGTACGATATGCCAGTCGATCTTGGCCATCAATTTGCGCTCGGTGGTTGTCGTGAGGGGAGGGAGACTGTCTGTCGATTGGGAATGAACCTGGCCTTCACCCTTATCGGGTATATCGTTCTCTAGAAATCCATAGACGTCAGCGAGATTAAATGAAGAGCAAGGCAATAGAAGTTCCAGGATGATTTGAGGTGGATTGTAGAATGAGTAATGATAGAGTGTACCTGCAACCCCCATAACGCGATTATATATATACATATATAATAGTAGCGGAAAGAAGAGACTAACCCGAGAACAGCGATCGAGGCAAAAGAAGACTTTAACAATTCCGATAAAAGATTTTGATCTCAACCAACTGTCTCGGTGTAACCTAAAAAGAGGGAGGGGAGAAAGGAATGTGAGAAGAAACTCTGTCAAAGACGACAGACCAGGATGGAGGTCGAAGAGAAGAAAAAAGAGAGAGAAAGGAGAGAAAGGAGAGAAAGAAGAGAAAGAAGAGAAAGAAGAGAAAGAAGAAAAGGACGCAGCCTTGCAAGATGCCTGCTTTTGGCACTACCTAGAATACTGGCAAGCAACACGGGTCTTCATCCTTCATTTTCATGATACATGCACAAACATGGAATCCAAAAAATCCATGACAAAACAGGACGAAGAAAAGCAAAAAGTCAAGCACTATTGAAGATATCAATAGCGCCGTGCAGCCCCTCGCAGAACAAACCCTCTATCCAAAACAATCGATCAGACTGAAAGAAGCTCCTACTAGTGCTTAGCAGCAGCTCCACCGGTCATATGGCCCTTGCTGAGGAGTGCAATCGAAGTCTACTTCCATGATTCCGGGTCAGCTGCTAAAGAAGTGCACTGAATTTGACTCGGGATAAAATGTCCTGATATATAATTAGTTCGCCAACACTTCATTAAATACATACATACTTGAAATGCAGCAAAACCCAGAAACGCATTTCCAGATGCTGTTTTGGTCCCCACCAGATTTAAGCAATAAGCATAAAGTGAAGGGATCCACGGTCGATCCGGTAAGATCAATACAGGCTAGTATTGGCCTGTACGGTACTGTCATTTTGCCACTGCACCCTCATTATCACCACAATATTATATAGCATCACATAGGTTGCAGAGATGATAGAAATATTGTGGCCAGAGATATGCAGAGTATGATCTGAATTATGCAACCCTTCATTTCATGCAAACAGAGGTTCTTCACAACCACAGTACCCACTGCACTAGTAGTATCATACAGATTCATTCAGCAATAGTGTTGCATCAAGCTTAGATATGACCTCAAATTACTACATACACCCTATTCCTTCTCACCAGACTCAGATGGCTTCTCCTCCTCCACGGCCTTCCCCCAGGCTGCCTCAAATGTCGAATCCTCTCCTGTCTTGGGCTCTACCTCCGAAATCACCGACTGGCCGAGGTCAGCCACACTCTCTTCGACTTGCTCGGTATTTTGATCGTGGCTGGGACTAGACTCTTCAACAACTGCGTCTTCCTTTTCCACTACTACCGAGTCAAGAGACGGGGTATCCGAGCCAGCCACCTCGCCAGGTGACAGTCCACTTCGCGGAGCCGACGATTCTGGTAGCTCGAAATCAAAGTTGGAGCTATATACCACGGCCGCAAAGGCCTCCAACTCTCGAACACCCTGGTCCATGCCAGTGAGATATTCATTCGGTGGGTTTGTACCATTGCCAATGACATGAGCCTGTCGTGCCATCACGGCCAAAACATTCGCCAACTTAGTCTTGGGCTCTGACACCCCCGCCACGGGCAGGACGGTCGCGATCGAGGAAAACGACTGGGGAACGGTCTCCGGGGTAGGCGACGACTTGAAAGCATCGGATGCACACTTCTTCTCGACCAGAATAGCAAAGCCTTCATTGTTCAAAAGTGTTACGACATGCGTAAAGGATGGTGAGTCAATCAGATCAGCCGTCTCATCCAGGAGATGGCGCAACGTCAAAGTTGTTTGGTCAGACGCGGCTTCTGTCACTCCAAGAACTCCAGATTCCTGCAGCACACTTTCCTCTTCACCCCGAGGAGGCAGCAGATAAGACAGCCATTTTCGGGATCTACTACAGTCAGCAAACCTGTCTAGCAGCCTATCAAGAGTGACAAACCTCCGCTCTTCCTCAGTACTGCCCTCTACCTTCTTCCGAATCTGCAGAGTCAATTCCGAGAGCTTGCCCAGTGTAATATCTTCTCTCGGATTAAGAGGACCAAACACTTCCTCCACAGCAGCCTGCACCTCGCTCATCAACCCCTTCCATCCCCGGTGGAGCAACCACCAGCTGAAAGCGAGATACCGTCGGTTGGTCTCAAAGTCATTTCCCAATGTTTGTGTAAGATCATCATCATCGTGGTCCTCTAGACGAATCGTAGTCGCGTTCGCGGGAGGTGTAGCCAAGGAGATCACGCTGGAAAGGTAGTTTCGGCGACCGAGAAGGTTGAGTTGAACGCGGGTGAAGATGGTCAACAGAGATAGTGTATATATGAGTGTAAAAGACCTGGTAATAGCTGCAAGTTGTCTGTTAGTATTCACCTCGATGCGCAGGAAAGGAAAGAACATACAGGCAATCTTGACTTCGTTCCAGAGCTGGGTCTTATTCCGCTTCGGCTTTGGCTGCCCATCAGCCTCGCTAGGAGACCCTCCCAGCTGACTGGCATGAAGAAACCCTTCACTCTGAAAGCTGTTTAAGCTCCGTCGGTCTTCCTCCGCCACACTGGGAGATACCGAACTCAAGTCCGAGCCTGTAGCTTCCCCAGCATTCAACCGGGCCAACCTCTCCGCTCGTTTCTTCTGCAGCTCTTTCGTCAGGTCCTCAACAGGCAAAGCCTCCAAAATATCCTCCGCGGCAGTTGGCAACAGCGCCAAAACAGTATAAGAGCAATCGGTCTGGTTTTGTTCGAATCGTCGCCGTAAACTAAATGATCATATGATAACACCCCGTCAATATCCGAGCTTTATCACAGAAGACACGCGACCAACTAGTACTCGAGGAACAACGACTCACTTTTCTTTGGCGATTCTATCACTGCTCATACGCTCTCGCGCCTCGGAAATTTTGGACAGCACATACTGTCCCGCCAGGTAGCCAGCCCCGACAACTCCAGCGCCGATAGCGAGACCTCTGCGATTGCGCCGGAGCCAGCGCCTGGTAGCACCGATCATGGTGAGGAGAAGAAGAGGTGAGAATGGGAAATCAAAGCCAATAACAGATTATTTCAATTGATTCAGAACATCGTACACCGTAAGAACATGGGATATATTATAAGAGAAAGAGCTAGGTAGCAAGAAAGAGTCGTGAGAGCCGTCCAGCAGATGGTCGGGGATCGAATGTCTAGCGGCCGGCCTCGGCTAAACGACAGGGACAGACTGGACAGGAACTTGTGAATATCATTCTGGTAATTATGAACAATACTACTAGGTATAGGTGGTTACAAGTTATTATTATTTCTATAATATCATCAGTTGATATCATTTAATATCCATTTCTAATCCATCCCTATCGCTCACCTAATCCTGCTCCATAATCATCCTTTATCTCCTCGGTGGAGGGGCAAAGTGCCTTTAAATACGGAGTACCGTTACATACCAATAGTGGCCGCAGTCCAACCCCGGAAAATCATGCCTCCTCCAGAACTACTATCGTGAACTGCCCGGTTTTCCAACTCTTGGATCCAACCCACCTTGCCTTTTTCTTTTTTCTTTTTTTCAAACTTCTGAATCTCTAGTGACTGTTTCTTTTCCGTTGTACGGCCCAGCTGGCTGTTCGTCCTGTGCCTTGAAAGCTGGGTCGTCTCCGGGAAATCACCGTTCGCCACTGAGCAAGTACTAAACCACGCCATCTCCTCTCCTATATCATCATCATCATCATGGAACCCCGCAAAACCCCTCCAGAGTACTTTCTGGAGATTTTCGCGGACACCACAAACGTTCGAGATGTTCTGAAAGGTATGCTTCTATTATATCACTCTCCTCTTTTCTCTGATTGTATACATATATAATAAGTTGTATATTACCTTACATTACATCCGCTCTTAATCCCTACTGCTCACATTTACTCATACGCCTTTCAGGCGTCCTCAACCTCATCTTCTTCCACCGCTACTTCCCCTCCATCCGTCCTACGACTTTTGACGTCCTCGATTTTACCCTCCCCGCCATCAACGACGAAGATCTAGAAACCCTCATCGAATCGCGCGTCACCTCCCTCATCCGCCAACACCTCTCTTCCGCCGCCAGCGCCCATGAAGGCGGCGGCGGGGGCGGAGGTGTACGTGGTCGGATCGCCGTCGAGTTCTACGAAAAGAGACGCAGAAAGTCCGGAATGTGGTTTGGTGGTCTGGCGGGGAAGGGCGAGGAGGAAGTCTGTTGGGAGATTTGGACTTTGGATGTCACTATCGCTACTCCTAGGACGGAGTCGGGTATGTTTCTCCTTTATTATCGGATATTGTATCCACCCATCTATGATTGACATGTGAATACTGACCATAACAGAACGAGCCAAAGTTCGCAAAGCAATGGAGAATATGCTCCAGAAAGCCGCTCTGAAGATTCTCGCCGTCGTTAACAGAGACAAAGACCATATTCCTCCCATAACCACCAGCGATTCCAACCCGTTCCCCTATCGCATCGTGCTCAATCCGCGTACAGACAGCTGGCAGAATCGCATCGGGCTATATTGATAGGCTCGCGCGGGTTGGACTCTCTCATATCATCATATCATATCATATTTTTACACTGGGCTACGATACCCCGTTGTTTCAACATCAACCGTTAAACTGACTCATACTCATATTTAATATCTGCGTTTTGGGAGTTGTGGTGTTCCATTGGTGGTTGTATGATCTTTTGTTCCTTCTTCTTTGGGTGATTCTTGCTTGCCCGGTGTATATTACTTGCTCTTTTCCAAGTTTATGTCTTTTTTCCTCCGAGCCCTTAGAAGAAATCAAAGAAAATGAGCAAACAGTGCTCCAATTGGCCAAGAGGCACCATATCATCATATATGACTATATCCACACACGTGGAACATGGAATTATCCACCCGATTAAACGAGCATGAGTGATTCTACTGATCCAGTCGAGGACGAAACAAACTGACAAGAACATAAAAAAAAATTTGAAAAGCAAAAAATTATAACCTCAATCACATCTTCCAACTCGGCCCCTTAACTTCATCCACCGCTTGCTTTTCCTTCGCTTCACTTTCAACGAAAACACTCGCTTCGTTATGGGTCATTGTATGCCGGAAACAGAGAATCGATTTTTGGGTTTCATGGCTCAACGGGGCACGCCATGGACCGTGAACTTAGTTCACTGCTTTGGTCCCGATTCTCTATTGTCAATCTACTGCGACTTGGTAGCGGCATCGGCCTGAGCGCGGAGGTTGGCCGATGTGGATCCGTTGGCGAAGAAGCGGCCAAGGACAGGCTGGAGGAAAGAGTGGAAGACAACTTGGGCACCACTGTACAATCGCATTAGACTGGGCTATCAACGTACGGCAAGGTTGATATGATACGTACCTGGTCTGGGGGAGGGCCATCCAGAGGATGAGGACGAACTTGAAGATGTAGTAGAAGGCTGTAACGCAAGATTAGCAAGATCACTAGAGTACAGCAAACCATGTCATCAAAACTTACGGAACCAGTAGGCGGCGCTGATGGCACTCTCAACAACGGTCAACAGAGCGTAAACAACCCAGTACTGCGATTCACATGTCAAATTAGTTCATGAACGCTGATAGAAAGATGTCACGTGGGAAGAAAGCCGCCGAGGCGATTCTTCACGTATAAACATCCCTTTGCAAGGGAGGAACAAAACATACGGTCAACCACTATAAACAATCACCAAAGTTAGCCACGTTGATCAAGTAGAAAGACGGAAGAGCGGACAAAACACTAACCTGAGTGTCATCCTCGGTGGTGGATGTGAACAAGGCATTGAGAGAGTAGTAACCAGGGATAAGGAAACCAGCGAAGTTAACGAGGAATTCACCGGCGATGTTGAAGAAGACCAGGAAGAAGTAGATGCCGACCAGGCCCAAGATGGCGTAGACCTTGGGGACCGAGGTCTGACGCTCAATGTTGTTGAGGACAGGGTACTTGGAGAGCTGAAGCGAAGCAATTGACGGTCAGCGTTTTTTTTTCTTTTTCTTTTCTTTTCTTCCTCATACTCGGATTATAGAGCATGTTCGAGGTGGCAGAAAGGGGGCAAATGGTTAAAAACCAGGCGGCCAGATTTCGCCATGGGAAAAAAAACACCGCACACACAAACGCGACTTACCTCCTTGTCGAGCTGAGCAATGGCGTGCTGGGCACGGTCCTGGAAAGTAGCCATTTTATTTTAAATATCGTTTAGATATATCGAAGATTGCTGAATTAACGGATAGACCGGATGAGATGAGCGGGCTAGGGGAGTGGTGAGTAAGACGGAGAGCTGATGGGGGAAGAGAGAGAGAGAGAAAGGAAGCGGTTGATATCGACGTGAGATTGGAAAGGACGAGCTGGCGGTTAAGGAAGGCCGGATGACGGTGTGGTGTGTCACGTGACTATCATGACGTCGAGCATCACCGAGCGCAATCATGCCTCCAGGGCAGATGACGTGCTGGCAGTATGGATACTTGATATAGTCACTTTTTAAACTCTTGTATCACACATATTTATCGCCATTTTATCTATCAGGATCAAGGTGAATCCCCAGTCTCACCAGGCTGGCCTCTAGCTTGCCCGTATTGTCATGTCATGTACTAGTACGCACTACTGGATGGAAAATCAGCCTCGACCTCGGAGGCTGCGACAGCCAGGGGCAAAAGGCAAACTGAAGGGCTGCAGTGGCTGGATCTGACAATCGCAGGCGAACCACCGATGTACATGTCCCAACGCAAGTCTGCAGCCAATGATGCCTCCGAGATAATACTCTGATCCCACTGGTTTCAGCCCATGGGAGGCCAAGCGCCCGCAACTGGGCAGATTGCTGCGATCTTCCGAATCTCCGGTGGTTATAGGCCAATTCGGGTGTTCCAGGGTGCATGGAGTGGGGGAAGATGCAGTAGTTGGAGGGGGGTTCGTGGGTATATGTACATAACTGGTGCATGATTATTGTTCCACCGGTGAAGCCAGAAATTATATAGGAGGTAGTGTTACTCTGTATATGGACAGCAATTGAGAAAGGATATACAGGGCAGTGAAGTAGTATTTATCATCAAGTTCATGCGCTAAAAAGACAGGTAAACCAGAGGCAGAGTGGGATGACTCAAATAAACACCGAACATGTATCACACTGGGCTATGATCCAGCAAATATCAGGTCTATTTTTATAACCTCCACAAAGGCATTGTGAGCGCACACGGTTCTTTTTTTAAAAGCATTTTGCAGGATTACTGTTGATTCTTTCTTCATACTCGTAGTGCTCAACATAATGCATCATATTCGATTACCAGCTCTAGGGCCATCTGATTACCGTAGACTGCAAGGCCACGCTGGATTAACATAAGACAACAGGAGAAAGGAAGAAACATCCAATTACAACCAATCTGATCGTTCATCGTCGAGAACAGAAAGGACAAATCCCCCAGAAGCAAGCCCGGTAGGTATTAATTCTCGGGTCTAGCATGGAGAGAGAACAGAACGTAAGATAGTAACAAGACAAGAGATAAATGGGGGATTTTGGTGATCTCAAAAAGAAAAATCGCCGGTGGCGGAAGCAGAAAGGACAAAAGTAGAGAGAAGAAGAAAAAAAAAAAGGTTGTAAAAGAAACAAAATGAGAAAGGAATATGATTCGCTCATCTTCAAGTGAACAGAGAGCATTGCGCCATCAACCATCGTCCATTGCCATCCGCCAAATCACAAAACGCCTTTCGGGAGATCAGGTTACACACACAAGGTAAAGAAAAAGAAGAAAACGAACAAGCACACGGAAGTAATGCAACTAGAATGACAGGTCAAATATCATATATCCGATAGCTAAGAGATCAAGGGGCATCATTCGTCTTCGCCGACTCCGTTGGCTCCAGCGCTATCCCGGTTACCATTGTTGAAAGTAAGCTTCAACTTGGGCTGTCCAGGTGTCCCAGCGGCGTTAGGCGTCCCAGCGCCAGAGAGAGCAGCGGCAGCCAGACCATCGCCTGATGCGTCGTCGAAGTTGGCGAATTGCGGATATTCCTCGGTGAGTCTCCTCAACTCAGAAACACATTTTGCCTATGTACTGGTCAATAATCTCTCGGATAATGTAGTAGCAGTGATGAACTTACCTCAATGTCATTCGCATCCTGGAACAAGATACTGCCATCTTCGTTGTAGGTTCTGGCATTCTGACAGAGCAAATGGATGTCATTCCGGAAATCCCTCAGATTCTGGTACTCATCACGGTTGATCTTCTTTCTGATCATCTCCATGGCAATCGGGTGTTGGATGATCATGTAATAGTCTGGATATTGCGACTTGGGAGGCGGCTTCATGAATGGATCAATAATGGCGCGAGTCACGGGTCCATCTTCACTATCAGAGGAGTCGGCTGGCAATTCCTGTTCCATATCCATCAAAGCCTGGTAGGTAGTATTGACAATGCTTTGAAGAGCGGCCCGATCTGTGCTACTCAACGTCTCCACGGGCTTGGCCTGTCTACCTCTCTTGCGCTTGGGCTGCGGTGTTTCTTCCACAAGTTCCTCAGCCTTTCGCTTGGGAGCAGGGCCTCTACGACGCTTCTTCGGCTGAGGAGTCTCAGAGTTCTCCCGCGATGGTTCTGGCGAGGAATCATCACCCTTCCTGCCACCCCGCTTCTCCTTATTGACACGACGACGTTCCACCCTAGCCTCTTTTCTGGCGATGGCCTCTTCAATGGTGTCATCATCGGCATCAACTGCCATAAGCCACTGCTCTTCAGTAAGACCGTCGTCATACCGGGTAGTTTTGCGTTCACGGGCACCGCGCCCACCCAGATCGACTTCGACTTCTTCCGCAACAGGGTTTTCCTCAGCCATATAAATGTCTGGAAGCTCACTTTCAGACATCAGACGGGGCAGTGCTTGGCCAGTACCGTATCCAGAGGTCTCTGCTCGCTGTTTGTCAATGGCCTGGAAAGTAGCCAATTCGACATCGGATCGTGCCATTATATCGTTCAAGTCGTCATCATCCATCTCGTCCTGATCACCGACTTGGTCTGCGGCTTCGGCAGTTTCAAGCAGTGTTCGCAGCAACGCATCTCGTTCTTCATTGGTGGACTTGTTGTCGAACTTTCCTGCTTGAATAACCTTGCCATCCATGTCGAGCTTGAACTGGGCACGTTCGAGAATCTTCTCCTCGACGGAGTTAGAACTGATCAGACGTAGGATACGGACTTCGTTCTTTTGGCCAATACGATGGGCACGATCTTGAGCCTGCAAATCCTGGTGAGGATTCCAATCCGAATCGAAAATAATGACCGTGTCAGCAGACTGAAGGTTAAGACCAAGACCACCAGCACGTGTTGAAAGCAAGAAACAGAAATATTCAGACTCGGGGTTATTAAACTGTTTCAGCAAATCAGATCGGTCGTCAGATTTAGTGGAACCATCAAGACGAAGATACTTCAAACTGCGCAAGCGAAGAAAGTCTTCCATGATGTTCATGATTTGGGTCATTTGGAAGAACATCAGGACACGGTGACCAGTAGCTCGGAATTTGGGCAGAATTCGGTCAAGAAGCTCAAACTTTCCTGCGGTTCGCCAAATGAGGTCGTTGGTACCCCGGCCAGGGTTCATTTGATCCTCCACAGGTTCGAAAACGAAGGGATGATTGCAGAGCTTCCTCAACTGCATCAACATGTTGCTAAGACCGCGCATACCGGTCTTACCTCCCTTACCGTCGCTGACCACCATCTTGTTGTGGGTAACAAGCTGCTTGTACAACTTGGACTGCAATGCAGAGAAGCGACACTTGATGACACGTTCTTGCTTGTCTGGCAAGTCCTTCTCGACATCCTTCTTGAGACGCCTGAGCAGGAAGGGCCGAAGAACCTTGTGAAGACGACGAATAACAAGTAGCTGTTCTTCTTCGGACATCTCCATACGGTCCTGGCCTCCAGTGTTGGCGAAAGGCGTGTTGAACCACTCATCAAACGATTTGACCGACTTAAAGATGTTTGGTAAGACGAAGTTCAGCAGCGCCCACAACTCGGGAAGGTTGTTCTGCAGAGGAGTACCGGTCAAAATCAAACGGTAGCGGCAGTTATAGTACTGTGAAAGTGTGCTGCTCAGCTTAGACTGGGAGTTCTTCATGCGGTGACCTTCATCGACTATCATGTGGGTCCATTTGACCTTGCTCAAAATTGGGCGATCTTTGATGATATACTCGTAGGTGGTCAGCAGAACCTGGAAATTTCCCCAGCGAATTTGCTGTTGTTGCTGCTTGCGCGCATTAGGAGGACCCTTGTAGACAACCCTGCTCACAGCCGGTGCCCATTTTTCAAACTCCAAGTTCCAGTTTGTGAGGGTACTGAGTGGGACGATCACCAAAAATGGACCGTTGTTCTTCTTCTTTTCGATGATGTAGGTGATCAAACTGATGGTCTGAATGGTCTTTCCGAGACCCATCTCGTCTGCCAAAATACCGTTGAGGTTGTTGTTGTAAAGTGAAATCATCCACTGCAGACCCTTGATCTGGTATTCCTTCAGAGTTCCACCGACAAGAATGCTAGGCTGTTCGGTGATGTCTTCCTTGATACGATGAGCCACAGCATAGTAATCGATCTTCTTTCTGCCACGGTTTTCCCCATCGTCATCACTTCCCACATCCTCGATATCTTCTTCCTCTTCCTCTTCCTCATAGAACTGATCATCTTCACCATATCGTTCGGCCAGACCACGCTGTTGCTCTCTGACCGAATCAGCAAGCTGCTTAAGGAAGTTATCAGTCTGTCTGAGCAGATGAGAAATACGGGAGTCCTTGGCCTGTCCCAAGAGCTTGAGGTAGGTCTCCTCATCGTTAGCTTTCAAGGCCTGGAGACGTTGCTTAGCAGTCCTCTCCACACGCTTCTGCTCTTCGCGCTCCATGTGCTGGTGATGCTGGAGCATCATACGACCCAGCTTCTGCATGCGAGTCCGTTGCTGAGTAGCAGCGTTCTGGAGCTCAACACCATGGTTAAGAATAGCCTGCAATTGATCATATTGCTTCTTCTTTTCCCTGGTCTCACGAGCATCACGTTGTTGCTTCTCTAGCTTCTCGGTAATTCTAGCTTCTCGCAAAGACTGCTTCTTCATGCGGCGATGACTCGAACGGTTTGCAGTCATTCCCAAGTTATCAAAGTGAAACATTTCATTTTGAATCTGTTTGCGGAAGAGTCTTTGCTTAGGGAGAAGATTCAGCATCTTGTATTCAATTAATGCCTTGAGCTTCAATGAATCATCACCCGTAGGTGTATCACTTCGGCTTGTATCCCAAACACCGAGATTAGTAGGAAGCTCGGCTAGTTCTGCTTTTCGTGCATTGATCCGATTGTACACGACCATTTCCCTATCTTCGCGGACCTGGTCCAAGTCAATACCAGTCGGAACCAAAGCCGGAATCCGCGGGCGATTGGCCCGAGAGGCGTGATCCGTATAGCTAATGCTTTTAGAGAGAGAGTCGTAGGGGGATTGGAAGTTTTCGTAAAAATCTTTAGGCTGCGAGGCAGTTTCAGTGGCATCACTAGGCTGCTCGCCTTTGTTTTGTGTTGCACCTTCAATGGTGCTCTCTGCGGCCGCAACATTGTCCGCAGGAGTAGGAGTTTGCGATTTCTTCGACGCAAATAGTTGTCCCTGGACACGAGGGGGGATCGGAAGGTTCTTGGACAGCATCTTGAAAGCCAGGATTTGATTCCTGAGCGTTGCTAGCTGCTCCGCAGAGAAGCTACCGCTAGTGACAGGTGCGCCCTTTTGAGTTGCATTCTGCCCTGGAGTTTGTGATTGTGTGCCCGCAGGTGTGGAAGCCGCATCCTGTGCAGCGCTGGCAGCTGAAGACACCGAGCCATTTCGACCATGGACACCGTTGGCGGCAGGATCCGGAGTCGCACCGTTCAGCTGCTGCTGCTGCTGCTGTTGCTGTTGCTGTTGGCGCTGTTGCTGTGCCTGAAGCTGTTGCTGCTGCGCATATTGCCGTTGCTTTTGGTAGACTTGCTGTCGTTGAATGGCGGAAAGAAGATTGTGCGCCTTCAGGTACTCGGGGTCATCCTGGCGAACGCCCTGCTCTTGCATCTGTTTATATTTCTGCAAGCTGTTAGATCAATTCAAAAGTGGCAAAAGTTCAATTGGGCATAAAAATAAATAAACCATCAGAAGTGAGGTGGTTGAAGCAAGCTGGTGAATGCGGAGGGAGAAAAAAAAAATTAGCGCGATGGGAAAAAAGTCATACCTGAAGAACTTCTTGGACATGCTGCTGCGTCAAATTGGGCGGCAGACTCATGTTGCCAGCCATATTGGGTGCTGACTGGAGAGAAGCCATGCTCTAGCGCGTCGTTGCTTTGTTCATAAGCGTGGTAGACACGTTGGAGACCTGGTTTGCGACAGAATCCGCGATGGGGCTATTAGGGAAATACAGGAAACCAAGGCTGTTGGTGGTAAATCGTAAGTCGCGCCTGCGGGGCGAGACAGCGCGCTTATTTACTGAGGTGGAGGGATGGAAGGCTGCTATTGTCGATGGATGCGACAGGTAGCGGCCAGTAACTGATCCTTGGCGAAAGGTTTCGTGATGTTTAGACCGGGTTTCCGGGGAGAGGTGTGGGTGTGAGATACAGGGCGGTAGACGACAAAACAGGAGCAGACAGAAAGGGGAGGTCCAACGCGAAGACGAAGGGTTTGTAAGGGCCCCAAATGAAAGGATTCGCGTGGAAAAGGCGCGTGGAAAGTCTGGATGGATGAAATGGAGATGGAGGGGACGGACTTTCGCGACTCGCCGTGGTGGTCGGTCGGGGAAAACTGGCTGTGCTCTCAGCCTGTGCCTGTAACGAGGAGAGGCGGGCGGCGAGCGACGTTGGAAGAAGATTTCGTGCCGGACACGTGACTGTTGCTGACTCAGCGAGTGGCCGGAGTGGCCGCGTTCAGGCTTGGCAGTTGATGCCGGAAATGTAAGGCAGTGATACATATGGGAGACTAGGGTATCCAGATACTTATTGTAATGGGCAATATTGGTGATTATGGTGCTAGTATATTCAGCTTTCCTCTTGATATTGATCAGTGAGTCTAAAACTTTCCCTAGCGGTCAATACGAATGTGGTCATGACAAGTCACACAGATCTATTGCGCAGTCTTATTTTGCTTATTGCCACGAACACAGATGATGTACGGTGTAGGTACCTTAGTCTAGTCAGGTATCCAATCGAGCCCTTCCTATAATACAACCTTGACCTTGACCAAGATAACAATGGCGCAATAGTGGCATGGGTAAGAAGGACCGACCCTGAGTATTAAAGCTCTAATCCACTACATCTGTTTTACAGTGCCCAACGGAAAGAATAAAGCATGAAGCAAGTTGATTATGAAGGATTAAAACACGATTCCCGGTAATCTACCCGAACTCCAAACCCCAAGCGCTATACAGAATGGTAATCTCGATGAACTTCACGAATCCCCTACAGTGAGAAGAGCCCTCTTCATCGGCGGCGGCGGTGGCGGCTTCTTTGCGCGCGAAGGAGGCGGCGGCGGCGGACCCTTCTTGAATCCTCCAACACCGTTAAGATGGGTAGAGCTGGTCCTCCTGGACATCACACTGCCATTAGACGGAGCTGGAGAGACTGAGCGTCCTCGGTACGAATTATCAGGGCTGTTGCCGCTCCGTGGACTGATGTCGTCAGGAGAGTTGACATAGTAGTCGGTACTAGGCACTCGAGTGCTGATAGGCAGAACCTGGGAGCTGTCCCTGCGAGGCATGTAGTTTTCGCTGTTTGTTCTCGATGGCAGTTGGTAGGAAGGTTGCTCTTGTCGCAACTGCGAAGGTCCTTCAAATGTTGGTGTCCGGTTGAAAACTGGACGTGGGAAACCCGTTTCGACCGGTTGGCTCGACCGGATGATAGGCCGAGGTTCTGTTTCAGTCTGGGGTTCCTCATGAAGTGGTTCGTAGCGTTCGTAATACGAGTGTGCAGTGTTGGAGCGGGCACGTCCAGAGCGACGACCATTCGGCGTCTGCGTAGTAGCTTGACTAGAGAGGGTTAGCACAGCGAAAATCATCTCCAAGTCAAGATTACTTACCCGCCAGGCCACTCATTCTTGAGCTGGAGGAGTACCTCCCGGCACCTTTCGTGATAGCTCAGCTGGGCCTCCAGGAACGCAGTCAAGTCCACAACATTCTCTGCCTCTGAATCCTTGATATCTTGCATGCGCCGGAAGACATCTTCATTGGCCTCTTCATACTTGACCTTCTGGGTCCGAAGCTCTTCCTCCACACGAAAATCCTCTCTCTTCGCCTTCTCCATCTTGGAGAGCGAAGTGTCGTAGGCAAGTCGCCGGCTATCGAGCTTCTTGCGGGAGGCCTATAGGAAATATGTCAGACCATCTGTACCCGATAAATGCTGGAACCATTATATTTACCTGGTAGTCTTTCATTTGAGTCAAGGATCTCTCCAGTGACTCAAGCCAGCTTGAGTTCGCCTGTGAAATGTAGCTTTCCTGGACACGTGCAAGTCGCTCCTCGGCTCTTCCAAACACTGATTGCGAAAAGAAAAGATATCAGCGACCTGCAGCTCGTTCAAGGAGCAATAGCCGATGGTGGTGACTTACTGGTCATGCACCGTCCGTACTCCGAATTCACATCAAAGTCCTCTCCGTGGCTGACCATACTACCTCCCAAATGGGCAATAGGTAATGTTTTCTCCTTATCATCGCCTTCGTTGCGTTTGGAAACAGATTTGACGTAGGCTGTCATGGATTTGTGAATGCGATCGACGCCTGGGGGAAGAAAATCGAGCGTCAGTATCATGAGATAGACTTCTCAATTAGGGAAAATAAAAATATTCTGTACTCACCATCATGTCTCACATTCATCTCAGTCTCCATGGCTTTGAAGTCGTCGGAAAGACTGGTCTTGACCTCTCCACCCATTCGCTCTCCAGCCCATTGCTTGAAGCGACCGAATTTCTTGTTGACATGCATTATGAATGCTGGTGGTTATGGACGGGTCGAAATGCTGCAAACGGTTTGAAAAGGATAGCGTGTCCTTGGGGGCAATGATAACAATGCAGGTCTGAAAGAGTGGCTACCCTGCGATTCCGGTATATCCACAAAGGATTGAGTATGTATGGAAAGCAGATCGTCGAACAAAAAGAAGGGTTGAGAAATGGAGAAAATAAGAGAATAAAAACAGAGAGGAATGGGTTAATTAATGAGAATATCCGTGGTGGTGAGCTGAGGAATGACAGACGGCGACAATAATGTCAGAAACCGATTCCCAGGAAACGCAACGTAAAATGCGCAGGGCGTCAAGGATGCAAAGTATGGGGGGATATAAATGGATTATGGATCAGACTTGGAGGGCGCCACTGGCGGACGACACAGCAATTTCCCTTGCTCTCCTTTGTCTGGTTTGGCAGGAACCACAATCGTCGCTTCTCTGAATGCGTCTATCCTTGGGTTTTGATCTTTCTGGAGGGAGAGGACAGGCTTGCTTTTTCTGTTTGATAAGAGGGATCGACTATCGAAGGTGGGGAGGGAGAAGGTCACTGTGATGTCGAGCGAGCAATGAGGGATGGATCATGGATGATATTCATGCGCACGTACGCCCACCATTATTATTGTAATTAATTAACCACCGGAGGAGGTGTACCTGAAACGTAGCTTCAGTGGATGAATCCCTTTTTTTTGCCCATCCTATTCGATCACCGCCCACAGACCTGCTCCAGCTGTGTCAGAATCAGCCAGAAACAATTACACTCAGATGGATTCGACTGCTGATGGGCCAGACCTTACACTGCAGACAGTGTGACACGCGTTGTGTGGGCCGCCGGTGGGGATCTGAGATACAAATATTACTGTAACACTGGAACAGGTCCCTTTGCCACAGTCTAATCATAGGATGCTATTTACAGAACAGAGACATTCGATGGATCTGGAGTCTGAAACAAACACTATTTCCCTCATCTCATCTGTACTGTGCTCTCTCTTCTCCTCATCTGATATGAGATGGGCTTACAGAGTACGTACTCTACTTCATATAAGCAAGTTGACCTAAGAATTAAGATCATGTATTCTGTCTGTACCTGTATGGCGTATGCGGTTTGCAGATCATGTCAGCACTTCTTCTGAAATACAGTTGCGACAAGACTGCAAACGACCACTTTCGAGTATCTCCGCTTGCACTCTGCTGGAGTTTCCAATTATTATTCTTGATAATAACCATCAATAATCGAGTAAAATACTGTAACCGTAGCCATGTAATTCCCGATGATCAAAGACGATCGGCCCCAGAAACATTGACCACCCAGTGCCATATCGTCACTGCTCATGTGCCTGTCTGCCGGCCTGCCAGATCACGAAACGAGATGACGTTTGAAGATTGTCCTTTTTCTTAAAAGGACGATCTGACACCTCCATGGCTTTCCGTATCCCCGTCCCTTGTTTCTCCCCCCTTTTGATCCATGAACGGTGAACCATCCATGAACCGCACCCTGATTATGTACCACTGCCCCGCCTTCTTTCCAACGGGGGGAATTAACTCGATCCACTAACCCAGGCGCTTCACGGGGGAGGTTATGTATACAATACAAAGCACTTCAAGGAGAGAGGGCTGTGTCTAGAGGCCTTCCCACGGTTGCAAGGTGATCAGCGCTTCGTCGAAATCGATCATTTCGGATTGCGTTATGGATTGCTTTGCTTTTTCCACCAAAGGCCCCGTGGGAATGTCGTTCCGGGGTGCGCTGAGGGAATGGTCCATTAACGGTAAAAACAGATTGTCCAGATATCCTCTGTCTTCTCCTGAAACATGCTCTTGCTCTTGCTCATCCTCCGCGGTTATTAGGATGTCAAACTCGTTCCACGGCATGGAACCACCGGCGTTTGTATATATATCACCCAATCCGCCAGATGAACCAGGATTATCCAAATCTACACCATCCGCCACAGCCGTCATCGAAAAGATGCTTCCATTATTTCCATCCTGTCCGCTGTTCTGATCCAAAGACTGTTGAGAATTTTTGTTCAACACCTCCTGGGCGTATTGACCAGGCGTTACGCCCATCACCCGTTTAAACACACGATGGAAATGACTCGGTGTCAGACAAGCCTCGTCCGCAAGTTTCTGAAGTCTCGGCTTCGATCCGGCCCTTATATCTGACAGGATTGTCTCGCACGCATTTTCTATCAATTGGGTTTGGGGGTTAACCGCCCGGATTGTCTCTGGTTTGCACCGCTTGCAGGATCGGAATCCTGCAGCCTCGGCCTGCGACGGGGTATCGTAGAATTTGACATTTGCCCGTCGTGCGAGACGAGCTGGACAAGACGGTCGACAGTATATCCTGGTCGTTAAAACGGCGTAGACAAAGGTATTTGCTGTTGCGTCGCGATTGACGACTGCTTGCCACCGCGCACTAGCAGGCAACGAGGGGTTGTTAGGAGAGAGGCGTGAAATTCTTTGAGGTGGGGTCTTTTGAACCATTTTGATGCGATAGACGTCTATCGCAGTAGTTGAAAAAGAAGAATAATCTGTAGAATCAACTCAGGCAGTGAAAAAAAAAAAAAAATCTGGCCTTCGATCTCGAAGACTAGGTACCTCAGTTACCTTCGCCAGGATTGCTGGTGGCGCCGCTGATTGGCCACATTGAGAGCAACGTTTCAGGGTCTCAAGTTCAACAATTTTCAACAATAATTTTGTCTAGGAGAGCAATAATGAAAATAATAACAGGTAAAGTATGGGATATTGCTGTAAGGCGGCCTACATGTCTTTGTTAGCTTCGTTCTTTGTTCAGACTGCGGAGTATTTTCACCCCACAATCTAATATCTCCAATATATATCTACGAGGTCAGGCTTTCATCATTAGATCCTTATCAATTCCAGGTATTCAGCATATATAATTTGCAACAGCCAGCAAGTGCGGTCCTGCTAATCCAGTAGAATATAGGAATGTAGAAATGAATACCTAGCGACCAGGGCAAAAACGCCTGTCGCGAGCCGCATGCTATATACTCAGGTACGACAACTACAGAAAGACATTGAACCAAAAACCAATTGAATTTCCGCATGAATACCCGTAGGCATCTACTTTTCTTTTGCTAGAGATATGTCATGTAATGCACCCAGTTGAACCCTGAAATTTGTATCCTTTTTTGTCATCAATGAAAAAGTATGGTGGCCACAACCTCGATTGGCTACGGACATGGGGAGGTAATCCGCAGTCGCTAAGTACATATGTCTCATAGCAAAGACCCTTTTCAACCCGTCACAAAGAAAAAAACTCCACCCAATAACACGTTTAATCCTTGGTCTTCTGGGTACCACGGAGCAGACCAGTTCTCCGGGCAGCAATAAGACCGGCTTTTTGACCCTGGACGGCGTAGCGGGAGATGGTTGAGGCCTTACCAATGTGCTGGTGGTTACCACCACCGTGAGGCTGTAGAAGAACATGTCAGAAATCCCGTCTTTTGCAAATTTGGAGGAATCAGGGGTCAATCTTACGTGGTCCACGGGGTTCATGGCAACACCACGGGTCTTGGGCCACGAGTTGCGCTTGACAGCGAACTTGTGCTTGGCACGAGAAGCCTTGAGCAAAGGCTTGTCGGTACGTCCACCACCGGCGACGATACCAACCATACCACGAGAGGTGTTCTTGACGAGCTTCTTGGCACCACTGGGCAACTTGATTCTGGTCTTGCCATCCTCGGGGTTCTGGCCGATGACGGTAACGTAGTTACCAGAGGTACGACCAAGAGCACCACGGTCACCAGACTTCTCCTCAACGTTGGTAACGACGGTACCCTCAGGGACGGAGGAGAGGGGGAGAACGTTTCCGATGGTCAGAGTAGCGTTCTTTCCGGCGTAGATGAACTGGCCAGTGTACATGCCCTCGTTGGCGATGAAGGTCTCGGTGACCTGCTTGAACTTGTAGGGGTGACGGAACTGGACCTTGGCGAGGGGAGCACCACGGCCGGGATCGTGGATGATCTCCTTCACGACACCTCTGGTGTATCCATGACGCTCAGCGAAGTCGAGCGTACGGAACTGGGCAGGGGCCTTGTTGAGACGGGTGTGAGCCGCTGAAAGCGAGATTCTGTATCAGCAATTGTGATCCTGGAGATTTTTTTCTTGCATATTTCCTCGCGGTCGCACTCACTGAAAATGGATCCACGACCCTTCCTCTGGTTACGGATCACGCGACCCATGGCGACTCTCTATACTGGTGGTTAGTATTCAAAAAGCAAGTCCGCCTGGTGACCGGTGGTGGGAGTTTATCAAGTTGCTCGTACCTCAAATCGAAAATGGGCTTGTCGGGTTGGTGTTGTAGAATTCGTCGAAGCAGAACTGTGTGGGCTTTAGGGCGACATCGCTAATCTAACCGAGTTGGCGCTAGCGCCTTTTGGGCGGGCGGCGGCGGCTCTGGTTGGCCGGCGGATTCCAACGTGCCCTCATCTTCGGACTCACCTCAAGGGCATCGGGTATCTACTGTTTGGTTGCTTGATGATTCAGGTCGATCGCATAGAGGGTTGATTTAAATAGTTGTCATGATGCTGGCACCTCGGGGGTTCTTTTGCTTCTCTGTTCTCCTGAGTTCCCTCCTCTAATGCGGGTTTAGCAATCGAATTTGTCATCATGTCGTCTATGGCACACGGTGATGCGACTGGCGTTGGAATGGAAAGAAATTATTTATACGGCCTGAGAAGTTTAGTCAGGCAAGATATTGATAATTTCCCCTTTACTGTGCTTAGATACAACCACTAAATACATGATAAGGTTGCGACGAGTCGTTGAGCCCGGGGTTTGGACCCTCTAGGGCAAAGTCCTGCATGGTTTCTCTGTGCAATGTTAGAACCATCAAATGTTTTTCAGCCTCGTCAAAACTACACTGCGCAAACAGTGGCAGAACATTGGAATTATATTCTTCTGGAATATGGATGTACAAGCATTCGCATTGAGTTGGAGCAGTGGGCCAAGGCTGATTCCCAGAGACACGCTTTCAATGGTCGGGATGTCCTCAACCATTGATTCTACTATGTCTTAATGACCTCAGTCTACTGAGTTATTGAAGCAAATGCCGGTCTCGACTGGAAATGCGCAGTGTTCTTTTCCCTGGAGGATCATACGAATCTCTCAAATTTCTGGACAAACCCTGCAATATCATGCTGGATCTCTGCATATAAATTAGCGGTTGTCTGTTCTCGATTGATGTGTGGGCTGGTTTACTCTTATTTCTCTGTAGCAAATCCTCAATGCATGATCTATTACATTAATTATTATTTCTTCCTCCCCCTTGCCTCCATGATCTTTTGGCAACTGTGATTAATTAGCCAACCTGTATGTTGATCATGCCCTGATATGATATGGGCTACCATTCTCTGTAGATGATGCCAAACGGACCACGCGCGTAAAAGCCGCGCTTCCAGTAGCGGCAGTTGAACTTCTTTGCGGCGCGCGGAGTCGGACCTCATTCACCTTAACTTGCTTCAAACACCACCACCACCACCAGCCTTGACCATATCCAGGATGTCAGTCTCCGACTCAGATCTTTCGTCGCTATCATCGGCGCCACCGACAGATGATGAGTCTATGGCTGTTGATGAGCCTGTGGGGATCGCAAAGTACTTCAAGAAGCAGGAGTCTGAATCTCCGCCGCCGAAGCGGGCTCCCTCACCCCCTCACGATTATATTCTAGCAGACAACCCGGATATCGCAGTAAGTTCTGGAGAAAATGGATTTTTACACGCCGCCGAGGATACCCATCACGCGAATCGTCCTTTACATATCGCGCTTGCTGACTTGTCGCAACTTGGAAGTTCATTGTAATGTTCCGCGCGCGTTTCCACGAAGTATTCCCGCGATCAACACCACACTACGGACCACAAGATATCGAGAGAGGTGCTACAGAAACTCCACCGGGGGATCATATTGAGAAACTATTGTGTGCGTTGCTCGGCCTGGTATTGAACCGGAAGAAGGATGTTGAGTATGAGCGCCACCCTTTCCCCGGATTCTGCACGTCGCGGAGAAAACACGACAAGAACTTTTTTGATTTCCACCCGACCATTTATGCCTGGACAAATAACTGATGCGGGGCCTTGAATTTACAGACGGAATCATTATCAACGCCCTCTGGAAGAAGCGATTCATACTCATGCGTCTCAATGGCCCAAGGTCTGGGAGGGCAAGAACCCCCTTCACGGGGGTCGGACTTTTGCGACCATGTCGCCGGAGGAACGCGTATGTGGATAATATCTGAGAACTTGCAGTTCGCAACGCTGACACTTTTCTAGCTGCAACTGCTGAAATCCCTAATTCTATGGTCCCTTTCTTCCTCCGAAGCCGTCCAAGCCAAGATCAAAGAGTCCTATAAGCAAGCACGCCATGAAGATGATTTGAACCAGCCACTTTCAGTCCAACCCTGGGGACGCGATGGACTTAAGCGCCGATACTGGCTCATTGAAGGGCAGGATGATACACATTTCAGACTATACCGGGAGAGCAACCCGGCATTGAAGAATGTCACATGGTGGAGCGTGGCAGGCGATATTCCCGAGCTGAAGGCGGTTGCTGATAAGCTCGATGAAGAAAAGAGCACGAACTCCAAAAAGCTAAGCGAGAGAATCAACAATTCAATTCCTCGTTTCGAGGGTGCAGAGGAGGTAAGTTACAGGCTACTCGATTGTTTGATTACCTTACTTACGAGATGGAAAGAAACGCAAGCGCCGCGACTACCGGATTGCCCGAAAGGCTCAATTTTCTCGACCAGAGCCTGGCTTCTCTCTCTACGAAGGTCGCACCCGTGGGAAGAAGCTCAAGTACACGTACTCTGACGACGAGGACTTATTCTCCGACGACATGCCCACAACCCGTCGATCTACCCGAAACGCATCCGGGGTTTCAACTCCTGGTGAGCCAGCGGGCCCCAAATACACGGCAAGCGGAAGACAAATTCGCTCACGTGCTGGAGGCTTATATGGCGAAGCCTTACTCCTTGGCCAGCGGGGAGAGGATGAATCTGAAGAGGAGACAGGCAGACCTCAGAGGAACAGAACCACTCGTGCGAATGGACACACCGACTACGATATGCTTGATGAAGATGGCGACTCGGAAGGCGCCGACTCTAACGAGTGGCAGGGCGGAGAAGAGGAAGAAGAGAATGACTTCGAGGGTGACGATGAAGAGGGTGCCAGCGGGGATGAATCAGTACTGAATGATGGAAACCAGAGCCTCGTGGTGCAACTGAGGTATGGCAAGGGAAAATTGCCAAGTAGCCCGAATGTCCCTGGCGAAGGACCAACAGGGCAGAACTTCGAGGCCAAAGATGAGACAAATGAGCATAAGAGTCAACAAGAACAACCTGCCTCCACTCAAACGCAAGAGTCGGTGGCCAATGGACCCCAAGACACAGCTCAGGAGAGCTCAGTCTCAGATCCCAAAGCGCTCCCTACCCCCACAGAGGAGCCGAAGCAGAGTCTACAGCAAAATGGACCAAATGGATTGACTCATGGAGATGCTGCTAGTGCCAATGCTGGAATACCTACCAACCAGCCTGCCGCACTCAACGGCACAAATGAGGCAGGTTAGCAGCCCGGATTATATAATTTCAAGTCGCAGAATAAAATGGAAGACCCTGCATATCTCTGGCCTTGACAGAGTCTGGGTATAATGATCCCATTCTTCATTTTCGTTTTTATTACCATTGCTTTAACGGATACGGGGCAAAACACGGAGTCTTGCTTATCAGGCGTTATTTTACATGAGGGATGTTTCAAGTCAGCGTTGAGAGTAAATTGTCAGGTCTATTATGGCCCAGAGTGATTTCGCGATTTCTAAAATCATTCTTAGAGGAGGGATTCCAGAGGATATTCTGAAGACGTGATGAAAACTAGTTTAGTCCCGTATTTGTATGGAAACTTTGTATTCGATGAAAAAGAGGTTGATCTCACAATGCAAATGTAAAGAGATACCCAAGTATCTTTCTTTTTTCTATGTGTGACAAGGCACGTCAAACCAAGTCATGTTTTCAAATGAAGATTTTGATTTTGCATATATACTAATAGGGAAAAAAGGAAACTTGTCGATGGTATTAACGCCATGGCCCTAACTCCTGCGAATGCAAGCCCAGCTGCGAAAAAATCCATAAGGAACAATTCGGTAATTCGATTCAAAATTTCAACAAGGCCTTTAATCAGCCCCGGCGTAAGAGAACTGTGCCTTGTAGAACTGTAAAAACTCCGAGACCGTCAGCACCAGTTAAATCAGTTTCACTCAGCCCTTCTTATCAATCAAGGCTGTATTGAATTCAAGAAATGGATCCATAACAATGGAGACAATGCACTTACGTCTTCCACCTGACTAGCAAGTTTACGGTCCTTGTTGAGGGAAGGAAGCTTCCAGTTGTTCACTTCGTACCACCATCTGCGCAGTCTGCTTCCCAGAGTCTTGCCGCTGAGGGATGCACCGCGGTTCCAGTAACGCCAGCCGGAGAGAGCAAGAGTCCAAAGGGTACCCTGGACCAGAGGGAGAAGGACCTACAGTAGAAAATCAATCAAGTTAGCAAATTCCATATCGTCCTCCTTGTTTCAACAAAATAAACCCTCCGGAATCCTCGTACCTGATCTCTGATTGTGATCCATGCAATTCTTCCCTTGGTGTCTGCATCCTTCAAGCTGGCCAGGTAGCTCTGCTCAAATCGCAGATCCGGCATAGGAGGAAACTGGTGTCGTCGGGCAACAGATCGAATCACCCGGCCAGGATCGACAATGTCTGAAGGAATACTGTCTGCTTCAGAGGGCGTGGATTCCACGGCTGGTTTCTTTTCCGAAGCAGCGGTGGTCGGGTTGACATCGTGAGCTGGGGATGGGTCCTGCTTGACGGAGGCGGTTTGAATGGTCTCAGCGACCTCGATCGTTGGGTCGGACATTTTGCAACGGGAATAGCTGCGGGCGTGAATCAACGAGCAGGTGATGGATGTGATCTGGCTGTCTGTCGTTGTTGATCAACCGTCCTGTCCCCTGACGCAACAGAAAGCGGCGCGCCATTAAATAATCCTCTCCGGACGGCAACCGGCGAATCACAGTCGATCCAGCGCCGGCCTTCCTCAACCCCTCCACCTCGACGCTCCCCCACTGTCCCTCTTTGCTTTGCCTTCCTCTTCTTTCCCTTCCTCTTTCTCTCAACCATCCATCTCTCTCCAATTCATCCTCTTTTCTCTTCACACGCTCAGAAACCAAAGACAAAATGGCTTCTTACCCCCTTCTTTGCTTGGAGAACCCTCTCCTCGGTGCGTGACTTGTGCAGTTAAACATCCCTGATATGGGTTTCATGTACTAACTTTTCTTGCGGGAATTAGACATCCAGGCTGTCGGGTACGTCAACTAAACAAGAAAGATACTACTTGATTCAAGTAAAATTGAACACTGGTTAATGTTTATAATTTTACAGTGACGCTGCTCTCTTGCAGAAGTATGGCCTGAAGGACAACGATGCCATCCTTGCTGAGGAGAAGCACATGGGTATCTACGATGAACTGCTCTCGAAGCCCGATGTTAAGTTGATTGCTGGTGGTGCTGCTCAGAACACTGCCCGTGGTGCTCAGGTGTGACCCCTCAACTGTTTGATGTTGCACAGGAATGCAAATGCTGACCCCGCTCCATTAGTACATGCTTCCCGACAACTCGGTCGTTTACATTGGCTGTGTCGGTAAGGACAAGCACGCCGACACCCTCAAGGAGGCCTGTGTTAAGGCTGGTGTCCACACCGAGTACCGTGTCGACGATGTCCAGCCCACTGGCAAGTGTGGTGTTATCATCACTGGCCACAACCGCAGCATGTGCACCCACCTCGCTGCTGCTAACGAGTACAAGGTTGATCACTTGAAGCAGCCTCACATCTGGTCTGTCGTCGAGAAGGCCGAGTACTTCTACGTCGGTGGTTTCCACCTTACTGTCTCTGTTCCTGCCATCCTGGCTCTTGCTGAGGAGGCCGCCGCTAAGAACAAGGTATGCATTGGAAGCTGTTTTGTTTCTAGGCATTATTAACCATCATCAAATAGCCCTTCTTGCTTTCTATCTCCGCCCCTTTCATCGCTCAATTCTTCAAGGACCAGCTTGACCAGGTCCTCCCTTACACCGACTACACTTTCTGCAACGAGACTGAGGCCCGTGCCTACTCTGAGAGCCACGGCTGGAATACCGATGACGTTGTTGAAATCGCCAAGAAGCTGGCTCTGTTGCCCAAGAAGAACACCAACCGCCCAAGAATCGCTGTCGTCACCCAGGGCACTCTCCCCACCGTGACCGCTTCTGCTAAGCCTAACGGTGAGGTCGAAGTTAAGGAGGTTCCCGTCCATGAAATCGCCAAGGAAAGCATCAATGACACCAACGGTGCTGGGTAAGTAAACTATTCTTGCAGATGATTCTTGTCCCAAGAAATTGCTTTTCTAACTATGACGTTCTTTAGTGATGCTTTCGCCGGTGGTTTCTGTGCTGGTGTTGTCCAGAAGAAGTCTCTGGAGGAGAGCGTTGACATGGGCCAGTGGCTCGCACGCCTCAGCATCCAGGAGTTGGGAGCTTCGTAAGCGTCTCCCTATCTGAAATTTCAGTAAAATGTGTGGCTAACATGATTCTCGCAAATAGCTACCCCTTCCCCAAGCAGACCTACTCCTCGTAAATTTCTGACAAACCTCCCTCGAAAAGCCCCATGAGCATGACCATGGGGTAATCGCATGTTACAGCAAAAAATTTCATTAGATTATTCAACCTTCTATACCCCATTTCTGTCCTTGGCTTAACGTTCAAGGCCCTTTTCCATCATGTTCAAAAAGTCCGCTCCCATCTGCATAATACAGGAGTCGCGGAAGTTATGACGTTCTCAACAACGATGTAATGATTCAACACTTATTATAACTATTCAAGATCAAATTACATATACATCATTAGTACAATTATATATTTTCAAGGGCATTTATGGCATCATGGCATCAATTACTAGTTCGTATTCGATATGCGTAGCGACGTCGAAGTAGGAAAAGTAAGATAAAAGAATTTGACCCAGAGCGTGAGATAAATGAAAGTAGGACAAAAAAAGACAATACAATCACTGAATCGTGTGTCATGAACCAAAATAACGCATCATTTGAGCATCGAAAAAAACATAATATCATCTCTTGTCCCTAAGTTTTCATCTCTTTCCTCCCCGTTATAACGAAACAGGCGTGAAATGTTGAAATTTACTTAGAAACCGACCTCCTCCTGCCTCCATCCTATCCTGAAAAGGACCCCCTTTTTCTGTATTCATTAGACACTTGGTACGCATTCGTTAACGGTATAACCACCAGTCCAGGGGCTAACCCATGCACGGGTTATGCATTGAAAGGCACCTCCCCCAAGTCACATATGCCTAGTCATCTTGCAGAACTGGCTCTCTTAATCAATATGTGATGGGTGGGTGAAAATTGGAGCTTTCTTCGAAACCTGTGCATGGATTGGGCTTCTGGACACGCAGATCGAGTATTGATCAACCTTTGCGTTTTCCCACCCATACCATGGAAAGAAACGGACAAGACATGTCGGTCGATCCGAGTTATGTACCGCACCGTGTTTCTGCTTGTTTTTCCCAAGATTTTTTGGAGATGTGCTTGTACACATTCTCTCTTGCAAATGCACGACGAGTGTGAGAGATCAACCTCCTTGCCCGCAGGGTGGTGTTTGGCCGATAGCGCCGAGTTGCGTAGCAGATTTGCGACCATTGCCGAATCCGGAACTGGGGTAGCCAGCTCCAGAGGAGAAGTTACCGGCTAGAAAAGCGTCGTTGTTCCAGGATCCGTTGACTAGTCCACTCGACATTGGCTGGTTGGGGACCCCAAAAGGAGAAGTCGCGCTATTGAGCAGGTCTCGTTCCCAAGTTGCCCCGGAAAGATGGGGGTGTGCAGGAGAATTGGGTGAGGGCATCCAGGTCGACGGCATAGAGCTGCCGCCATGAAGAGAGCTATGCAATGGAGCCTGCGCCATGAGGTTGTGTCGGAGCATGAGGTCATTCACGGTCGTTTCTTGGGAGGAATGAGGAACTGGGCTGCTGATACTCCCAGGCATCATTGAGCCTGGTTGCTGACCAAGGCCCGGGGGAGTCCTGGGGGATGATGAATTGCCCCCAAATTGAGATGAAAAGGCAGTGTTCCAGATACTAGGAATAGCAGGAAGGGAGGGCCGCGGCGTATAGGACTGGGATGGTGTCCGGGCTAATGGTGGGGCTTTTGCGACTGGGGGACCGAGTCCGGGAGGGGCGAGCCCGGGAGGAGCGATGGGGGTGCTCCGTGGAGGGATGTTTTCTTCTCGGAAGGCATGATTCGCACTGGGGTCAAAGAACGCGGCCTGGGGAGTTGGCATTTGACTGCTGCTCTTCAAGAAAGCCAGATTGTCCGGCACTGCTGGGGCATTTTCATAAGTATCAGATTCAACCAGTCGCTCAACACCCTCAACAATGCGATTCATATTCGCAGACATAGAAGCCGAGGCTGACTGCGAGCCGCCAAACAAACTTCTGTTATCTGCAACATGACTGGGGTCCCGTGCCGCTTGTTGGATATCTTCTCGTTCAATGCTTGTAACAGGCAGTGTATGCTGGTGGCCCTGAGGACTAGCAAAGAACTGGGATGGTAGTCCTTCTTCCTTGTAGATGAAAGTCTTTTTATCTTCATCGTCGACCAGAGCTATCGGGATTCTCTGTTTCGCGTCAAATTAGCCATAATATTCAGGGAGAAGGGATGAGTCGATCAAAAACATACGTTGCTCACAACGAGATCAAGTCCGTCAATAACGAATTCGCGGATACGATAAAGCATTTCAAAATTGGGATGACTCCTCTCCACGCCGAAGTCATGAATTCGAGGCTTCTTTTGGCCACTCGCATCCAAGTATCGACGAGCCGTAGCCTCTTTGTCGAGTGGTGCGAAACCAAGAGTCTCCTCATCCTCTTCTAGTAGATAATCTACCTCTGGAAGATGCACCACGTCGAAAGTGGATGCGAGAAGAGTCAAAGTGTTGGCGTAAATCTTCCAAAATTCGGTTATTTGAACGGAGAGCGGCGTATCCTTTTCTTCCTTGTAAGCCACCAGCAAATTACTGACTGTGAGAAGCCAAGAGCTGTAATTTCGGAGGGCAGGCAAGATGCGACGGGCAACGACAGTAACTTTGTCGGGACTGATGGTTGCGTCTTTGCTATTGGAATCTTCAATCACAAATCGTTCCACTTCGGCCAAGAGAATTTGAAGTAACGTGAAGAAAGTTTTCACATTGATCCGCTGGAAAAAGAGACAAGCATTGGATACTGATTCCTCTAGGGATTATATCAGTGACTGTCTTGGCTGTAACAAGTTCAAAGAAACTTACCGTTTGAGCGCGTTCTCGCAAAGTCTTCCGCGGCAACGTTTATCAGACAGAACTTTTGCAAAGTTCCCTCCAAGGACCGTTCCTTCAAGTCGACAGCAAGCTGACTCAAGACCTCATTTTCAAGTTCATCGTGCTCGGGAAAATCGGTCCCTTTGTAGCATTGCGCATGAAGGTAAACGAACCAAGGAGCCAGAGCTCTTCCAGGAATACCGGCATCCTCAGGGCGGATCAGTTCCCGTTTGGCCCACGCGTTCATGATTTTCCTAAATTCGATTTCCAAGTTACCCTTGGCGGATGGGTGGGGCTCTTGGGCGGCCAATGCCCTGTATAGGTGGTACGTAGCCCGTAGGTGATTTCCATCGGCGAGGGCAATGACAGCCAATTGATTGTGCGATGCGCCAGAAGCTGGGTAGATCACTGCGGCCAGATCGTAGTACCCGATGGCGGGGCCCCAATTGCGGTCTTTGCTGACGAGTTCTGTTTCGCGGTAGCGGGAAAGATCTCCTAGACGGATAAGAGTTGAATGGCATGATTGAAGTATGAGATTTCGAAGACCATCGGGGGTCTTGACTGTGGACGGTGCCGATGGGTTATCAAAGTTGAATTTCCGGGCGACCTTTTCAAGTTCCTGAATTCCTCCGAAATGCGACGACAGGTGCTGGATATACCCTCGATAAAACCGCTGACTGGATTTAATGAATTCGAGATAATGTTTCTCGAGCTTCCGTTTCTCTACCGGCTTCTTCTTCTTTCCATTCTCCTCGCGAAACTAAGTGTGGGCGCATTGATTAGAAGATATGGCCGATCCTGGATGAATCGTGCAACACTCACGCGGGAAAGCAACTTGCGAAACCGGGTATTGATTTTTAAATGCGAATCCCATAGGCGGGCCTCCACATCGATGGAGCGTGCGGTTTCGAAGTCCTGGAGAATGGCATTCTGGCAAGCTGTACGGAACCTAAAGAGCAGAGAACAACAAGTGAGGGGTTAGTCCGGATGGGGTCCAATGCGCGCAAGGTTATATTTAATGTTCGACGGAACATGGGAGCAATGGAGATGAACTGACTCTGAGAGATAATGGGAGATTTCGGCAAAGGTAGGCTCCTTTTCAGCAAGGCATTTCGAAAGCTGCTTTTCGCCCTCGAGCGCAATCCTGCACAATGCTGTTCAACACACACAATTCAATCGAAAAAGGAATAAAGTAGATACTGACTGCCACGTATCCTGGAACGCGGACGCCATGCTCGGAGTCGTCAAGACCACACCCGTGTCACCCCACCGTTGACCTCGCCCGTCAGATGGCTATGGCTGGCTGGAAGTCTGCGGGCGACAGAAGCAGTGAACAATCCATCAGTTAGTTGTGAATCGATCGATGAAGGGGGTGAGGACCCAGGGTAGAGATAAAGACAACAATTTCAACAGTGGATGTGATGGGGAGAATGAAACAGAGATCAATGAAGATGGGCTGAGAGGCTCAGTGACGGACAACGAGGGGAGATACCGCCGCTCGTGGTAGAGAAAATCCCATCATCACCGGAACTTTTGACGCCCGTCCGAAAAAAGATGCTGGAGATGATGGCGGTGTGGCTTGGGCGGTGCTGATTGGCTGGAGAGGTGTGGCTCGTGGCGGAACAGGAACAGCTGGTAATGGTATTACCGTATGGTATGTAAGGGTCTGTATTGGTACATCCAACTGGCATCAGAACAATTCTATCAAATTGTTGTTTATATCTTCTTTTCTACACGAACAGACAATTTCTATAACAATCCTCACTATTAATAGAGGGAAACACCCTCATTCTGACCCACATCATTCATACCCAAGCGGATACTGAACAACAATTCAACTCCGCTCTTCAACAAACTACTGTACAATCCGCATATCGACCAAGTTCAACCACATATCCTGACCTATCACATCAATCCTGCGGGAAAGAGTCAGAAAAGAAAAGAAAAATCCCCCTCTTAGTCAAAAAGAGGCAAGCCAAGCAAAAAGAAAATGTCCAAACGTTCTCGGACAGTCTCGAGATCTCCATCTCCTTCTCAAGACCACCACTGCTCGCCCGAAGAATCGTGGTCAAGATCCTCCTCGCCAGCATCTTCCACCGGACGCTCTAAACTCTTACACCTGCAGGACTCGGTCAACGCTTCGGCTGAAGTGATGCGTTGTTCATTGCCGCCTCATAAGGAGACGATTTCGTTTACCTCGTATGAAGACTACGAGGTTCATTATCGGCAGGCTCATGTTAATCGTTGCTCTGAGTGTGGAAAGAACTTTCCCACGGATCGTTTTTTGAATTTGCATATCGAGGAGAATCATGATCCTTTGATTGCTGCTCTGAGAGAGCGCGGGGAGAAGACTGTATGACCTCATACCTTTTTTTTCCCCTTGATTCTTGTAATAGCTAACGTGCTCATCAGTATGGCTGCTTTATTGAAAACTGCGAGCGCAAATGCTCCACGCCCCAGAAACGCAGAATGCACTTGATAGACAAGCATATGTTTCCCAGGGTAAGTGATGTCAATATCAATCTTAAGATTCGTGGCCATTTCCACCGCGACCCCGCTGAGTTCTCGATCAACGTCTAACTATCTATTCCAGACATATAATTTCTTCATCGTCAACGATGGCATCGACAAGCAAACATCCTTGCTGCGACCGATGAATACTGGTAGACGCCGCATATCAGCGACCACCGCCACGTCTCCAAAGGCAGGCCGATTGAGGAATCGACAACTATCTCAGTCCAGCGTCCAAGCCGTCCCGTATTCGGCATCTGACCAAAAAGACAATACTGGTTCTTCCGAAATGGAGATTTCCGAGCTTGAAAAGTCCATGTCCGCGTTGCGGTTTGTGCCTGCGAGTGTGACAAAGAGTCAAGGGAGAGTTAGGAATATATCGTAATCCAGGAAATGAAGAGGGGTCTTTTATGAATAACGAAACAATAAGAATACAATAATGCGAGCAATGACTTGAGTTCATATTATTCCCTATATCAAATAGCATGAATAGCAAGGTATCAACTGGGTTTTGGCTTTGTTGAATGGTCAAAGGATATGCGAAATCAACTATAGCAGAAAAGCAATTCAGAAACATCGAATTCAGGAAGGGATGAAAGACAATAAAACAACCATACCGAACCCCTCCATCCGCAAATAGATCAGAATAACGCGTGATCGAAGTTACTGATCAACAGGTAAAGCTTGCAATCAGACTTTTATATACAAACCAGAGTAAGAAATTCATTCACACGGACGTGGGTATACAACAACAAAAACATATATCATCCAGGTGGCCCGTAGCATCACGAGCTTTCCCTTGGACGCAACCATCTCGAACTGCCTCAAGTCTTAGATGCATTCATGGATAGGCCGAAATAAGCGCATGAACGCAAGGCGAGTTGTGGTGCTGCGCTAGCGTGTTACAATAACTGTGCCTCGAGTAGGTCAGCATAAGCATCTAAGCTCGACCCAACAAGATCCACAATTGCCCAGCTAGTGTTTCCTTTGAATGTCCTTGCCCATACACGCACAATGGCAACACTCAGCTGTCTGGCCTTGTAATGATTGGTCAGGAAATCAACGTCAGGCGCTCCTGGCGGATCAACTGCCATTTCGGTTTCATCCATCATGCTCTTAATCCACAAAAGCAGCTTTCTTTCGTGTTCTGACAGTCTTTGGTCGGCTTGCGTGGCTGGTATAGAAAGCAGCCATCGACTTAACAGAAAAGCACATTCCAAGCTACAGAGAGAGTGCTGAATACTCCAGAAAAATGAATGAGTTCTCGCAACAAAATCGATTCCGAGGCGTACCGGAATCGACAATGCGTGCGCAGAATGTAGCAGCGCCATGATGAGACGTGGACTTCGTGCTATGGGTGGAGACTCACCCAGAGCCCTTGCAATTTGCATCGGGTCTTGGCTGATGAGACGACGGCAAGGTCCGAGATCAACATGCAACCTGATATAAGCTAGACCAAGAAGAGCAGTGGATGTAAAAGCAATCGGACCTGCTGGGTTCTGCGGGTCAATGCTGGATTCAGGGGTGCGTTTCCACAGCGCTTTCCAGGAACTCAGGGAATTGTCTAAAACATTCAAATCCTCCTGTCTCAGACTGGTGCCGTACATGTTCGGCGCAGAAAGGCAAAGCTGACGGGCAAAGAAGATCTGTTGGATGATAGCGTGGATCAAGATATAATTCCCGAGAGGTGAAATCGGCGCAGACGAGTATGGCATGTTTGATTTCAGAAACAGTTTCGCAAAGGCTTCCTGAAAGGAGACATCTGATCCATGCCGGGCGCGATAAGCTCGTCGCCATTGGGCCGCATTGGTAGCTTTCCAGACATCGTGGGAACACGGCATGTTCAACTTGAGTTCTGCGTTCAGAATCAAAGGAGGAATGTTGTACATGATAGAATGGAGGTTGAAGAAACAGTAAACGATCATCTTTGTCCGCCTGTTTCCTTCTCTTCGTATCCATTCTTCCCAGGTAATATTATCGGGATTGGGGACCGGCTCAGAGAGGCCATGCTCTCGAACGAGCCTTGCCAGAGTGCTTTGAAGCGAAAGAATTTCTCGTAGCAGCTCAGGATGTCTTTCCCAAGAGGCAAAAACTGTGAGTAGCAAGAAAGTTCGAATGACTTCCATGTGAGCATCTGAGTCATCAGGCGTATAATTCACCGGCTCAACCGGGTGTCCCATATATTGATGCTGGAACGGGCTGGTCGCATTGTTGGACATAATTGATGATCCACGAGAATTGTGAAATCCTCCAGAACTTGGGGATACGAAGTTCCACGAGGGACATGCAACTTGTTTACTATCCCTTCTTCGGAGTCGCTCCAACAAGACTGCCTTTGCTGCATGGAAAAGCTCAATTCCACGATTGTTTTCAAATCTATAATGTGAGCCTGCAGCTGCTAACGCGAGAGTAAGTTCCGGTGAGCATTTTGAAACGGAAAGCGTCGGGACATGTATAAAAGGCAAGTGTTCGTTCAATCCGTTGATGTATCCGGCAAAGAAACGAGATAGCGTATGTCTGGAGGGTGGAATAAAGCCCTTTGGAAGGACATACGAGAATTCCTCGAGTTTGGAGACAAACACCTGACGATCAGTGTTTGTTATATCCCATGCCGGCCGCTGGCTTTCATCGGATAGTCCAATTCTATCTTCTATATCATGGGGCTCTGGCTGTAAAGACGGTAGGCGAGACCCAAAGTTCGAAAAGGACGGTGCATCATCCGCTGTAGTACGTTGATCACTTATCATCTCCGTGCCAAGTCTCGGTGCAGCAGTTTCGCGGATAGCAGGTTTTGAATCCATGGGGAAGCTAGTCGGCAGCATGGGCTCTTCGACCGATGAGAATACCCCAGAATCCCAGTCAGAGGAAAGACCAACACTCTCCAGGAAAACAGTAAAATCCTGAACCGGGTCCCCTAGGTCTGTGAGATCAAGAAAGGACGGTTCCACACCATAATTGTCGGTGATGGCCCTTTCCGGAACATGGGAGGGTGCTGGGGGAGCGCTGACGTTTTGTGGAGGCTTCCGGATAGGTTCAAGGTTCTCATGCTGGCCTTCGAGGGCGACATGGCTTGCAGCATGAGATAAGAGGTTCAGGTCATAACCCCACGAAGGATTAAAATGCGTTGTTTCCACTATCGGAGCGGGCTGCACCTGCACCTCGGGCGGAGGGGGCGGGACTGCGTGTGGTTGAATCTGCACGGCGTCGGCTAGCTCTAGCATTCGAGACTCATTGTGGGCAGGTTGCAGGGCTGGCGGCGTTTGGGGAACATCATGGTGATTGGTGCCGTTATTGTTATTTTGATTGTTGTTATTATGGCCGGTATTACTATGGCCTCGATGTTCGCGGTTTGCCGCACTCTCGGCAGGGTGGACTAGACGCTCATGTCGTACGAGCAAGTCGCTACAGAATTTTCCCCTATATTAGCCAGGGCCGGTTTCATTGCAACGTGGGAAACAACTTACCTTCTTGCAAACGACTTGGAGCATATATCACATGAAAATGGTTTTTCTTTCGTGTCTGCAATATAACGTTAGTGATGGTTTTTTTCCCAACAGAAGCCAACATCTCCTGAGGGGATTCAGGGTTACTCAACGGGTGCGGAGATGGCGTTGAAGATGCTCCAAACGAGCAAAGGATCTGCTGCAGTACTCGCAAGACAGAGACTTCCGGTGAGACGCAACGCTTTTCTTCCTCACCTTTCCTGGGGCTGTTCTCTCGTCCTCCATGGCGAATTGCCTTGGAATTGGAGCATGTTCTCAGACGCGCAAGAGGAGGAGCGGGGAAGAAAAACTGTGGGGTTGGCATGAGGGGGCTTGGAGGACAAGTCACGTGATGGCTCTTCGGGAACTGCACCCAAATCAGCGGCATTTTACACTGAATGAACATGATATTTTGTGTATTTTACTTGTTATCAGGAATTTGGTGTCATTTTCGGTGTTTTATCATCGTCAATGACAAGCGGGTTTAATGTATGTAGATGCTACATGCGTTTCGTGTACAAGACTCTGCATGCTGTGTCTACAGTATGGTGTACTGCTGATGATTGTAAAGAGTATTCCATTCCGTAGACCCGGACAGTACCAACTATCAGCATCCATGGAAGCTCATGTCTGGTATTTTACTCCGTGTATGGGAATCAAGAGAGCCACTGTTACCCAACAGTCCATCTTAAGTAGGTACAAAAACCCCTTGTATAGTCAGTCACTGTGACGCGGCACCAATAGCGTTCAAATTAAAGGTCTCAGGTTCCGTGCGGTACCTTGGTAAATTGATTTAACCAGACCAACAGGAAATTTGGTTATCTCCAAAAATCCAAATTTAGACTCGGGGATGATATAAATGCTTTCTGGCTGTTGCATATGCCAATGGTTTGATTCGTTGGTAAATCAGTTGTTCAGGTTTCAACAGTGGAGAGTTGAGGAGGTGTGGTTAAATGCCACGCGGGAAACCGCCAAATGCCACCACGCCGTGTTTCCTCCTTGTTCATGTATTCTGCTCGTATCCCCCCACCTGCTGGTGCGGAGATGCTACTTTGGGGGCATCATGAATGCAGTGTAATCTCCTCATCGATTCTTCTCTACTCCAAAAATATAGATAAACAAATAGTGCATAGACATGTGTAGCGGGTTATTAATGATCTCTGTCTTATATTTGAGGGGGAATCTCTGCATCCTGACAGCCAGAATCATCTATCCACATGGCACGGGTATCTACAGCATATAAATTGGAGGAATACCCACGACATGTGGTACTCAATTTTAGAAGGACCAGGAATTCTTTGTGCTCCGTACTCCATATGGGGTTTTGGAAGTATCTAAGCCATCTGGCTGATTCCTGCTGATATTTCAGAGCATGATCTTCCGGTGATATCTTTGAAGATAAGCATCTTGTTAGAAAGTGACATTTGGCTTAACGTCATTTGGCAATCTTGGCTTATTCTGTATAACGACTCAGTTTCAGGGGGTTTCCATTCGTTGTAATGGCTTTATGTCTGGCTTTGACCGCTTATTCTTTCAGTGGGATGTCTCTGAAGTGGTATGGTTTCTTCTTGTTTACTATACCCTGGACACTCCGTCTATCTACTAAACTAATGTTCTACTGAAGACACAGCCTCCATGTATCTACACTAAGCAATCTACTAGGTTAGTTATCCTCTAAGCTGTCAAACCAATATTCAGCCACATGATCTACCGTGGCAATGCAATATGCTATCTTCATGAAAATCGCTAGTATGAAGTAGTACGGTGTACTAGTAGCATGAAGCCTCTCCTGACAGCCTATATATACCACTGCCTAGCAAGGAGTACAGACTACCGGACAGCACGTACTCTGTAGAACACATCATACTCCTATTTTCTCAGCTCAAGAAGACGATCAAACAATGACCTCAAAGATCTCAGCCAAGCGACGTGATCGATGGAGCCCATGTAGAATCTCAAACAAACTTGTTCCAGTTTTCCAGAAAAGCCGGGCCAGCGAGAAGGGTAAAACCAAATGTCAATCGCCCTCTTCCCCCACTGCCTGTGACGGCACCAACACCCAACAGGGCCAAACGCCATCGATACGAGGGGCTTTTGTGTTTCAGATTTGGCCCCCCTGACAAATCATTGGCGGCGTGTTTTAGAATGCAGTCCCGCTATGCCCCTTTTGGCCTAGCGTCGCTCCTGGACGTGTCCCCGACCGATCGGGCCTCCACCAGGTCAGAACATGGTTTGGTTTGTGGTTTTGTCGCAGCACAGTAGCAGCATTATTATTATTATTCGGCTTCGTCCTCTTCTGCCCTCTTCCTCCTCTTCTTCTTCTTCCTCCACCACCACCATCCTTCTGGTCTCCCTCCCCTTCCCCCGCCTACCAAGCGGGCATCGCCTGTTCAACTCGCCATACATCAACTTGTGACCTCCTACTCCAACGGTGGGAAGTGTTTCAGATTCCGATAGCATTCCCGTCATCAAGGGCTGAGTAAGAAAACGGCTACGGCAAAGCACACCAAAGGCATCCGAATTGTCCTATCTCAGCCTTAACGGTTATCATCAATTTTTTGGTGGCATTATTGCATTGAAGGCTCAATTTGTGAGAATCCCTTCAGTGCCCGTTTTCCCGGCCGTGTTTTCCCACCCCTCTTCTGCGGGCTCCTGTTTGTTTCACATTCACCGGTCGAGAACCATGGAACTAATTGGTACTTTTTTTTAGATAGGATCGCTCTATACCATGCAATAGCCCTTCGCCCGAGCTTTTCCTTCGAGACCTCTCGTTCCTTTCAATACAAAAACAATATAATCTGCCAACAAAAATCATCTAATATTTAACGGGCTGACCGCCGCCAACCTCCGTGGCCGAGTGCGTCTGTGACTATCCGGAACGATTTCGTCATAAAAGTCCTCGGCATTTTTTCAAAGAAACTGTACTTCCGAGTTGTGCCCCGTTCACAATGTTGGCATCCAAGACATATTCGGCACCATTAAGCTTGCCGACACCTCAAGCCTCAGCACCGTCCTACCATACTGGATCATCACACAAGTCGACCGGTGCGACAAAACTGCAGGATGGAGTGTTGTTTACTAGCCCAACAGAATCAGAATTTCCCGAACAGGGTGGGCTTGAGGCCATCCGGTGAGTCGCTTAGACTAAATGGGTTCATGAAGATGTAGTCGTACTGACCGTATAATAGGGCTTGGGATGAGAAGCAAGTTATCGCGTGGCTTCATAGCATAAACTGTGGCCAATATGAATCATTATTCAAAGGTACTTTCAGACAGAACAGAGCACGATTCCCATCTTTACTACACACTATGAGAAGCGAGTAGCATGATGGAACTGACTGTGTTCAGCGAACAATTTCAACGGTGACAACCTCATGGAATGTGATCAAAAAATCCTCCAGGAGATGGGCATCAAAAAGATCGGCGATCGAGTGCGGATCTTTGTTGCTATCAAGCAACTTAGGAACAAGTCAGTTGCCAATCGCAAGCAAAAGAATATGGTGAGTGGTTCCTTTTTGAATTGATCTAGAGCATTTTCTCATTGTTCCAGAAACAACTTGCCGCACTTGAAGCCCCGATCTACAATACTCTCTCAAACACTCGACAACCAACTCTCAACAACCACACGTCTCGATTGGCGGAATATGACTCTCATGGAACTGGGAAATCATCGCGCCCAGGTTCGCCATTACCATCCCATCGATATGTCGCCAGTCCTCTGGAACGAAAGGAACAGGGACAGGGCTATTTCGGTCACACGCCTTCTACCGGCTCCAACTCTGGACGAAACCCTGGAACTCCCAGCGACGCAGGCCAGGGTAGACACCTAAGACAGAATCCTAGTCTTGATGGCTTGACGATGGGCCCGCTGCCCAACTCATCGGTGATAAGAATTATTTACACCGGGGGACAGACTAAGGTGTTGAACATTAGGCACTGCAAAACACCGGATGAAATCATTCTTTGTGCTTTGAGGAAGCTTCAGCTCCCTGAGCATCAATACCGCAACTACTGCTTCTATGTTTTGGATGGTCTCGACCCAGAACCTTCCAATTCTAGAAGGCTCACTGATGCCGAGCTCATGGAGATATGTGGAGGCACCAACAGGTCCGAACGTGGCCGCTTAATTTTACGGAAGATCCATGCTGGAGAGCCAGAGACCGATGAACTTCGCCGTGCTTCTCAGCTTGCACAAGACGAAAGCCAGACGGCCCACTTCAATGCCCTGAGCGGCTCAAACCCTCGCAATCAAATAAAGATTCAACAACTCACTGGCGAATCCTGGCATAATATCAAACAGCCAATGTCGCCTGTATCTCGACACCCTCCGAGCCAGGGCCAGAACCCGAACCCTAGTGAGCAGGATCCCCAGCTATCAAATTTGGATCGCCATCCCGTGGCCAAGCTGCGCTCGTTCTTTGGGGCCAGACCACCAAGTGAAATGATCATTCACGAAATCCAATCTTACTTCCCTAGCCATCACCGGGAGGATATTGAGAAAACCATGCGGATGTCTGTCCGAAGATCTCAGCGCCTAAGCCGAGCAACGAGTCGTTTGAGTGTCGTCAGTAACGCAAGTTTTGCATCTAGCTTACGGGACGCGAGCTTGCGGGATGCACCTCCGATTCCTCCACTTCCGCCAATCCCTCCAATGCCGAGCCTTGCTGATAGCTGGTTTGCCTCTGAAGCTGGTTCACAAACTGCCCAGGCTGCGCAGACCGCGCGTCCTGCTCGGCCTCTTTCAGTTACTAAATTCAACTTGCCTCAAGCTTCGTATAGAGATTCAGTCGCGTCGAGCTCTCTACAGCCTCTTCAGGAAGAGTCGCCTGTTGAGCCAAATCGCAAGTCTTACGTTTCGTTTGACAGTGGATCTGATGAGCCCAGTACCTCACGCCAGAGCATATTTGACGAGAGCGCTAGTGTTGCTGCAACAGATGGTGGCTCGATGAATGAAAGATTAAGTGTCCTTGTTGCCGAGGACGATGAAGAAGAGGATGAGGATCTTAACGATTTCTTAGCTGGAAACAACTTTGCACCGAAGAACTGGATGAAGGGTTCTCTGATTGGTGAAGGATCCTTCGGAAGCGTTTTCCTTGCCCTTCATGCAATTACTGGAGAACTCATGGCTGTCAAACAAGTCGAGATACCTTCAGCTACCAAGGGTACTGAATTCGATAAACGCAAAAACAGCATGGTCACTGCGCTCAAGCATGAAATTGAGCTTTTGCAAGGCCTTCATCATCCCAACATTGTGCAGTACCTGGGCACTACTGCAGATGATCAGTACTTGAACATTTTCTTGGAGTATGTGCCAGGAGGTTCTATTGCTACGATGCTCAAGCAATACAACACCTTCCAAGAGCCGCTGATCAAGAACTTTGTCCGTCAAATCTTGACTGGTCTTTCCTACCTTCATAACCGTGACATCATCCATCGGGATATCAAGGGTGCCAACGTTCTTGTGGACAACAAGGGTGGAATCAAGATCTCCGATTTCGGTATCTCCAAACGTGTAGAGGCCTCCACACTTCTCGGTGCTCGAGCCAGTGGCACTGGCGTTGGCCATCTGCACCGACCGTCGATGCAAGGTAGTGTCTATTGGATGGCACCTGAGGTCGTTCGACAAACAGCTCATACCAAAAAGGCTGATATCTGGAGTTTGGGTTGTCTTGTCGTGGAAATGTTTATCGGTGCCCACCCATTCCCCGACTGCAGTCAGCTGCAAGCCATTTTCGCCATTGGCCACAACCAGGCGAGACCTCCTGCCCCAGAGCATGCAAGCAAAGATGCCAAGGCCTTTTTGGACATGACTTTCCAACCCGATTTTGAACAGAGGCCGGATGCAGATGAGTTGCTCAAGTGCCAGTTCTTAGCCACGCCTTTGGCCTGAAGCAGGTCTTCAGATCATACTTGCAAGTTCTTTGGCTAGCAACGCAGTCACGATTTATATCCATTTCTTTCCTTTGTTCCTCGTGCCCGAGCTTCGCGACGTCTCTACACGCAACACCAAAATAATTTCGATATCTTGTTGTTCGAATTTACATACTTGAATACCCCATGAGCCTTCGCTGTCTTGTTTGAGAGTCCATCTGTCTCCGGTTCCTCATACTGTAGAGGATACTATGTCGGTGGTCTAATGGCTGATTCTTTTGATTAATTTTCTCGAGATGTCCAACCATTCGCATTTTGCATTTACATCTGCATTTTCAGGGTTAATTGGTTTACTCATAAACTTGGTTTTATTCTAATCCATCATATCTTTTGGCAATTGATGATTTTTATCATGTTGAGCTGGTCCTATCTGCGCTCTCATTCTTGATGGATTGTACTATTATGCTTTGAAAACAGTGAAGAGGAATTAGTCCTGTCTAGTTTGATATTATCTACATCCTGGAATATTATGATTTACGCTGCCCTGCAGTTGGACATACAAGACATATTTTTTTCTTCTTGATGAAGTGGTATTTTGGAAACTTTGCTTAAACAAAAAAAGGTTTGGTAGGTAAGATACTAAAACAGGAATACTTCACACAGGCCCCAACATAGGGATCGAATAAATGCAGTTTCTATGTTACATATTTATTGTGAATAGGAAATAGAGAAGAAGAAAGCGAGCGAACCCACAACAATAGAAGGACAGTCTGGGATATCACTGATGATACCAGACTTGCTTCAACTCTGGGACAGGCATTTAGACTCCCAAAATACATGCGCCAAAATCAGATCAATCAAGTCTTCTTAGTTGACGACCTTGCCATAGAAGGGAATTCCCATGGCACTGAGGAGAAGCCGGGCATCCTTGTCAGTTTTGGCACTGGTGTGGAGGGTAATGTGGCAACCGGGGATCATCTTGGGTGGGTACCTAAAGATCAAACCATGTTAGACTCGAATGCTTTACATAACAATTTCGGTAGATGTGTGAGAAAAGACGCGACTTACATATCGTAGTTGACCTCAATTTCAGGGAACAGAGCCACATTCTCCGATTCCAGACCGAAGGTGATGTTTCCGCTGCTGTCACCGCTGCTACCCTTGACACCCTCCCAGTCCTTGATTCTGGGCATGACAACGTCGATCAGCTTTCCGAGGAAATGCTGCATGTCCTCACCGCGGAGCTCTGCCTTGACCGCGACTGTGTCTCTCCCGGGAGCGATGCTCCAGGTGGCAACGCTAGACTTCGACTTGAATGTTTCTACGCGCACATTCGAGATGGCCTGCACCGCCATACCCGCTACGTGCAGCCATGACGAGTTTTCCTGAGCGGCTTGCTTGACATAGCTGTGGATGGTGATCCGCTCAACCTTAGGGATGTTGTTGAAGGTAATCGGCTTGCGGAGCAATCGCAAAACATCACCTCCACGAGGTCCACGCAGTGTTCGGTTCTTGTGGTAAGGAGAGCTTTCATCCCATCCACGGAGACGAGGAGCTTTAGGTGGTGGCTTGAAGCCCGGGGGATTGTGAACGTAGCAAAGGGTGAGGATATCCGGGGCGACAGTTGATTGGTATGTCTGCTCCGTTCTGGGGAGCGAAAACGGACCTGGGACGAAAAGTCGCGAAGAAGGATCCGACGGCGGAGGGGGCTGGTGGGGGTGTAGAGGACCGCGGTCGTATTTGGGAGAACGGAATTGATAACTGGATTGCGGAAGGTCAGATGTGTTTTACAGTGGATTGTGTATGCTAGAAACCAAAAACAAGAACGAGCATCAAAGCAGTCACTTACCGACTCCTTGGAAGCTGAGTTTTCCTCAGTCTGGCTTTCGAAACCGGATCAAACGATTTCACGACGTTTTCTGGTACTGAACCAGACAAGGAACTTGCAGACTCTAGTTCGTTGATGTCCGACGGAGACCTGGACGATGCCTGGTCGGAGGCATTGCGTCGCCAGCAGATGCTCTGGGGGCGTGCTGAGGGCGCAAGTACCCGGGGCAATGACCTTGCCAGGTATCTGGATGGCTCTGTAGCAGTCATTGAGGTGGGATTGGGGGGTGTCGGTGCTGTAGACTGGTCGAGACTGAAGCCGATGGCCTTCCAGAAATTATTTCCGGATCTCAGTTCGGGACAACATCACGTGTTATATTAGTGCCTTATCAGTCAGGCAGGAGTAAGGTGTCGACATCCACCGCAATGTCACATGCGATCTGCTTCTCTTCCCCGCCAAAAACCTAAGATAGGCGGCCATGATTAACTAGATTATTGCTGACGATCCTGTGTATCAGTCTTCTGACAGTCTGACCGACTTATTATTTCTGAATCATCATCATTAGCTTTCATTTGATCAGTCTGAATTCTTTATAACCCCCCCCCATTTTGTCGTTTCTGGATGATCATGATGGCCTTGTCCCAGAACATGTGATGTCACTACAATTCTAGCATCCTCTAAACTGTCTTGATTGGCAGTCTATGGCTTCTTGCGCCTCGTCAGAAGAGCCAAACACCACCTGATATGCGTGGTGACTCCACTAGAGCTGTTCTTCGTGTGCTCCATGGGAATTCTGGGACCTTGCCTAATCTTCCGGTGACTCGGGGTTTGTACGCGAATCAATACACCCACATGCATCTACAATTCTCCTACCTTAAAACATAAATTTAACTCCCTCATTTTTTTCTTATCTGGCTGGGAACCTTTACTACCCACTCAAAGAACTTTGCTTGTGGGTCTCAAGCTGTGAAAGATGAGCGGAATTCACCGTTTCCTCACTAGGCGTGAGCGGCATAGCAGATATAGCAAGCATATTAAAGAAGAGGTACAGTCTTTCATTCACCCCTCCATCGACTTTGCCTGATCCTAATGTGCTTCTCGATAAAGACCTCAAATATCCTCAGTCGCCCTCTTTTTCGTGGGGTTTTCTCTTCTGATGATCCCCAGGAGACTGATAATGATGATCACAAAAAGGTAAAGAGATTTTGTGGTCGCTTGTGAGGCTTGAGCTTACAGAAAATCAGATCAAACTACTCGAGCGTCGCGTTGAACAACTTGGGATTTCGGGCCTTACCCCGGAACATATCAGCTATGCTCTGCGGTCTCCCCACGCACATGGAGATCTAGATAGAGCATTTGATCTGCTTCTTCTTCTCCAAGACTCAATTGAAGGTATAATCAGGGGATATACCCCGAAGACCAAACTTCTTGGAGCAGAAAATCGCTCAGGAGTGACCTGCTATCTCGATGCTTTGCTTTTTGCGATGTTTGCTCGACTTGACTGCTTCGAGGCCATTTTATACAAATCCTTCAGCGATGAGCCTCGTCGCAAACTTGCAGTCCTGCTCAGGCTTTGGGTTAACATGCTACGATCAGGAAAGCTCATCACGGCTGACCTGGTATGTATTGTCTCATGCCTATCTGTTAACAACTGCTGACTGTATTCTTTCAACAGACAACACATTTACAAGACGCACTTGCTCAATGTGGCTGGGAGGATGCAGCCCAACTTCGTCAGCAAGATGCCTCAGAGGCATTCACATTCATTACAGGAACACTGGAGCTGCCTCTTCTGACTCTGAAGATGGACATTTATCACACGGGGAAGGAAGATGAGGCTAGTGATCACAAGTTTGTCAACGAGAGGTTGTTGGAAGTCGCTATACCTGAGCCAGTCGAAGGGAAGACTATAACCCTGGAGGATTGCTTGGAGTCGTATTTCAATAACAGGATCGAAGTGAAAAGGCATCTCGAGCGTCGCAATACTGTGGGCTCCATGAAATCATTCGACTCCACGTCCAAAGGGTTTACAGCGCACGTCGAGGCAATTGAGCTCAGCCCAACTACTACTTCGCCAACGCCGTCCTCGCCGCGATTTGGAGAAATTAATACCCTGTCATCATTTACTGAGTTCAGCGAATCGGCTTCACCCTCCACGGAGGTACCCCGGCGAAACAGCATTGTTCAAGAACGGTTTATCCCTGACTCGAAACACGATACAAATGGAGACGGTGGACTTACTCCTACTCCGCAATCACGGAAAGGTTCTTACCGGAAAGAGGTTATGATGCCCGCATGGCAGTTCTTCAGTTTGATACGTATGCTCTAGCAACTCTCTTCTAATATTTGATTGTGGGTACTGATATGCTTTTTCAGCATGGTACACAGATAATTCGCCCACCAATGACGCTCAAGTTGCAGCACACTTTTCTTCGAGAAGACCTATTCTTGGGATGTGTTTGAAACGATACTCTGTTTTGCCCAACGGAAAAGCAGTCAGGCTCAGTACATACGTTGATATTCCGACGGAAATTGGATTGCCTCACTTTATCCAAGATGACAGCATGGACGCGGATGGGCCAATATACGGAAATTTCAAACTGTCCCTACAAGCGCTGGTCTGCCATCGAGGAAATTCTGTAGAATCGGGTCATTATATCGCGATTGTTAGGGGTACAAGCGCCGGTGCCTCTCCGGATGGTTCCAACAGCAATGATCAGGACACTTCTGATTCCTCAAGATACTGGATGCGCTTCGATGACTTGGCAGCGGAGCGTGTCACTTTGGTTGATATCGAGCAGGCCCTAAAGCATGAGTCGCCATATCTCTTGTTTTATCAGATATTGCCTGTTCACGAGGATGCTGCGGAAGCCAATTTACAAAACAAACCTCCTTCTTCTGACCTGTCGGAGGATCTTGAGGACTTGGATGCAGCAGGAATTACGCGAAAGCTACTCGGGCTCTCGGTAGGCAGTTCTGATGATCGCAATGAGGAGAGCGTGTCTGGTCGGCCGAGTTTTGAAATCACTGGCCCGGATAATGAAGAGCTCGAAACGCCTGGGCGGAATGAGAGAAAGCAAAGTGTGGCATTCTCCGAGTCTGTTGATCCCCCAGGAAGCACTGGAAGCCTTCAAGTCGTCTCGTCGAGCTCACCCAAACTTGTCGCCAAGGACGATGATGGAAAGGGTGCTCTTTTTAACTCAAGTCGCGGATCCAGGGCAAACAGAAGCAACCCTGGGAGTCGTACTGGGAGCCGTGCAGGCAGCCAAACAAGCGAGAGCAGGATCAGCGCAACCTTTTCGCGATTCACGGGAAGACGCAGCAGAGACAAACCCTCAAGTGATGGCCATTACACAGAAAACGAAGGGGAAGGCGACGACCTTGCCGCAGACAACGAGTTGAGATCTCAGAGCGGAGAAAGATCCATGCCAGCCAGCGACGAGGGCAAAGAAAAATCTTCCAGAGGACGGACCAAAGACCGTGACAAGGGCAAAGGAAAGTCGAAGGAAAAGTCCCGCGAGAAGACGGCAAAAAGATTGGAGCGGGAGTGTGTTGTTATGTGACGATCATGACCGGAGGGCTATGGATACCTTTACCAGCCTGATGATTTGGACAGTTGCTACTTGCTTTCACGGATAGATACAGATGATACCCAGCCATGGTTCACAGTCCATGGCTTCTATTTTAAGGAGTTCTTTGCTCATTTCTCATTTCTCATATCAACAGCATGGGATTGGTTTCATGTCGATAGACCACATGGGGGAAGACAGGAAGAACCGCGGAACAGGTTCTAATCATGTATCTAACAAATACTCGGTGCATTAGTGAAAACTCTATGGAGAAGCTGATGGCCAATATGAATATTTTGCTCTAAAACTACGAAGCATTCATGAAGACTAGTAATTCGGCACTGGCCAACCTACGCCCCATCCACATATACATAGTTGCTGCGTAGATCCGCAAGACAGATCAGATTTCCCCTCTCCCAAAAACGTGAGCCCCCCCTCCCCTTTCAATCACCCATGATACAGATAGTTAACTACCTTGAAAACCAGATTCCCCTGCCTTTTCCCACGCCCATACCATCCCATCATCTTGCGAGACTATACAAAACACACTCACTCCCTTGCACATCCCTCCCCCTCCCCTCCCCCTCCCCTCCCCTCCCCATGACCAAAGAAATCCGACGATCCCACCACCCGGTTGGGGTCCGCATTCAAGCCCTCGCCCTGATGACCCACGGCGTCGATATCAGACTCGTGGAGCAAGTGACCGGGATGCCTCGACAGACGATCCAATTCTGGGTTCGAAAGGCTCGAGAACGCGGATATAACCCGTATGTGGATTCGCGGATTCGGATTGAATATGTGGAAGATGGGAAGCGTTCGGGGCGGCCCAGGACATCTAGATCTACGGGATTGTCGGTTTTGGAGTTGGTTGAGCAGAATCGTGCTCAGGGAGGGGTTTGATGATGGTATGTTTTGTCTGATGTTGGGGGTTGGATATGGCTGATGGTGGACAGTGGTGTATAGGAAGCAATCTTGGACAGGGCATTAAATATGCGCAGAGAAAGGATCGACTTGATGAATCCACAAGTCTGAGCAGAGATAATGCGAGGCAGGTCAACCCCCCTCTTGTTCCTACCGGCAGGAGATATATACGACGGAAGGCGTTTTAGGAGTTGCTTTTATGGGCGGAAAATAGATTGACATGCGCTTTTCACTAGCGCTGTATCTGTATAGGAGATTACCACTTTCTATCTATCAATGGGGTTTCAATAGTAGATCTTCTCGAGCTGGGATTCCCAAATACACGACAGGGCAGAAGAGTCTGGAGGTCGCTAAGGGCAAAGATATATTAATACCTTATTGGGTTCCCGTGATAAGACCCAATAAGCCCGCAGTAGTTACGCCTTGATATAGCCAAAGAAAGCAATCTAGGTAAATACTAGTAGAATTGATCTGAATTCCCAAAAGAAACCCTGATAACCACTGTCGCTAATTATGATAAATATCAGAAAAAAAAAAAAAGGGAAAAACAAAAAGAAAGTACAAGTTCCGACACGGGGAATCGAACCCCGGGCTGTCGTGTGAGAGACGACGATGTTAACCACTACACCACATCGGATAGTTGTTGAAAATAACAGCCTTATTTAAATTTATGAACCGGCTAGATTACATAGCTACAATTGAAGGAAAGCTACTCCGTACACCACATTGGAACAGGCAGGATATGCATATTTGAAAGGCAAGACGTTGGCTCTAATAAAATACACAGATAGCATCTCCAAAAATGATCAATATAGCCATCCTTTATTTGCAGAAATTGCCTCTTCACGTACAGCGTAGATGCTGTTCATAGCCTCAGGCACCACTATCTGCCAAGGCATCAACACTCCGCCCCGGAGTGACGATGAGCTCTCCACCACCAGCACAGCACCTCCGAGCTATCTCCACGCCCAACAGCCCGACTGCTTTGGCCGGCCCTTCTCTCCCTTTCAGTCGCGATATGATATAGCGCTGCTCTCTACAATTGGCGCACCATGGCGCTGGACGGATCCAGCGGTTATGCTGCTCCCAGCAATCTAGCTGAGCCCGCCGACTCGTCTCTCCCCATGTTCGATGTCCAACGTGTTCAGCTTCAGTTTTCGATAGCGGCCGACTTCGTCGCTGCGCAAGTGGCTAACAATGTGCTTATCCTGGCTCTATCGACCGGTCGAATCCTCCGGATAGACCTGGATACCCCCGAAGACATCGACGGTAGGATGGTTCCTATAGCTGTCTAGGTCCCCGCACCAAGGCCTTCTGTACGTCGCGGAATGCTAAATCATATCCTCGTGCGCAGATATCGACCTTCCCAAGAAATCCTCCGAGACAGGACTGATTCGTCGGATGTTCCTCGACCCTTCTGCGTCCCATTTGATCATCACTACGACTCTGGGTGAAAACTACTACCTTCATACGCAATCGAGACAACCGAAACCGCTGTCGCGCTTAAAGGGAGTTTCAATTGAAAGCGTTGCCTGGAATCCATCGCTTCCCACGGCTTCAACTAGAGAGATTCTGCTGGGTACCACGGATGGCAGTGTCTACGAGGTTTACATTGAACCGTCAACCGAATTCTATCGGCGCGAAGAGAGATATGTCACTGCAGTTTACAAAGTTCCTGACGGATCACCTGTCACGGGCATTTGGACGGAGCAAATACCCGCGAAAACCGATCAGAGACGAATGCTTGTCGCAACCCATGGGAAACTGATCCACTTCATAGGACGGGCAGGGAGAAATGGAAGAGAAGGCGGAGGCTCTATATATGCGGATCTTTTCCAAAGAGAAACTCCATTCATCCATGAAGTCAAGGCCCCTTCGACTTCCGCGCCATCTGCCCTGGCTATTTCGCCCACTGCGGCTGAGGATACAGACAGTCATTCAGGGAAGGAGTTTGCGTGGTTGAGTTCGCACGGCGTATATCACGGTCCGCTTCCATATGACGGGGTGAAGATGGATCAACCCTTTGGAGATTCGAAAATGCTTCCGCGCTCGTTATTCCCAGCAACCGAGTCCGCACGGGGAGGCAGGAAAATGATACAAGATCCCATCACTGCTATGACGCTGTCCCCATGGCACATACTGACACTTGTTGAGGGAAGGGTGGTCGCTGTCAACCGTCTTAATGATGAAATCGTCTATGACCAGGCGGTTCTAGAACCGGGACAAAGCACACTGGGTCTTTTGACGGACTCTGTACAGAACACGTTCTGGCTATTCACAGGCAAGGAGATCTACGAGATTGTTGCTCATGACGAAGACCGGGATGTGTGGAAGGTTCTTCTCCAGAGGCAACAATTTGACGAAGCTCTGAAGTATGCCCGTGGAAGTACCCAAAAAGATGCCGTCTCCACTGCTTCTGGTGACTTTTTAGCCAGCAAAGGTCGATACCTGGACGCAGCTAAAGTATGGGGCAAGAGCAGCAAGGGTTTTGAGGAGGTTTGCTTGACGCTAATCAACCGTGGTGAGCATGATGCTCTGCGTCATTACCTACTCTCCCAGCTGTCGACATATAGAAAGTCATCTGCGATGCAGAGGATCATGGTGGCGAGCTGGCTCGTCGAGGTTTTCATGTCCAAGCTGAACTTTCTCGATGACAAGATAGCCACCCGAGCGGGAGTAGCTGAGGGCACAAGTACTGAAGAAGTCAAGGATCAACTGCGCACTCTTCGAACCGAATTCGAGGAGTTTGTTACAAAATACAAATCGGATTTGGACAAGAAGACGGTATACGACATCATCACTAGCCATGGCCGAGAAGAGGAGCTGCTTTACTTTGCTACAGCGACCAACGATCTCAACTATGTTTTGTCATACTGGACTCAGCGCGAGAAATGGTCAGAGGCGCTCAATGTCTTGTCAAAGCAAAGCGATCCGGATGTGTTTTACAAATATAGCAGTGTCCTCATGACCCACACTGCGACTGGGTTGGTCGATATATTGATGCGCCAGACGAATCTCGACCCTGAGAAGCTTATTCCGGCGTTGCTGAACTACAACAAAGCCGTGAATGCACCACTCGGTCAGAACCAGGCTGTGCGATACCTCAACTTCATAATCGTCAACCATCCCAGGCCATCGGCAGCCGTGCACAACACCTTAATATCGATCCATGCGTCAAGCTCCTCATCCTCCGAGGCTGGTCTTCTCACCTACCTCCAATCGCAACCGTCTTCCCCACCTCCATACGACGCCGACTTTGCCCTCCGTCTGTGCATCCAGAACCAGCGCGTCCAATCCTGCATCCACATCTACAGTGCGATGGGACAGTATCTCCAAGCCGTCGAGCTGGCTCTAAAGCATAAAGATATCGAACTAGCCGCGATTGTCGCCGACCGACCCGACGGCAACGACAAGCTCCGCAAAAAGCTCTGGCTCCTCGTCGCCGAGAAAAAGATCCAACAACCAGGCACCGGCATCAAGGATGCCATTGAATTCCTCCGTCGCTGCGAACTCCTCCGCATCGAAGACCTCATCCCCTTCTTCCCGGATTTTGTCGTCATCGACGACTTTAAAGATGAAATCTGCACCGCCCTAGAGGATTACTCCCGACATATCGACGCCCTCCGACAAGAAATGGACAACTCGGCACAAACAGCCCGCCAGATCCGCTCCGAGATCGCAGAGCTAGATACGCGGTATGCGATTGTCGAGCCGGGCGAAAAGTGCTGGATCTGCTCGCTGCCTGTTCTCAGTCGTCAGTTCTTCGTCTTCCCCTGCCAACACGCCTTCCACAGTGATTGTCTGGGTAAAGAGGTTCTTGAGGGAGCAGGCGGGAAGAAGAAATACATTCGCGATTTACAAGCGCAGTTGAGTAGAGGCGATATAACATCCTCCAAACGAGAGGAGATCGTCAAGGAATTGGATGGGTTGGTTGCTGAGGCTTGGTACGTATCCTCCTTACAGTCTATGTATTTCTCTCATGCTAATATTATGTTTCAGTATCCTCTGCGGTGACCACGCAATCAAACAAATCGAGAAACCATTCATCACGAACGCAAGTGAGGTGGACGATTGGGCTTTGTAATGAGCCTTCCCTACACTACTCCGTCCGAACACTTTTTATTTTCTTGCTTACGTATTGTGTCGTTTTTATCTGGCCAAATCGGCCAGTGCATCCTTTTTATGAGCGTTGTGTTGTAGGGTTTGATATGAATGGTTTTGAAACAGCCTTTATGATTTCCTTTTTTTGCGGTTTCTCTTCTAGTATAGGAATCTTACGTATTTATATTATTCCCTAGGGCTTGGTTTGATACAATGTATACCAGATAACTAAATACAGCCTCATTCAATAGTAAATATAGATACAGCATCTAACAGCGATGCAGTGTACGCGATATGTATTAGGTATATATAAAAACAGAAACGAACCACCCTTAATAGACAATAGAGATAGGAAGGTAGGTAGGTAGTAGGTAAGTTACAAAAGTCGCAATAGGTCTAGATCTTGCGCAACAGCCGGACTATACGGGGCGCAGTCCTCCAGGAACCGCAGCATTTCGTCATTCCAACGTTCCCAGCCTGCGGGGAGGGTATCTCTGAGTCGGGGATTGGGGGAGTGGGAAATACAATAGAAGAGAAGGATTTGGCCGAAGAATCTGGACGAGAAGGTATTAGTTTTGGGATATCTTGACGGAAGCAGAAGGGGAGAGAAGAGGGACGTACTGTGAACAAAAGGCAAACTTGATGGGAATGCAGCTTTTCATTTTTCGGAAGATGCCACCGACGACAGGCCAGCCCATGGCGTTTTGGAGGCCACTTTTGACCTGGTCTAGGTCGTCGTCGGAGAGGGAAGCTGGGATACGGAGGGCTTTGTAGAGGTATGGACGGCCGATGTGGAATTTGGCGATTAGGAAGCGGCCACGGAGCATGGCTTCAGTGACTGCGGTTGCGGGGGACAGGGGACGATGAGGGTCGATGGGGAGAGGGGAGAGGGGTGCTGGGGAGGGATTGACGTCTGTTGCCGGGGTGGCTGGGAGGGGTTCAGTGAATTGGAGGGCTGCAGGGAGGTTGATGCGCCATTGTTCTAGCTGGTGGTGTAGCTCGGCATTGATAGCAGGGAGGGGGAACGTTCCCGAGTCGGCTGTCGACATGGTTAGAGGGTGATGGGACAGGGATTGATGCATGGCTTGCATGACTTACAGTAAAAGTACAAAGAGTGACGGATGCGGGTTAGGATGATACGATGCGCGACCTGCGCGAGGAAATGGTACTGGAAGAACGAATCATCGATCTCGTCGGATGAGGATATTCTGGCCGAGACAAAGGCTGTCGTCTCGAAGCCAATGAATTTTGGAATGGGGACGTATTCCTCAAGACGAGCAAGTCCGCTCGGAGGCAGGTGTAGTTCTTGCACGAGAATGGTTTCGTTCATTAGACAGTTCCAGTACACACGGGATTTCATATCGCCCTCCCATTCGTCGAAATTTACATTGTGGCTAGAATGTTAGTGAGGTCAGATGGACATCATAGGTGGTTACTTACTTGGTGAGCATCGAAAGACAACAGGTAGCAGCGCGATGGATCATTGCCCACGAGTCCATTGGCCGGAGGATCTGGCTGTAGTATACGCTGCTCCAGTTAGATTCAGTCGTTTGGATAGATGAGGCTACTTACGAGGACAGCATGTAAAACTGGCAGCTTTGGAGATCATTGCCGCACATTAAGAAACCAATACGCCGACGGGCTTCATTAAAGAAACGTAGACCTGATGGCTCCTCGTGAACCACACTCATCCAATCTGGGGGTTCAAATCGACCGCTTCGAGTACCTGGTAAAGGATAGTTCCCCTCTCGATGGGTCTGAACAGCCAGACAGCCCAAGGCCATGACATTTAGAGCTATACAGCTCTCCACGGTATATCCGAACCCATTCTCAATTGCCGCACCGAGGGTGAGCGAAAAGTAAAAGTTCTTGTCCATGATAGGCGTGAATGGGTTGAAAGTGGTGAAAAATGCATCTGAAAGACCCTTGATCATCGCCAGGGGAAGTGCCTCTAGCCATCCATCCCCAGACTGTGGAGGAAATGGACAGATATACATAGGCAGAGGGGGGCGTTTCATTTCGAGATCAATAACGTAGTTCTTCCCCAGTCTCTCGTGGGCTTCAAGTAGCCTTTCCGGAAGGACCTCTCGCGCTCCAGGCCAGAGAATTACACCATGCTGGCTGAATGAGATGGATATGTGTCCATTTGCGTTGGTAGTTTCTTGATGCTCATCGAATTCAAAATCGTCAGGCTCTCCCATTTCAGGTGTGAAGTCTTGGGGCGGATTATTCAAGGATGCTCGCTTGTTGTTATCATAATTGTTGCTGCTATAGGTTGGGGGGTTAGTCTCTCTGGATTCATCAAGAGCACGCAGCAATTGCTCATTATTTATTTGCACATCATTGGCGATTGTAGATGGAAGACTCTCTAATTTTGTCTCGAGTCGATGAAGAGTGCTCATAATCAGGCTGAGAGACTGGTCTCGTCTATATGGACCCGTCAGCCACCGGATATGAATTCCACCAAGACCTTACTTACTTGGAAGATTTGCGCTCATTGTAGACACACTCCAAGCCCTGGGACTTGCAAAGCCCACATTTAGGACGCGACTCGTCACATCTTGTCTTTTTGAGACGACAAGTTTCACATGCCTATATTGTTAGCGCCATATTGGACAAAATCGAAGAACGAGACATACCACGGTGGCAATGAAATTGCGCGGCTTCTTGGAAGAGCCAGCCGACTGCTGCTGCTCGTCGCTAGGGGAGAGAAGGTCGTGGATGGGCAACAGCCCATTGTGATGGCCGTTATCGATAGGCTCTGGTGGCTGCAACGGAAGCGCTGAGCCACCATGGGATAATGACTCCTCGAAAGGACGCTTGCTCATATTGCATGGCTGGCAGGGTGAAGGATGACTTTTTGCAAGCCAGAGTGGTCAGTCACGCCATTCTCTTGCTCTCGCGATGGCTGTCGTGATGCGAAGATGGGGATGCAATGAGTTGCTGGACTCTTTTTTGCTGCTTCTTTCGGGTGGGGCTGAATTGTGGGCGGCCAATCAGGGGTGATGATCTGTATATCATGTGGCATCAGATAGGAGAGTAAGAATGAAGAATTGAAGAATTGAATTCATAGAATATAGAAAGACTAGATAAAAAAGATATTGTTATTAAATTCAGATAATATTATACTGTAGTTGTAATATTGTGGTTGTAGTTGTAACTATTCTACAGTCAGCTATATATTCCCAACGTTGGAAATGACTCAACACCAGATACCCAGATACAGATACTCCTGTTCGATTATGTAGAACCATCTTAGAATCAATTAATATAACAGTGTCAATTGAGATAGTAGTTAACCCATATTGCACTGACTAGATTATTCATAAAGCATGTAGAAAGATGGAGTAGGACCCCCTAACATCGAACTGAGAAGATGGAATCCAAGAGAATAAAGATCGGGATATCTAGCATGTCTCAAGTATCACCTGTAGAACTGAGATACACCGTTAACTCAATCTAGTAATCTGTATAACAGTACATCAAGAAACTAGGAATGAAAACCTGAAGGCCCAAGTTCGAGACTGCATATGCAAGGCATAATAGACCAAACCTGCTGAAACGAGGGCAGATGAAGAGATTTTCCATCGTACATTGCATTGATGGAGCAGATCAAGATCCAAGATTAATTCATGAGGTTACGAAAAGCAGATGTCTTGGGATTGACAGTGGGTTATGCAAGGGAGGCTATACCGAGATGCACTGCTACTCCAGATCTTTTTACCTTGCAGCCTTGATGTGCTATCAGAATCATAACATTTAGTAATTCATAATCATATTCATATTCATAATCATAAAAAGTATTCATAACATAAGATGATAAAGTAAACAGAATTCTAGAATCATTCTTCGCCACATACCAGTCATCTGTTGACGCCATCAAGGCCCATCCCGTTCCAACACTCGTATTCCCAAATATCAAAAGAAGAATAACAGCGTCTCGCCATTCATGTCTGGACGGATGCGGGGTTTGACGAATGATTGATGGAGAAGGTGTGTCAGATCTGAAACGGCTGATATTTATGATGTCGATGATTGAGTTGGTACGTCAACTGAAGTCATGAATGTGGCTGGCAATCTTTCTCCCAGAGAATGTTATTGCTATGTTGATATGATATGACACTCTGACATGCATAACAGAAGACATCTGATTAATCCTCCTTATGTACCTCCTTGCGGAGAGATACATATGCCGTGTCGTCTGTATGTTGGATGTGTCTCTGGATGTACTCCATGTACGACTCTGTATGCTGATCAACGGCCACGCATGCGGAGAAAGAAGCCACATTTCTTTTTTGGTGCGCGATTTTCTGGCCTCTTTCTATTGCCAGCCTGCATAACTAACGGAGTAATTGATAGTCGGATGGGATTAGTTGTTTGTACCACATCTCATGGACTAGTCGGATATTCCAAAATCTGGGGAAGATGAGAAATACTCGAGCAGATCATCCGTCTAATCAGTCTGAACTGAGGGGAAATGTCAATTCAGTTCGTTAGTTTGATGTGCCATTACATAGTATACAGCACACGACCATCAGATGACCGTTGCTTTTTTCTCCGTCGATAGTATCATTCTTCCAAAATTATGATGAAGATCGTGCGGGGTAGACTCGACTCTACACATACTCTACAGAGTACAGACAGAGTGTCAAGGTGGTTGGGGTATGTGGATTTGGAGGCGCTGATATCATCATGAATTCATCTCAGATAGATGATATGGATGAGATGATATGAGATGATACGGAGGATACCTATCGTGGACGAATACAAATCGTATCAACTGATAGCGTGATAAGGTATCTACGTTTCTCTATCTAGTCGAGCCAGCTAAACACGGTTAACCAAACTCTCATTAACTACCTGATAACATGAACCAGACTTCAGTCAGTCAGCAGTCAGTCGGTAACTAGTGGAATGACTTGTTGATTAATGATATCTGATGTTGATGGTGTGTTCATATGGTGATGGTGGTGTGTGGCCAAACACCAGTCGGGGAGCTTCTCGCGTGATGCCGGCCAGGGAGTTGAAACCACGTATCCAAACCATGCATGAGGCCGCCACGCAAGCTGCAAGGTCACTTCCCAACAGAGGCGGTCAAGGGCCAGATCTTCACCGCTTCTACTACATACACACTCCATACAGGCAAAGTCACAGTAGCATGAGGCAGATTTGTAGGCAGTGTACTGAGGCAGTCTACGGACTGTACTGTAGACGCAGGCAGACCAGCCACAGCGGAAAATTCCCAGATATCTCCACTGAATCCGAGACGTAACCCCGCAAATTCACTGGATCAGATCATCGCTGATTGCTCCTGATTGTCCTGGATTTACTCTATCTGCTATCACGACAATCTGCCTGTTACAAAGCCAACCCGCGCGCCAATTTAACCCAGTCTCCAACGTCGATCAGCAGATTGAGTGATTCTGCAGAGTGATTCTGTGTAAATACGGTAAATAACGTATCGTAAGATCATAAGATCCAATCCCAAAATTGCAGCTGCTCCATCGCAACCGCTGGATCACTGGAGGCTAAACTTCAGACCTCGACAAATCCCCAGGCTTTGCCCTCCCCTCGATTCCTCGGATTGTTCTCTGATTGGCCATTACGCCATCCTCCTCGATGCTGACTGGTCATGGCGCCCTGCAGCCTGGGGGATAGCGCCGAGGATGCCTGGTGCTGATTGGCCTCCCTGTGCAGTAGCGCCAGGTGCAAGTGTCCAAAAATGGATATGCTGTTGCCACTCGTTGCTGCGCCATTGAGCCAAAGACAGGGTGGAAAATGGAAGCGTGCTGCATCATCCTCGGACTCGGTGGATACTCCTTCAGGATGAAAGCAGCAGAGATCGCCAGGACTCCTTTAGTGACTCCGTAGAGAGGCGACAATCAGTCCGAGACTCCAATCATGATATGCAGCTTAGTATTCTTTGTCTAAAAATTATCCTGGACCTGCAGGATTCCCTGTCTGATTAAGATTTTGAGGTTATTTAGAGGATTTATACAAGTAAACATAGTAATCTTAGTAGTACCTTAAGAGTACTCTGTAGTATGTAGTAGTACCTTGTTGTCTATTATGTAGTAGAACTCTCAGGAAACTGTAAACATGCAGATACTTTACTAAGGTACTTTGACTCAACGGAAGTCCCAAGGGCCGAAACAACGCATTATTGAGTAAGCGTCTACGTAGGTAACTGATTCCAGATCTCATGGAATGTCTGAAACCCAGCCAAATCATTGACACCAGACTCAGCAACAACATAACCTAACAACAGCAATTCTTCTTGTCTACTGATGATTCATTCAGGGGACCTGGTGGACCCCCCTTTTTCCGGAAACGGCCTGTCCAGAGGCTGTCCTCGACCTGCAGCCCAAAAGGCCCGTGTGGGTTTGTTGGTTGCCGGAGATCCCACGTATTGTTACCACGAGGAAACAAACTTTGGGCCGTTTTCCACCGTCTGCTGGCGGCTTTGTCGTTGCTGGTGGTACACGCTGTATCGGTATGGTAACGGAGCCACCTGTCATTGGCTGCCCGGCTCCGCCCTGTCGCTGGTTCGCTGTTTTTCTCGCCAGCGCTGGCCGGTTCCACCCTGGCCTTCCGGCTTCCCTATGCTTCGCCCCCCCTCCAAATGGTTCCACCCCCTCCTAGTCATACATGATTATTACTTACCATCCATACCCGTCCCCATCCTAGTTAGACCTCCTTATCCCATCATCATCATCCTCATCTTCCTCTCCCATCTTTCCATCTTCTATCTTTCCCCCATCTTCACCTTTCCTCTTCCTCTTCCTCTTCCTCCTTCCATCTCGCTTTCTTCTCTCCTCCTTCTTCGTCCACGCTTCTCGCTTCCGCCTTGCTCCTTCTTCGCTACTTTCGATTTCGCCTCCCAATTCAATCGTCCCGTCGTTTGCCGTCCAGCTTTATTTCGACGCTTCCATTTAATCGAACTTTTCATCGCCCTTCTTATCGGTCGTGGCCTGATCAGTGCTCTTGATAAAGCCTTAATTAGTTCAGATCTTGTCTACCCTTGTCTGTTCTTCACAGAGTGCACTCTCTGCTTGGATCCTCTTCCCTATCCGGCCTTCCGAATACAGCCGTGACTCATCGTCCTCGACCACACCTCAACTACTCTGGTCCCCCAACGACTCTTACCTCTTCGTCAATACTGTCAAGGTCGTCCTACACTTCAATTGCCTATAACGTGTTGAAGGATATCAAATTCGCTTGGTTCTGCCTCGCTGTCAACCGTTGCAAGTGCGGATCTGGATCGGGCCCTGGTATTTGGTTCTTCTGCCTCTTTCTATAAGAGATTGGAGACTCTGTACCAGTCCTCCAGACAACTTCGCACTCGTATATATTCCTCTTGCTCAACAGGAATTCTCTCGTCAAATCTATTGAGGACCCTATGACTCATTGATCTCGAGCCTTGATTCCATTTCGATTCCTGAGTCACCCGACTACCTGCCAGGTGTTCGAAGGCCGTCTCCTTCCGAGACTTTACTTGTATACACTCGCATCAGTTTACGATCTTACGCAGCGCTTTCTATCTCAACTCTTTTGATTTCTTTTCTGTCCTCTCTTCGGACATTCAACTTCAGCCTTACTCACTTCGACACTCTTTTCGTCGCTTTTCTTACATTCGGCCATCGCCTCCCTATTCTTGAAACGATATACAAATGAACCAATAACGTTCTCTACAATCTCTTTGTCTCGTCTACCCCCGTTGGGTATCTTCACTTGCGCCTCGCGCCGTCTCGTCACTTCGATTCTTTTTTCTTTTGTTTCCATATCCTCACTTCTGGTATTTATATGAAAATTTGAAACAACGATCCGGTGTTTGTTGTGCTTTCAACTATTATTCTTATCTTTCGACTCGCCTTTTTTTTTTTTTTTTTTTTTTTTTTTTTTTTTTTTTGATTTCTTCGGTGGTTCTAGGTCTTGTTAGGATTGCAGACCTGTTACTTTCTTCTTTTTTAATCATTACATAACTATAGCCTGGTTGCTGTTCTGTTTGGTTTTTGCATCATTTTGTCAGAGGTCTTTGAGCGTTTAGATATTTCTCCATTCATCAGGCGAGCGTTACCTCAACAACCCCCGCCACCACATCTCATTCTCTCGGACAGCTTTGTCGCTTTTGGGAATACGGTTTTACATCATCAGCCATGGAGTGCTTCAAGAACAAATTCGTCGATGGCCAGCTCTTGGGTGGCCGGTTCCGGACCATCGCTCCTTTGAATCACGGTTCGTTCGGCATGGTATTCCTCGCCAGGGATACCAAGACCAACCAAGATGTCGCCATCAAGTGCCTCACCAAGGTATCTTCTGGTGACCCCTCCGAACCCTTCCCTATGGATGACCGATTCGAGGAGCTTGACTGCCACCGAGACATGGCACATCACCGAAACATCGTCAACCTTGTCCACTCTTTCGAGACCGAAGCACACATGTACTTGGTCTTGGAATACTGTGCCAATGGCGATCTCTACGAAGCCATCCGACTGAACCGTGGTCCCTTGGAGACGGAACATGTGCGTGACTTCATGCTGCAGCTTATTAGTGCAGTTGAATTCATTCACTCTATCGGCATGTACCACCGCGATATCAAACCAGAGAACATTTTCTTGACGCTGGACGGATCAATGAAACTTGGTGATTTTGGTTTGGCTACTCGCGATGCCTGGTGCTACGAAGCCTGTGTTGGCAGTGACCGCTACATGGCTCCGGAACAATACGATCCGGCTGCTACCGGTTACTCTGCTGCCAAGGCTGACGTCTGGGCTATTGGCATCTGCATGCTCAATGTTCTGTTTGCCCGCAACCCCTTCGTGACCCCGACAGAATCCGACCTCCTCTTCGCGGATTACGTTCGCGACAGACAGTCTCTTTTCGACATCTTCCCCAACATGTCCCTGGATACTTTTGAGATCCTGAGACATGCTTTGGCTCTCGACCCCGAAAAGCGTTCCCTGTCTGCCGTGCGTGACGGTATCATGAGAGCCGTCTCCTTCACTACGGACGATGAGGCTTTGGACGAATTCTGCACGGACGACCGCGAAGTCGTTGCTGCAAGCGCCAACCGCGAACCTCTCAGAACTCCTTCCATCCAGAGCCCGCACATCAACCAAGGCGACTCTTTCCCCTGGGCCAAAGCATTGCAGACAAGTCCTCCCCAGGCCATTCGACAATTGTCCGCTATCCCCGATACCGAAAGTTATACCGAGGATCTCTTTCCTCCTTCCGAGACGGCTGGTACCTCTTGGTTTTCGGTTCATCAGGGAACTCCCTCCATGGCATCTGTGTTGGACTCTGCTCTAGGAGAGTCTTATATGGGTTCGCCCTTCACCAAGCGGGACGTCCGATACCCTCCTCCTTCCGACCCTGTTCCAATCACTGGCTCTTTGCCCAGTCACGCAACCAAGCCCCTGCCCTCTCTTTCGATGGTGTTTGGTAGAAACAAGAACGACCAAATCTCCAAGAGCTGGAGTGATCTCTGGGACGAGGAAGAGGAGTCGGAGTCGGAGAACGAGGACGTAGCATTCCAGCAACGACGCGAGCAGAACTCTCGTAGCTGGAGCCACGAGTCTCAGAGCGCCGGTGTGCCTAGCCCGATCGGTCTCCGCGACCCTCAATCCTCTTCTCTTCTCAACGCACGTTCTCTGAACCGGACCAAGCCGGTCACCGCGCCAGTTGAGGTACCTGCAAAGTCACTCGACACTGAGAGTCGCACTGTTACCCCTCACACTGCCCCGACTTACCCCCACACGCCGCCCAAGAAATCGCACGTCGACAAGTGGGCGGCGTTGGGTGACAAGCGGAGGAACTTCAAGCCTCGAGAAATTCCTTTCAGCGAGAAGAAGTCTCCGAACAGTGTGCCTTGGAGGAGAGACTGGGGTCTTGGATCGTCTGGATTCGACTATGGATCTTGGGCCAAGAAAGAATCACCAACCCAAGATCGCCGTCGTCGTCCGTTTTTGGAGAAGGGTTGGCGTCGCGAGGGCTCGGATCCGAAGCCCGCCAAATTCCCTAGCAGTTATGACGGCAGTGTCGACGAGGATCTAGATCTCGTAGGTGGCTGGCACGATCTCCACCTGTAATATCAACGCCATTTTGTCTGTTTCTCTCCCCCCTTTTCAGGTCGTTCTCATTTTGTGTTGTTCCGTCGGTCAGTTGGGAAAAAAAAAAAAGAATTCTTTTCTTGCGACGTTTCCGAAAATTTGCACAAAAAGCCCCGGCACTGCTTTTCCTCCGTGTTATAGATTCTCTGTTTGCTGCACCCATGCACTCGATATTTGATCTTTTTTCGTTTTCCATTCCTGTACAATAGCCTCGAGAATGGGGACGGCAAGCGGAGACGAAGAGTTGTTCAAGTCACTCATCAGTTTTGACATCTCGAGGGAGTGGTCCTGGGGAGTTTTGATATTTTGTTCGATTTGGGGATTGTGTGTTTTGTTATGATAACATCACGGACAACCATGGGATATAGCCCTGGAGCGAGGGCGGAGGACAGATGGAATGTGACAGGCTGGAGGGATGATAACAGGCTATACTTACCGTTGTCAACCTCCCTGGATGTCAGTCATTATTCGATCTCAGAAAGAAAACAAGGTGGAAAAAAGTGGCTATTATCTTTCCCACTCTCCAAAAGCACTGAAAATGGAGTCTATTCTTGTAACTAGTGATTTGAATCTGAGATAGGAAGAGGACAATAATCAAAATCAAAGAAATAGTCCCAAACATGAGTTGCACTGTAGAGTTGTGTAGAGCTGTATAGAGGTAGAAGAGGAGTATTTTTGAATGTGCGTGGGACAATATATGGATTTGTGTGTGGTGTAGCTACTGTGGAGCTGCCAATGACAGCGAGCGGTGAGGACAGGCGGTCACGGGCGGCGCTTCGGCCTTTCTTTGCCTTCAGCGATAAGCCGGATGTCCAGCCACGCTGATCGATGTACTTGTCCTCTGCAACGGCTTTGCGCAGTGGACGATCGATTCGGTTGCTGCATATTATTGTTTCCGGTTGACTGTATGTCTCGAAGACATTTGCGTTTGTTTGTAAACCCTCATTGTTCCTTGATAATTAAACGTCTTCGTTCGCCGCCAGCCAGCCCGTCACTCGGAAGAGATCGCGTGCTGTCGCGACGGTGAGAAGAAGCGGTCGAAACGAAATTGGATTCTGACCGTCTTTCTTTTGCCCCTCTCTTTCTTTCTTTTTTTATCGCTTCTTTCTGCCCTGTCTTTTTTCCCTTCTACTTCTCTAGTTGCGTATTTAAACCCTACCCCCCTAGACGCCCGGGGAAAAAAAGAGCGAAGAAGCCTACACGATGATCGACTTTGCCAAGTGAACTGAGATTCTACCTACATACCTCAAACCTACAATTGGCCGTCCCATACGGAGAATTGCCAGTCGATCAGATAGTTGCCCTCGAGGTGAACGAGGAGCCGAGCCATACGCTACCGCCCCAGCCCATTCAAGCTAGTTAGTTACGGGGTATAATCCGACCGAGTCGCGGAGGGAGGAAAATCCGACTCTTGTCGCATGATGTTGACGGCAGACTGGGTACGTGCATGTCGGGTACACTGGGTAATTCTCGTTTTCACATTACTAGGTGACACGGCCGGGGAGACGGACGATGGTCGACCGGCGTGTCAGGCGCGAGGGTGGAGAGAGGTAGAGGCGGAGTATATTCGGTATCCTATATGCGCGGAGACTCGATGGGGAGGAGGAGAGAAGGCGATAAGACAGGATGGAGAGCCAACGCCTACCGAGGAGGAGGTTACTGTGACTGTCTCTATGTCTATGGAGTCGGCTACGTCTTCGAGCACCGCTGTCGATAGGTCTGATGAGAAACCCGATCACGAACTCGACACCGATTCCCCGCTTGACAATGCGAATTTCCTCTCGTTTGAGGATTGGAAGAAACAGAATCTCGCCAAGGCAGGGCAGTCGGCGGAGAATGTGGGTGGACATCGGAGGGCGGATGCAGCGCACCAAGAAAACAGAAGGAGACCGACGGGGATAAACAATGCGTTGGATGCTCTGGGAGATGACACGGAGATTGAACTTGATTTTGGTGGATTTGGGGCTGACACGCCCGAGGCTGCGAAGCCTACGTCCTGGGGATCGAGGGTTTACGCGGATAATAATGTGGATGATGCACATCAGAGGGATGGGGAGGGTGGTACTGCTGACTCTGCTGTGCAGGGAGTACCACTAGCTGGTGCATCGCGCAGGAGAGATGCTGGTACGACTTGCAAAGAGCGATTCAACTATGCCTCGTTTGACTGTGCTGCTACGGTGTTGAAGACGAACAGCGAAGGGAAAGGGTCGTCGTCGGTTCTGATTGAGAATAAAGACAGCTACATGCTCAACGAGTGTCGGGCTAAGAACAAGTTTCTCATTTTGGAACTGTGCGACGACATCCTGGTTGACACCGTTGTCCTCGCCAACTACGAGTTCTTCAGCTCGATTTTTCACACGTTTCGAGTCAGCGTGTCGGATCGATACCCGGCCAAGCTTGACCAGTGGAAAGAGTTGGGAGTCTACGAGGCGAGAAATACCCGTGAGGTTCAAGCCTTTGCGGTTGAGAACCCGCTCATCTGGGCGAGGTATTTGAAGATTGAGTTCCTCACGCACTACGGGAATGAGTTCTTCTGCCCTCTCAGTTTGATCCGAGTACACGGGACCACCATGATGGAGGAATACAAGCATGATGGCGAGGTTGGTCGAGTGGAGGATGAAATTGCTACCGAGGATTTGGAGCCTGCTACTGTGGCTGTTGATTCAGTAACGAATCGTGATTTAGATACACCTGGCCCCGTCGAGGTAGCAACTCCGCCTGCTGATGAACCGAAAACGAAGTCAGAGGCTCAGCCGGCGACTTGTCTGGCTCATGGCCCTGATATTGAGGCGCTTCTGTTGAAGGGTCCATTTGGAGCCATGGATACATGTAGCCTTTATATTGGACCAGCTGAAGCTGCTGGGTTTGAAGAGTTCTCTGACCCGGCCTCAACTAATTCAGCAACGAACGATGTTACTGCCTCCAGCGCAGATCATTCGGTGCCTGTATCTCCTGGCTCAGAGGTGCATGTAAGGGAGACGGCTGGTGTTCAGAAACCGAGTTCTGGACCGGCTGGGGTTAGCAGTTCGACATTTTCATCCACGTCGGTTCCAGAAACCGGACAGCAAAATGAAACCGCAGAGACAGAAATTAAATCTACTATCGTCGCAAAGGAAGAGAACAATCCTGCCCCGGAATTGATCAGGCCTTCTGCCACGCAACCGCCCTCTTCGAATCCAACCACGCAAGAGTCGTTTTTCAAATCGGTCAACAAGCGGTTGCAGATGTTGGAGTCGAATTCGACTCTATCGCTGCTTTATATTGAAGAGCAGTCGCGTATTTTGCGTGACGCATTTAGCAAGGTCGAAAAGCGGCAGCTGGCGAAGACTTCTACATTTTTGGAGAACTTGAATGTGACTGTTCTGAATGAACTGAAGCAGTTCCGGGAGCAGTACGATCAAGTCTGGAGGGCAGTGGCCTTTGAGTTTGAGCACCAGCGCATGCAATATCACCATGAGGTTTTCTCGCTGAGTGCGCAGTTGGGTGTTCTAGCAGATGAGCTGGTCTTCCAGAAGCGGGTGGCCGTGATCCAAAGTATTATGGTTCTGTTCTGCTTTGGCCTCATTCTCTTCTCTCGCGGCGCGGTGAGCAGTTACATGGAATTCCCCCGTGTCCAAAACATGGTCTCGCGATCGTACAGTTTCCGATCGTCGTCTCCGGGTTTTGGCTCTCCATCTGTGAGCCCAAGTTCTACCCGACCTACGTCCTCATACAGAGGGGGCAATGGCCACCGGAGGAATCTATCCGACGATTCTCAGGGCGACGCACCCCCTAGTCCAACAGTGGAATATTCCCCGCCAACACCCGTGTCAGATACCTCGATTCAACCAGAGCAGACAGGGAACCATGAAACATCTGATAGTCTGCAAATCCCGAGTCCGGAGCCGTCACATGTCCGATCTCGCAGCAGTCCGCCTGTTTTGAATGGCTGCGATGGAGATGTTGACGCAGATGGTAGTTCGCAATCCGGGCTGTCCAATAATTCTGACCTGCACTTGTCGATCCCTACATGAGCGTACAGATGGATATCCGTTTGCAATCTCATGGAAGGGAAAAGGCGACAGGCGACACTTGTCTGCCTCACATGGCGACTGTTGTGACGATCACCCAGCCAGGAATGCAACGTCCTGCCATTCTTTGCGTACTGGCCTCGCACAAAGCCAGACACCCTTGAAATCCGTCTGACTGGAACTGGAAGAGTTTTCCGGATTGATTATAAGACACCACACACATCACGACAAGGATGTTGACGGGGCAACATTCGTATACCCTGCAAAGAGATGTCTGACTGACTGGCTTTGCTTGAAAGCCACAGTGACATTCTCTATTACGCCAACAATTTGCGGTGGATTTTATTACACACTCCCTTTGTTGGATTGTCTTTCTACTGAGCGAGCATGGGAGCAGCGACTGTGATTATTATGATGACTTGATGCCTGTACCTATATTTACTCGGCGATGTTGTTGATTTTTTTTCGTCCTTGTAGCGCATACCTGTTTCTGTCTACTGTCAATAATAGTCCTGTACATGTACCCCTTTGTACTGAGAAAATAATTAATGAGCCATAAAATAATACCAGCGATGAATATACATATGATGTCACGACTCCCTGGATCTAGTAATAATGTTCTCCTTTGCTGAGAAATGGGCAGAAGCAGCCTGTGTTGCCATGACAACAATCGATGCTGTTTTTTTCTTCCCGTCCACTTTTTCGCTTCCACCAAAACTGCCTCGTTCTTATCCGATAAATCCAGCTGCACATCTGCAATCCTTTGGAAACAGAAACAATTTCTTCTGGCAATTCATCCTCTCTACATATCACTCTTCTATCCAAAACAACAAATCAAAAACACAAATACAGTCATAATGGACGCAACACAGACTCAGCCTCTGGCCGACCGATCGACCAACACCCACCTCAACAACGAGAAGCTCAACGACCTCAAGAATGCCCCAGCCAACATGAACTCGATGGAATACCATCGCCAGGTCCTGCAGGGCAAGATTGACAGCGGAGACAAGTGAGTTATTCATCCTAGTATTGCTATAATGAGTCCGAGACTAATGACGGACAGAGCCCAAGCATCTTATGTTTCTCCTTCAGATGAGCTGATGAGCCCATGCACGAAGAAATTGAGTGACCTCAAGGGAAAGCGATTCAAGAAGTATGTCCTTTATCTAATTCCATTCCCTTGTTGAAATCTATTTGATGATTTGGTATTAATATGTTTGTTTCTACAGCGTCGGAAAGCCTCAGTCTCTGTTTGCAAAACTGGGCAAGAAGAACTTTGAAGCCTCGAGTGCGGAACAAGCCAACTCTCACGCAGATGGACAATAAGAAACAAACATCTGGAATGGGATATAGATTTATGCGATAGGACTTATACTCTTGACTGATGTCTGGATATTTCCGATCCTGCGCTGGTCGCTGTGTGAGGATTTTTTTCTCGTCGACAGGCAGGAAGAGTGTCTGATTCCATCCATCGCATATCCCTCTTTCCTGTGGGCAGCGCCCTTCGCAACGTTTATTGTCTATTGTCTTTAACTGATGATGAGGTTTTGGCTTTTTTCTTCTCTTTCGCTTTCTTTTATTTTCTTCTACTATCTCGGTTTCTGGATTCTTATGGACCTTTTCTGCTTTGCATGCGATGGTAATGAAATGGGGTTAATGGGTTTATAGAGGAACTGGGAAATGAATTGTTTTGTTTTATCGGTCTGGTTGGGATGTTATTTTGCTTGGGAAATTGAACTTGAATCATGAAAATGATGGAAAACCTGATATGCCCTTTTTTCTTTCTTTCTTTTTGTATTCTTGATTCTTTTGGCTTCATGATGTGTTGTATATTGGATACTTAATCGGTAACCCCGTTGCCTTGGTGCGAATTCCATGACTTTTTCTCACCACTTTTTATCAATTGTTATCTTCATTCTGATAAATCTACTCTATTTATTTAACTTACTTTGAAACCAAAATTAATAATTAATCATCCTCGTTGATGCTGGAAATACATTCCCAGTCCTTCAGCCGAGCGCAACCTCGGCTTCTTCTCCACACCAGCTTCGCTTCTTTCTCCGCAATCCAGCGTCTCATACGATCTTGACGACTATTTATCCTCCACCATCCCTCCTCTTTCTCATCTCTTATCATCCCACAGGTTGGTTTTGATAATTATCCTCCCAAAATATCATTGACCATACCATCATGTCCGCATCTGCAAGAATCCCCCCCATCGCTCAGCCGTTCGTCAGCGACCGGGCCAAGCGAACACTCGACCTGGTATGACACCTCCCCTCTCCCTTCTCCCCCCTCATTACAAAGGCCTCGACTAACATCCAATCCAATTTCTAGGTCGAAGAATTCGTCGAAAAAGAATGTGTCCCCGCCGAAGGCCTCTTCCAGGCCCAACTAGGCGAAGGCGAGAAACGATGGAAGACCACCCCCGCCGTGATTGAGGAGCTGAAAGTCAAGGCCCAGCGTCTGGGTCTGTGGAATATGTTCCTGCCCAAGAACCACTTCAAGCAGGGTGCTGGATTCAGTAATCTGGAATATGGGTTGATGGCGGAGTATTTGGGCAAGAGTAAGCTTGCTTCTGAGGTTGGTTTTCACTACTCCCATGGTGACGATGTGACGGTGAGGATGCTGATGATGATGGATAGGCTACGAATAACGCCGCCCCCGATACGGGTAACATGGAGGTTTTGGCCAAGTATGGCAATGAAGCGCAGAAGCAGCAATGGCTTGTGCCGTTGTTGGAGGGAAAGATCCGTTCGGCTTTCCTTATGACGGAGCCCGATGTGGCGTCGAGTGATGCTACGAATATTCAGTTGAATATCCGTCGGGAAGGAGATGAATATATCCTTAATGGCTCTGTATGTTTCATCCACCCTTTTCTATATGTATCAAACTAACAGGACTAGAAATGGTGGTCTTCTGGTGCTGGTGACCCCCGCTGTCAGATCTATCTCGTCATGGGCAAGTCGGATCCCTCCAACCGTGATACCTACAAGCAACAATCCGTCATTCTCGTTCCCGCCAACACCCCCGGCGTCACTGTCCACCGCATGCTGTCAGTGTACGGATACGATGACGCCCCCCACGGCCACGGCCACATCACCTTCACTAACGTCCACGTCCCCGTCTCCGCCATGGTCCTAGGCGAAGGCCGCGGTTTCGAAATCATCCAGGGTCGTCTGGGTCCCGGCCGAATCCACCACGCCATGCGCACCATCGGTGCCGCCGAGAAGGCAATCGAGTGGCTCATCGCCCGTGTCAACGACGAGCGGAAGCAGACCTTCGGCCGCAGTCTGTCCTCGCACGGTGTCATCCTCGAATGGATCGCCAAATCGCGCATCGAAATCGACGCGGCCCGTCTCATCGTCCTGAACGCCGCTATCAAGATCGACCAGGGCGACGCCAAGTCCGCTCTGAAGGAAATCGCCCAGGCCAAGGTCCTTGTGCCCCAGACTGCTCTTACCATCATCGACCGCGCTGTCCAGGCTTATGGTGCCGCCGGTGTCTGCCAGGATACGCCCCTGGCTAACCTGTGGGCTATGATCCGAACTCTCCGTATCGCTGATGGTCCTGATGAGGTCCACCTCCAGCAACTCGGACGGAGAGAGAACAAGGCCCGCAAGGACCCTGTTACCGCAAAGTTGAACTGGCAGCGTGATCAGACTGACCGCTTGCTTACGGCTAGTGGGTTCAAGGCTAAGAGCCATTTGTGATTTCATAACGAAGATGGGATATATTTTATATAGTTAAGAGATATCAATCATAACCAAACATACATTGGGAATTGGAAATGTTCACTAGATACACAACAAGTGCAACAAACCTGTACAACACGGCTACTTGGTATACAACTGACATTCAAAATTCAACGTATGCACTTGATTCAAATCATTAACACCATATCTATGAATGAGATCCCCAACATGAAACCATGACATCAATGAAAATATAACCCATACTTTTATGAGTACCAACGGAACTCGAAACTTCATACCCAAAACCTCATGAGTCCTTCATAACCTGCCCCCTCGGAAAGAAAGGGCAGCTCTACACTCGCCAGCGAGTCATGAGCGAGCGAGCGAGAGAGATCAAAGAAAAAAAAATAAAAAAGAATTATCTAGTAATCGTCGTCCTCGCCTGCCCTACGCTCCTTCTTGGCCTTCTTCTTGTTGGCCTTGAAATGCTTCTTGGTGTTGGGTCGCACTTCGGAAACGTCCACGCCTCGATCCAACGCGACCATTAGTCTTTCCTTGCGTCCGGTCAGGTTTGTCCGGATCTGTTGTCCTTGTTCCGTGTACTGGGAGTTGAAGGGCATCGTCATGCGGCCGGCAGACATTTTGGATCCAGGTCCGAAGAAGCCGGTGTCCAGATTCCGAGATCGGGCACCCAATTCCGCAGGGCGCTGCTTGACAGGGGGCAGCGATCCAAGGGCGGGATCGAGATCGGCATTTTCGGGGTCTTCTTGGGCAGCTTTGGCGAGAATCTCTTGTCGTCGCGTTGGAAGATGGGCGACATCGTAGAGTTCTTCGTTGAACACCAAGGGATCGATGGGGTCCTGGCCCTCAGGTGTAGGTGGTGGGTGGCAGAAAAGTAGTTTACCATTGACATAGTCCTTCAAGACATATCTGGCTGCTCTGGACTCATCAGGCTGTCCTTGACCGGTAGTAGCGAAACCACGAGCTCTGGCATAGGCTCGCAAGAGTTCATAGGCAGTTGGAACACCAGTACCGCCCTCTTCGATGGGCCGGGTGTTGATCTTCACACCGTAAACATTTTCCACAAAGTTTCTTGGGATACGCTGAGCAACCAGTCCGGCAGGGCCGATGAATTCACGCTGTTGGTCGATGGGCAGCACACCGTTGACAACGAGTTCAGCCTTGGTCGAGGCAAAGTTAGGGAACACCAAACCGGGGCAATCGCAAAGCATGATCTTAGGAGACAGGTTGAGCGTTTGGAAATGCTTGGTCTTTCCTGGTGTTGCGGACACGGAGACCTTCTTGGCTCCAAGAAGGGCGTTGATTGTGCTAGACTTTCCGACGTTGGGGTAACCAACGAGACCGATGACGGTCCTTTGCTTGGGCTTTTGGTCTGGGTTATCGCTCTGAGGAAGAGTTTCAGGCGTGTTGGCGAGGAAGAGCTCTTCCAGCTCGTCCGTATCGAGAATCTCTGTTCTCCGAGATTTGCTGGCACCGGCAAGATCATCGCCTCTATCTTCACCTTGATCCTCTTCAGTCGCCGGCTGTTTGCCCTTCGCATCCTGGATACCCATTGTCTTGGTTGCATCAGCCAGTCTTTCCTCGCTGTCACTACCAGCCTGGTCTGCCTCCAACTGGCGCGCCTCATTTCGGTCCTTGGCCAAGTGAGCCGAAAAGAACCGGTAATCGATGCCTTGTCGCTCGAAGTAGTCCGCCCACGACTCTCTTTGCTTCTCAGTCAACATATCGGCCTTGTTGACAAGCAACAAATTGGCCTTCTTGGGATCGATTTCCTTGACGTAGATGTCGAGATCCTCACAGCGGAACAGCAACGGGTTTCGGGCATCGACAATTTGTACAACGAGGTCAGAACGTTCAATGACACGCCAAAGCTGTCTCCACACTTCCAAGTTTCGTTCAAAGGGGGTCATCAGAAGGTCATTGGTTTCCTGAAGCTCAGCCAGACCTCTCCGCCATTCCAAGAGACTCTGTCGTTCCATCACGTCCAACTCCGCCGGTGTCGTTGTCTTATCCCACTTGGGTCTTCTCGGAACGGTCAAACGGGCCTTGTTCTTCTGTTGCTTCTTGACAGCCGATCTCTCCTCGGAGGCTGATAGGAGGTAGGGGTTCTTCTGGTCCGCATGGATGATCTTGACGTTGTTGATCTTCTCGGCCGTGAAGTCGGTGCCTGCAAGCTCTGCGGTGCTCAGGAATTCATCGAGGGCGGCCTGTTCCGTAATACTGCGCATCTTCACCCACGAAGCCTCCTTAGCACCATTGGTGACGTACATCTCACCATTCATGTCTTTACGGGCCACGGAATTATTGTGCGAGACTTTCTTCTGGTTTGACGCTTTGCCTTTGCCAAACCGGTCCTTCATGAGGCTGTTACCCAGCCCCACGGAGTTTTTGGATTTTGCGAGAACCATGTTGGCGGTGACTGTATATCTTCGCTTTCAGTCTTTGTTCCGCCTGTAGACGAGTGATGATGTGAAGAAAGAAGAAGGGTCGAAAACACACGATCGGAGGCGAGGGAAGAATTATTATTAATTTTGATCGAAAAAAAACCCCGCGCGGATAAGATAAGAGGATGAGTCAGCAATGCTGTCACAACTTGTTTTCTCTTCGAATAATATGCATATAATTCTGAAATCGAATATGAGGCCCTTTCTATGATTTGATCAAAAATAAAAGCAATACCTTGTAGAAAATTCGTAGAAACAAGCAGAATCGATCGACCTTGTGGGCAAACAATGGCGATAAGATCACGTGATGTCATATCATCCCACTTTTTTTTCTCTTCGAAAAATGACCAGAAAAAGAAAATTCATTGCAGACTGAAAGTCGACTTTCCGGACAGCTGGGAATTTACTGCAGGTTAAACAAATTTCCTGTATTACTATCGACAAAATGCCTCCGAAACAGTGGATGTACGTTTAAGGCCAGAGAATTCGCATCAATATCTTATGTCTCGATAACTAACCCGCTGCGCACACAGTGACAAGAAAAATGCGACTACATACCAGCTATTCCACCGATCTCAGCATGACCCGCTGATTAACGATCCTGAGGCCGAAGATCGTGTCCTACACGCAGTCTATGGCCCCCCTATCCCCAGTTCTGAGGCTTCGAAGCGATCCAAGAACCTTTCCGACCTCAGCAATGAATTTGGAAACAAGGCCGTCCGAAAAAACGAGGGTGAAGCCGCCAACTATGGCGTCTACTACGATGACACCAAATATGACTACATGCAGCACTTGCGTGAACTGGGAACCGGAGGTGGAGATGCGCACTTTGTGGAAGCAAACGCAAAGGGCAAGGCGAAGGGCAAAGGAATGAAGCTGGAGGATGCCCTGAGACAAGCGACCCTGGACGACTCGAGAAGCGAATTTGGCGACAGCATGTACGGATCCCAATATGGCGATATGCGCTCGACAACTACTTCGTATAGCCGGAAACCGACGTACCAAGATCAACAAAACGTACCCGATGCAATTGCAGGATTCCAGCCCAACATGGACCCCCGTCTCCGTGAAGCTCTTGAGGCTCTCGAAGACGAGGAGTTTGTTGATGAAGATGGGGGCGAAGATGTTTTTGGCGAGTTGACCAAAAATGCGGAGGAGATGGACAGCGGCGACTGGGAGGATACATTATTCGACCAAGAAGACGAGGATGATGATGGATGGGAGTCGGATGCAACAGAGAAGGCACCTGTGCAGACAGATACCACAGATGCAAAGGCAAATGGAAAGGGCGCCCCGGATTTGGCACCTGGTGAACTTCCTGGCCATGACGAACCTGCCCCAGACTTGCACCCAGAGGACCAGGGTTGGATGCGTGAGTTTGCCAAGTTCAAGAAGGACGGAAAAGCCCAGGCACAGCCGGCTGCCACCCCAAGTATCGCCCCATCGGAGCAGCGCAGCACTCTTGCATCCACTGTCTTCACGGAAGGTGGCACAGCAATCCGAAGAAAGAAGCGCAAGGGTGCAATGACCAACCCCTCCGCGTACTCCATGAGCTCTTCGGCTTTGGCCAGAACTGATGGTCATCGACTTCTCGACGACCGTTTTGACAAGGTGGAGGCACTATACGCCCTCGATGAAGAAGACGAAGAGTACGACGACAACATGTCCATGGTTAGTGGCATGACTGGTATGACCGGCATGACGGACATGTCGACTGCTTCATCCCAGGCACCCAGTCTTGTTGACGCCAACGGAACCGCGGTGCAACCGCGCCACAACTTCAACAACATCATGGATGACTTCCTCTCCGGATGGGATGACAACACCAGCGCTCAGGCGAAGCGAAAGGGTGCCAAGGCTAAGCGTGGCAAGAACGGTAACGAGGCAATTGGAATTAGAATGCTGGATGAGGTCCGGCAGGGTCTGGGTGCTCCGAGGCTGTCTTCCAAAAGAGTCCCTGGCAAGGTATAGATTCAACGAACTGCAATGACATGATATCAATTACTGGCAGGAAAATGGGGCTAGGCGTCTGGGTTCTTTTCTTTTCTTATGCTATGTGTTTGTCTTTCGGTATGAGCATAAAAGTATATTTCTTTTATCTATGTGGAGTTTTGACATAGCCATCAATGATAGAACATGGTATATACTTTCTATACAATTTTAACAAGTAGACTGCGATGCGGACGTAGCATCGATTCTATATAGATTCCTGTATACAATTATCGTCACTTATTACATGGGGGTATTACAAAATTCGGTCTATTTAAACAAAATGCAAATGTTGTTACAGCGCACCACCGACCTTTTCCACAATCCACATGGCCAACCGCACATTCCAGCCTACTCGTCTTTCGGTCCGTCTCAGATCCTCTCTTGAGATGGCTTTTGCGTCCTTTTGAAGCAATTCAGTCTCAGCACCCAGCTTCTTTTTCAACGTTTCATCATTGGTAACAACCAACGCACCAGCCTCTAGGTCAAGACTGTAGCTACGCTTGGTGTAGTTGCTGCTTCCGACGAATGTCAAGCTAGGATGCTCCTCCTTTGGCAAAGTGATCCATAAGCCCTTCGCATGATAAGTCCACCCTTCCGGTTCCCCAACGGTTCCACGTCGCCATTCTTTGAGCTGAATTGAGTCGGTTCTTTGTGCTTGCGCTACCCGATCAAGAAACCGGGCGGAGAGGTGTGTATAAGCAGCAGGGAGCATGCCTGAGATGCCAGCAGAGCCGAAAAACCCATTAGCCCAAGGCGAAGCGGTAAGTACTGTGCCCCGGGTGGTGGATGAGGTATGAGAAGCAGATGTGCTTTCGATTAAGAGAGAAGACAGGACAGGGTGCATGTTGAAATAACCGGCCGTGAAGAGCCAGCGAGCACCGGAAAACGCAGATGAGCCTGAAAGTAGGCGAAGGATAGTAGTGACGGCCGGATATTCGGTGGACGTATCTGGTTTCAATAATGGCGTGAATTGTGCAATGGGGTATACATATGTTTGACTTGAAGATGTGGATTCAATAGCGGGTTTGTTATCGGCTGGCTGGACCAGTGGGTTCAATACTGTGGACGAATGGGCGATAAAGTTCTCAGGATTCTCCAGAGGTGAAGGCGCACCATTAGATGTCGGCCAGTCCATGAGATATCCTGACGCGTTGTGTGGATCGGGTAGGATCTGGAAGCTAAGACTGCAAACCGCGTGATGGATGCTGGCATAGTAATCGGCAAGTTCTTGGGATTTGAAAACATGATACCTATCCACACGATTTGTGAAGTAATCACTGGATAGATTTGCCCTGCAAAGAAAAAATAATCAGCCTATGACTCTATATTCAATCAAGCAATCCGTACCCAGAAAGTATGATCTCATCATCAACACCATAGAGCTTCATATGTTGAAGACCCCAGCCCTCGTTGATTCTTCGGGGAATCCATTTCTTCCTCAACCCAGTGAGATTGGGTGTATGAAACATCCGAATTTCCACACGATCCGATCCATGCTCCGTGATCAACGACGATAGAAGGGAAGCGCAGGATGGGTCGGGGGTTTCTCGAGTCCCTCTCAAAGCGTCTGTAAGGATGGATACTTTGAGTTCGGGGTTCTCCCGAAGAGCCTGATCCAGAGTCTGAACGAGTTCATATTCCGATTTGCCTATGTACAACGTAGAAAGGTAGACGCGTCGTCGAGCCTTGCGGATTTTATCCTATACACCCTTATTTAGTCCAAACATGCCTTACTCCAGCTGAGCTCATCTCTCACCTTCAATGTGGTGTAGAATGAGGCGGGTGAATCCAGAATCGTAATCTTTGACGCAGGAATCTCAAACCGGGGAGCAATTCGATCCAGCTCCACGGTGATTCCGCCCAATGGCGAAGCTGTCGAGGCTGCAGCCGTACTCGAAGGACTGGTATAGGCGGAGAATTTGCGATCATAGAGCTTCCTCCGAGCAATAGGCCTGCTCCCGGCACACCGAAGCGTCTGGCCACCAATGCGTTTAAACATCATGGCAGTCTCTGAGTCTGTCTAGAACGACAGATCGCCCTTCAATTGAGCCGAAAAATCCCCAATTAATTGCTCGACGAACCTCAGCTCTCGTTGAGAAATCATCGCCCGCCGGTTGGCCGCGGGTGGTGCAAACACCGCAAACACAAATTGCGCTAGTCCGCATTGAGCGGCTCTGCACTTCATTGCCCGCTTCGAGATGGACGGACGACGTTCAGCATTTCCAGGCTGACGACAAGCTCACCACTTGCCTATCGCCCAAGATGTCGACCATTCTTCGGACGCTGCGGAACCTGCGCAGAATCGGACTCAAGGTTGGTTTTTGCAGGAACTCTGGTGCATATGCGCGAACTTGTCTGCTAACAACCCTTTATAGGATTATGGCCACCAGTTGCACGTACGTATTCAGAAGGAGGGAAAGATGAATTGGACCAATTGATTCCTATGGATACTGACTATGCGTTCCTGTTTCTGGAATACAGTACATCGGTAAGGCTTCTCTGATATTGCTTGGTTTTGGCCATTGACTGACCCCGTTGTGCTTGCAGGTGATACCAAAGCTGGTACCTTGATTGGCACCGATCGATACGGCAACAAGTACTTCGAGAACATGGAGGAGGAGCTTCCCCGTAAGCTAATATGATTCTGGATACTGAGACCTAGCCGGAAGAAACTAATGGCTGGTTTAGTCCGAACACGATGGATCGACTACAAGGAAGACCAATACGACCCTTCGCAGATTGAGCCTGGCTGGTGAGATATGCATGTTGCCCTTAGGTATTGAATTTTTCGGTTAATTATGTTGTCTTGTTTAGGCACGCCTGGATCTCCTACTTGGTGGATGCTCCTCCCACCGCAGACAAGATCATGCAGACCGGTGTTCGCACCTGGGAGTTGCCCGAGCACAGGCCCACCATGACCCTCACCCGTGGTGCCTTCAAGACCTACTCGACGTGAGTTTTCAACTTCCCTACTCTCCTGTTCATCGTTTACCCCGACCAAAGGTTCCGGGTGAGTGCTTATTCTAATGCTGATGCCATCTTCCAATAAAGCGTCAAGCCCAAGTACTCTGCTTGGAACCCCGTCGCAGCTCCGCGGTAAATCAGGTATTGCTTAGCAAGAAAATCTACCTTTTTTGTTCCAGAGCTTTGGCTTTTGTTTCCTCGGACTCTCCACAATCGGTTTAATTGTGGATGTGTAAATAAAGATGTGTTATTGGTAGTTTGATTTTATAAGGTTGTTCACAGTAAACCCATTCAATGCTTTATTCTTTACATATTTCTTTCTGTCTATTAGTGTCTTGTTTGTGTACAAGCAATCTAGTTACTATTAAAATTTGGCTATATCAACAAGGTATCACATCAGGTCCAGAGATACAAAAGCAGACCTTACAGCAGCTAGATACAAGAAAATGACCAATAAAATTGCCCATATTAGAGAACATATACACCGGAGCCAATATTAGACCAATGGCGAATTGGGCGTCGATCTTCGAGCTCGATGCACCACCATAGAACCTCTTTCAACTTTCCGATCTGCCCTCCAGCCTCATATGCTCTGGAGAGTGCATACCAAGCCTCGGAGTTGTCCCAAGAGCTGCCACGCTTTGTTAAGGTGGATAAAAGACCGAATGCACGATCACGAGCAGCGAGTCGGTTGAGGTACTTGGGTTCTTCTTCTTTGAATACAGGTGGTGTGCCTGTAGCTCGCTTTGTCTCATCGACACCCGACTTCTCCGCATGGTTTTCTTGGTTTTGTTTTGAGTTCGTGTTCTTTTTCTGTGGAGTTGATAGCAAAGACAGCGTGGAAATGTCGAAATCAACTTCACAAGGTGGAGAGTCCGCTGTAAATTTCTGATCCCATATATCCAGGAGTAAGCTAGCCAACCCAATTGTGGCTTTCGGATGATCAGGATAATGAATTAATGCTCGCTCGAAACGCTCCATTGCTTCTCGAGGGCGTGATTGAGCCTTTGACAATTGTGCCTGTTCAGCATAGTAGTCTGCCCAGAGCTCTTCAGAGCTCTTTGCAGTGCCCCAGCTCCGTTCGCTGAACAACTTGGCAGACGAATCCTGAGCTGCAACAAGAGCCTCAATGCGTGTAACCTGCTTGAAAGCTTCCTCGCACGCTTCATTTGCGTCCTCAAATAGTGACGCACGTCGATAAAGTCCCGCAACGAGAAGCCAGACTTTGATAAGGATGCCGAGAGCATGCTTCTGGGCCTGTGCAATCGGAAATTTGACGACCGCGTTTGTGGGCGAGTCAAACCTGTATGATATAGGAAGCCGAACGTCTTGTTCAGGTGGCTGCTTCTCATGGCCAACTGGAGGCGGTACTTTGTTGTATTTGACGTTGTGAGCCATAGGCCGCAGCGGTTGCTTGCCGTCCTGTGCTTGTTGGGACTCAGCACCCGACACTGCAAGGCCAACCATATCCTGAGCCGTTGTTTCGTCTTTGCTTGTTTGATCTAGCGTTTTCGTGCCATTCGCGTCGGTGGTTGATGGAACAGGGGGAATACACCCATCGCCTTGGGCCGTAACAGCATCAGATTTCCTGAGGGTACTGCTACGCTTTCGCAGTCTCTGCCGCGTCGACTCCGATCTTGCCACGGGATGTGAACCTTCATTGGCGAGCTTTTTATCTTCGTCTGTGACCTGGATAGCAGGCGCAGCATCTGAAATAAAGGGGTGGCCCGCTTGGTTTACAGAATCGGCCTGATTTCCATCGATAGCAGATTCCACCTTTCGCTCTGGAGCACGAGGGCCTCGATTTCGCCCGAATATACTGCCGCGGAAGCTTCTCACTGTGCCAGCAGAACTTTGTGGTGGGACAAGGTGTTCTGTCTTGGTATTCTTTTCATTCACATTCCCACTTTCGAGCTCCAAGTTTTGAAAAAGGGTAGCAAAAAGGCTGAGCAGTTGGTCGCTGTGGTTAACAGCGGCCTCCGGGCCCTCCAAGACCTCAACAAAGGCGAGTTGTGTCATGCGCGTCTCAATTATACGCTCTTTCTCACGGCCTCGCAATTGATCAATTAATGCGTGTTTCAGACCGTTGGCAGTAGATTGCTCATGGTCTTGCGGCTGTCTGTGAGAACCCTTGTCACCGTGGTTGAGCGAAGCAACAGCACTGGGGAATTGTTCGAATGCAGCTTCGCAAGAACGTTCAGCAATGCCGAAGTCCTGTTTTGCGCTCAGTAGAAGGGCGAGTAAATGCCATAGAGCGACAAGATCTCTTTCTTTCACAAGATTGGCTTGCGTAGGGGTAGGATGGCTATTCGATGTCAGCGCTGACTTGACATAGTCAATTGCACCATCCAGGTCCCGATCCTCAGCTAGAAGGAGAGAAAGCGTGTACAAGGACGAATAATTGTACTCGTCCCCAAGCTCCGGTGCAAGACTTTTCTCCAAATATTCGATAGCTTCAGCCCGTATGTCATCCCGTTCTTCGTTCACGGGTGTCCAGTAGGCCCAGTTGGCAAGTCCGACACCGATGGCCCTGTATGCTAGAGCAGTGACGGATGGAGACACAGTATCAGAGTATGACGAGCTTGCATCCTCCTGCGATACCATAGCCTTGTCATTTTCCTGGTCGTTTGCATCGACCTGCGTATGCTTGCCTAAGAACCTCTTGATGAGTACTGTCAAGTCTCTTGCTTTTTCAGCCCCCTTTTCTGGGCCAAAGCAGCACAGCATGGTGACACCTTCAGAGAGAGTTTGCAGCAGCCGTCCATCGTTCTCTAATTCCCCTGACTCGGCTCCCTTCTCCGCCCTTGCTTTTGCGCCCGTGACAATTTCAATATAGGCATCGAGGGCTTTGAGAGCGAGATCAAAATCTGCCAATGCCGAATGGACATGGAAAAGACGCCTAAGAATCAAGTGAGAGTGGTATGTCTTTGTTGCGGCCTTGTAAAGAATCTGAAGATAAAACTTATTAGCGCAACACAAGGAGTCACGGCACTATCCCCGAGCACTCACATCAAGCACGTTTCGGCCCACTGCGTTTTGACCACCTTCGCCGAGGTCCTCGTCACGCCATTGCGGCCCGCAGAGGACTTCCCAGTTCTGGATTACTTGTTCAACCCAATCTTCAATATCTGAGTTGAGGGACTCTGCTTTTGGGAACTTCACTTCACGTAGAAGGCTGCTCTCACAGACTGATTCCACACGGCGTAGTTCACTGGCCAGCTGTGGGCGCTCTGAACCACCAGTCGGAGAGACATACGTCAACCCATACTGCAAAATAGTTGTCAAGAGGTCATAGTATCCTTTCCAGATAGCGGACTTAGAAGCAGGTTCTGCAATATTATCACTTTGCGCTCCGTTTGGGGAAACCCATCCTTTCACGTTCGGATGTGCAGACCACAACCTGAAGAATTTCAATGCATTCTCCACACGCTCATCGTCACCGTGCATGCAAGCTTCGTCGCCGGATAGCAGAGCGCCCTGTGCCAATAACTTTTCAGACCAGTGTGAAAGCTGGGGGTTGTTCAGCGACGCTTGGCTGTGACTGCTCAGCCATGGCATAAGCGACTTGAACGTTTGCAAGGCGTCGTCCAATCCAGAGGCCATGGATTGTGCAGTACCTACTCCGTAATTAATACACATCCAGAGCTCAAGCCTAGGGACCACATACCCTTTATATAACAGCCCTTCACCAGGCAAACCTCAGTCCACGGGGACAACTCTTGGCCATCGTCCGAGAGGTTGCTCACTGTCGCCCCAAAGTCTTTAGGTAGCCGGGCTACTGCCAGCCCCGGCTCATTAAGTGTCCAATGAACCCATCCCAGACAGACTTGTGCTTGAAATACCTCTTGCGGGGACCCGTCTGCTTTCTCAATCGTGGACAGGAGCGAGGGTATCAGTTCTGATAGGTTGGATGTGGAAGGAGACGACGGTTGAACGTTTGAGCGTTTGCGAACATGGGCGGCGACTTGGGACTCTACATTTACGGTGTCGAGGAAGCCTATGATGAAATGTCTTGATTAGCTTCGGTGTCTAGCAGTCAGCGAGCAAAGAGGGGCCGGAGAATACATGTCTTCTGAGACGCATGCTTGGTCACCTTTCGGATCAGTTCAGGAATTTCATCCCACTTGTCCTGGCAGCGTGCATTATCCAAGGCAGCTATATAGCGATGCCCCTTATCGAGGTCTCTACCCTACGGCAAGTGTCAATGAATGCTGACGCTCATGCTGGGGGGTCTGGGGGACACGTAGCCGTGCTCCTGGTAACGAAAAGAAGGGGGAGTTAAGACTCACAGCCATTGTTTGGGGGATGGTCAGGAACGTTGCAAATCTACAAATTGGGGGGCCGTAGGGAAACCGTCCATAACTAATGCCCACCCCGAGGCTCAAGCGCAGTAATTAATGAAGCTGACGGTCAGCATTACTCCTGCCCAAGAACCGGTTGGTGATCACTTCTTGTCCAGGGGAGACAGTGAGACCCGCTCAGGTTCCAATTCCGCCTGGTGTAACTTATCGGTACCGTACCGTACCGAGGCTTCACGTGGTCCAAGCTTTTCTGCCAGGAAAAAAAGTTCCATCGTTTCTAAATTTTTGGTGATAGGCACCAGAGCGAGCGTTGCGAAAAGACTTTTCTTCTAGTTAATTGGTGTTTGCAAAGATGACATCAACAACTTTGCGTGCGGTCACGCATCGATTGACCACCACGCCTGTCCAGCAATTGCCTCAAATTGCTTCGTTTCTTGCGACATCATTGAGCGACTGCGGGGAGCTTCTGTCTGCGCCTCTGAATCAGAAGTCGGGCAAATCTGAGTCGGATAATGCAGTCCAAGTCCATAAGCTCAAGACTCGTCTCTCGAGCCTGCTGCAGGACAGGACTTTTGAGGGACGATGGACCGCCGTGGTTCTCGTGAAGGCAACTGTCGAAGCTGGTCAATGGGAGGTTCTGCGTGGTTGCGAACCTTTGGTTCGTAACTTGATTAGCATTCTGGCTGTGAGTAACTATTCCAAATTATATGGGAAGTTTGCGCATGTTCGAATCAGTCACTGACCACGTAATGCCTGTAGAAACCTGATCCTGCTTCCACGAAGAAAATGTGTATTATCACCTTAACTCGCATTTTCCACCTCACCTACCAGTATCCGACACTTGTGAGAGAGATAACGACCCCATCTATGCCAGGATTTATCACCTCTGCCTTGAACTTGGTCTCGGTCAAACCATCTTCTGAGCCAACAAGGAAACTGAAGCCGAATACGCCGTTCTTGGGAACCGTGCTCCATGCGTTCGTGGAGCTGATCGCTAGGCATCCTACGATCTTCCGCCCATTCTCTGCGCAATTGCACAGTTTGCTCCAGGCTATCATTGCCTCGAAGAAATCCGCATCCATTCCTGAGCCCGTGGTGGATCTGGCCGAGCAGGTATTTATCGCTCTTCACAATTGCGCCCCGAAGAATACTTCTGGAGAAGAATGGAGGAACGCAAGCCGCTTGGTACTTTCTTCTATTCATAGAACGTCGGACTACGTCTTCAGAGCGGTCGTAGAGCAGTGGGAATCCGTCGATGTAAACCTACGACATGCTACGACACCGCAGAACTACAGCCAGGAAGTGGGTGATGATGGGCCAGACCCCTTGGGCCTTGCTGGCTGGCATGGAATTCACTCTGGTGTGGATAGATTGATCACACTTTTGCGACTGCTGTCTGGCTTCCTGTCCAACCCAACAGCTTCTACCGTCACCATTCCCGTCGGTCACATTCTAGATTTGACTTCACGACTAACCTCGGTCATCGCACCCTCTGACGGGGGAAATGCTCAGAACAACTTACAGATTGGCCGGGAGGAGAGAGATAGCTTATGGGCCGAATTACCTCGTATCCACACGGCTTGCATGGAACTCCTTTTGGATTTGATCAACGCCCTCGAAACAAGCATGATTCCAGTTGCGCAGACGATCTTGGAGCAAACACTTTGGGTCTTCCGCGCGGAGAAATTCAGCAAGGACATCCGCAGTTCCACATATGATGTGATACGCGCTTTGTTCTCATTGATTGGACCATCCATGACGAAACAAAATGTATCCTCATTGACAGACGTGTTCCGCTCTTGTTGCAGTGATATCTTGCCACCAGCTGGAGATCAAGCTCCCGCAGAAGCATCATCCGATTCCAAGGGAAAGTCAAAGGGGAACCAGGCCACCGTAAATGCGGACTCGTTCTTGAACACTGGATCCAAACAAAATCGTCAAATAAAGCAATCTGCCTCTTTCCCCGGCCTCAAGCGGGCTGCATCTGAGCTCTTGCCTGCTACGCTCACTCTTTTACCCATCGAATATCTCTCGCCATCAGTTCGCGCAGAAATTGACCGGACAATCATCCTGACCGCTGACAAGAATGCAATGTTTGCCAGCGTTCTTAACCCTGTTCCGGCGATGAAGGGCCGTGGAGTTGGTTCTAGCATCATGCCATTCTTGGCCCGAAGCTATGCAAGCGAGATGGAAGTGGAGGGTCTCATCAGACCTAGAATGCCGGTATTGATGAATGTCCCCAACATGAATGGATACGTCAATATGGAAGAGGAAGAGGAAGAGGAAGAAGAGGAAGAGGTGGCCCAGCCTACTCACCACAGTACCTCTGGAAGCACCGGTTTCCTGAAGCCCTCTGCCCCTGTTGTTCTCAACAACCCAGTGAGAGAGACTGATTCTGTCAAAGAGCAAACTCAGACTCTTCCTCTCAACAAGCGAACCTATGCAGAGGAAACCAACACAAACGTTTCTACCATATCGCCGATCACAAAAAAAGACGACGTTCAGACCAAGAAGGCACGTTTCGAGAAAGATACCCCTATTGCTCCTAGTCAACCTTCCCTCGAAAGGGCATCTCCGGCTTCCTTTACAGGCACGGCAGCCATTCCTGTTGAGCAATCTTCAGCTGCAGTTAGCCCTGCCCCTGTTCCTTTCCAGGCTGCATCTCAACCAACCCCATCAGCTTCACACGCGGTTGCAGAGGAAGAAGAGGAAAGTGGCGATGAGATGCCTACGCTGAATATGGATTCGGATACTGATGATTCGGACGAGGAAGATGTCACGATGGACGATTGATATATATAGTCTATTTCTAAATTACCCAAAAGTCTAGAAAATGTACTAATCTAAACGCTTTCGCTATGCCCTCTAAAGAACCCAAAAACGTGCCCGGCAAATACCGTAATTCCAATCCATATGTATATAGTCGCAAAATCACAAAAGTCGCACTCCACGCTGCCACCAGGAGCCATCACCTCCACTCCATGAACGGAACCAAGGCTCTTTCCAGCACCACCATCCCTCGCCCTCAGCCCCGAGCCCTAACCCACGAAGAGGGCTTACTGGTATGGGCTCTGTGAGCCAAAGGCCGCCTCGTGCGAAGTCGTCCGCTACGAAAGGGCACGACACGAACAACCAACAGAACACAAATGCGGCATTGACGCTTCGTCGTAGCCACAGTGGAGTATTATTGGGAGGGAGCATTGGCGTTATGAAAGTGGTCTGGATTGTAACCCCCACAGCTTGTAGAAAGAAAAAGAGAAATGGGCCAGACAGTGGCCTGGTGTCTACCACTTGAGTATAGCTCCCGCACCCATGGATTAAACCACTAAGGCAAAAGGCGGTAAACACTACTATAGTGCGTTTCACGACAGGATTTCTTGCCAGCTTGGATGGTAAGAAAGACACCAGCCAGTGACCCGTTGATGTAAACCCGAAGCGGAAAACCTGATGCCACCAGCGGCTCCAGCAGCCAGTTAGGCCTTCGTCGAGGATAGTTGTAAGAAAGGGTCCAAATGGATAAGCGTAAAGCCAGGGGGCATCAAGAGGGACCGATGTGAGTGCACGGGATGCATTGGGGAAAGCAAGAGACAGCCCCAGAAATATGATGGGATTGAATGCGGTTGCATAGGCCAAAGCAGCGTAGACACCAACACCTGTGAGGGCCAGACGGTACAAGCGAACGAGGATGGAAGACGCAGCAAAGTAGCTGAAGGGGAACGGCGGTGGAGGGGAGGGAGATACTACAAGCCAGAAGTATGGGTCTCGCATCATGAGAATTTTCACGAGATCGAGAAATAGATACGACTTGAGCAAGGTGGCGAATGCTTTCCGCAATTGTGTTCTGGCATCTGGAAACGCAGAATGGCCCTCTTTACATGATGAGCCCTCAGAGCCTAGCTGGGCCTTGACGGATGGAGGCAGAGGCCCGATGGTAGAAATGCGCCAGTTCCATTCGGGCCCTCTCATGTTGCATATCAATCCCATTACCCAATTGAGGCGATGCGACAAGGACTCGGGATAGCCTTGCCATGTGAGGGCTTCCTCTTGAGTTGGAGGCTCATTGTCCCGCTTGACGCCCACTTTGGATAGAGATGACTCGTCATTATGGTTCAAAGTCCTCGAATTCCCTTCTCCATTCAACTGCTTCTTCCCCGTGCCTTCTGGTGTGCTGATCGACCTCCTTTCAATCCGTTTGAAGTTTTTCTCGGCATCATGGAATATCAATATTGTTGCACTCCATATAGTCCACCACACTGTCATTAATCCGATCATGTATCCATTGGCACCTAGGAGCACCCGCCGATTTTTGAAGATGTCGGTGCTTATGCTCAAAACAAGAGCAAAGATGGCTGGGCGAACATATCGTGAACCCGCACGACAAGGGACGAGCAAGCCCACCAATGGAAGGCTGATAAAAATAAGCAAGTGCCAGAGAAAGAAGGGTTTTATAACACCTTGCTCTACCAAATCTTCCAATCGACGCTGGTTGTTTTGGATAGCCTCACGGTAGGAGCCTGGAATCGGATCAGCCATGACGCTGCTTTGGAACCGGCACCACTGCGTCAACGATACCCCTCCAAGCCAAAAATTTCTTTCTCATCAAAATATGATCAATCAAAACGGAAATGTCGTTTGTTTTGAAAAAAGCACGCGTCAGGCGCCAGATCAACACTTTCTCCACTGATGAAAAGACCCAGTCATGACCTCGAGAAAACCCCCGTGAGACTGGAGAGGCCGGTGATATATACGAGAGATAAAGTAGCGTTTCCTCCCCTTATAAAGCCCCGTGCCAGTCCAAGGCAAGGGATGTGAGGTTCAAATATGGCATTGTGCAGTCGCACAGTGCTAATGCCTGGTGACGTATTATTCCGAAACAGGAAATGTGGATCACGTGGATCCGCGTCTTAGCGTGTTAGTCCTGAATATTCACTAGTCCTAACCGGGGATAGCGCCTTATGTCCCCCACGAACGCCAGTCGCCCTCCATCTTGCGAAAGGACTCGCAAGTCGGTTATCTTTCTTTCATCTTTGTCTCAGCAGTTTTCCAGTCACTCATTTAACACCCTACTTCCTGGAGAGATGGTAGGAACCGGAGGAAAGCGCAAGGTCGATCAGGTTGACCTTACGACTAATGACGGAGAGCAACCTCCCTCAAAAAATGGCCGTGTACCTTCATTCAATGGCCAGCCAAGCTTTGGTAACGGACAGCGTTTTGGCGAGAGCACAGACTTTGTTCCACTGAGTCAAGCCTCTGGGGCTGATGAAGAAGATGCCCAAGCTGCCGATTTGGTACAGGGAAGTCAAGATATTGACGATTCTTCTTACAGCAACTATTTGGGCTACGGTATGTCATGTCTCTCTTGTAGTGAGTGGCATCCAAATGCTAAAGTATTAGGTGATTTACACACGAAAATCGTGGGTGTTCGTTTCTACTCTGGTGTCGCCACTTTGGGAGAGCATGTCATTTTGAACCGACAGCCTGAAAACCAATACGACAGAAATGCGATTCGAGTCGATAATGTTATGGGCAATCAGATTGGCCACATCCCTCGGCTGGTTGCAGCAAAACTGGCTAGTTACATGGTGAGGGTGTTTCCATGATAACTTTATGGCCCTGCTTGTTCCGCTGACTTTGGGGTGTAGGATAATAGATCTTTGCTCGTCGAGGGCATTCTGACAGGCGTTATCGGAGCTTATGATTGCCCAATTGTTCTAAAGCTGTTTGGCCCGAGTGATTTTCACAAAAGACAGGAGTTGAAAATGAAAATGGAAATGGACAGGCTCCCCGTTAACGAGCTGAAACGTTGGGAGCGCGAGGAAATTAAACAGAAGAAACAGCGCGAGAAAGAACAGAAAGATGCAGCCAAAAAGTCCCGCGCCCTTGCACTAGGCCAAGCAAGGCAGTGGGATGTTGGGCCCAACCCTAATTTTGCCAACCTTTACACCGGAGAAGGTTCGAATGAGAGTGAGAGTCTGGATGAAATCATCGGCCAAAGCAGCACTTTCAACCCTCGAGACATTGGCCAAGTGACGGAAAATTTTGGCCTTAATGAAGCAGACTTGGAAAATATGCCCATGGTTGACAGTCCTGCCGCACTTTCCACTCAGCTCCTTCCATATCAGCGCCAGGGACTTGCGTGGATGATCAATAAAGAGTCTCCGGAGCTTCCTGGGCCTGGATCTGAATCGGTGGTCCAACTTTGGAAGAGAAAAGGAACTATGTTCACGAACATTGCTACGAACTTTTCTACGCCCAAACAGCCAGTTCTTGCAAGTGGAGGTATACTTGCTGATGACATGGGACTCGGCAAAACTATCCAAGTCATTTCTCTGATTATTGTCAACTCCCAACCTAAAACCCCAGAATCCACCAAGACCACTTTGATAATTGCTCCAGTTGGTGTGATGAGCAACTGGAAAAACCAGATTGAAGATCATACCAACAGTGAGAATGCTCCACGGGTGCTTATTTATCACGGCACAGGGAAGAAAGAAGCCGCCAATCTTAGCCAATATGATGTTGTGATAACGAGTTACGGTGCTCTCGCTGTGGAGTATAACCCAAGCAACAAAAAGGCCCCTAAAAAGGGATTATTCTCAGTGCACTGGCGTCGCGTTGTTCTGGATGAAGGCCATACCATCCGTAATCCACGATCCAAGGGCGCATTGGCAGCTTGCAACTTACAAGCAGACTCCCGCTGGGCATTGACAGGAACTCCGATTATCAACTCCCTCAAGGACCTGTATTCGCAAATCCGCTTCTTGAGGTTCACGGGTGGCCTTGAAGACATGGCGGTTTTCAACAGTGTTTTGATTCGCCCCCTCGCATCTGACAATCTTGAAGCTCGACTGCTTCTGGAAGCTCTGATGGCTACTATTTGCCTGCGACGTAGAAAGGATATGAACTTTATCAACTTACGTCTGCCGCCAATCACTTCTCGCGTTCTCCGCGTCAAATTCCACCCCCACGAACAAGAGAAATACGACATGTTCCAGTATGTATTTCCGGGCTATTAGCGATATTCCTATACTAACTAAGTCTCCAGATCGGAAGCGAAAGGGGTTCTTTTGGATTACAAGTCGAATGAAAAGGGCGGTACCTCTTACTCTCACCTTTTAGAAGTACTTCTCCGCCTCCGACAAGTGTGTAATCACTGGGCGCTTTGCAAACACCGGATTGATAAACTGGCTGGCCTATTGGAAACACAGAAAGTTGTTCCTTTAACACCAGAAAACATCAAGGCCCTCCAGGACACGTTGCAAATCAGAATTGAAAGCCAGGAAGTCTGCCCCGTCTGCTTGGACAATTTGGAGCAACCTGTCATCACGGCCTGTGGCCATTCCTTTGACCGGGGCTGTATTGAACAGGTCATTGACCGACAGCATAAATGCCCCCTTTGTCGTGCTGAGATTGGCGATACATCGACCCTGGTCTCTCCTGCAGTTGAGCTCGGTGAGAGTGCTGATAAAGTCGAGGCGGACCCGGAAAATCCCAGCAGCAAAATCGAGGCTCTCATCAAGATTCTGACTGCCCAAGGACAGGCCGCTGACACCAAAACCGTGGTTTTCAGTCAATGGACCTCATTTCTTGATCTTGTGGAACCACACCTCCAGCGCCACGGAATTGGGTTTGCTCGCATTGACGGCAGAATGCCCTCGATCAAGCGCGACAATTCGACACATGCATTTTCCAATGACCCCAACTGCAAAGTCCTTCTGGCGAGTTTGAGCGTCTGCAGCGTAGGACTGAATCTTGTTGCGGCCAACCAGGCTATCCTTTCGGACAGCTGGTGGGCACCGGCGATCGAGGACCAGGCCGTTGACCGTGTTTACCGGCTGGGCCAGAAACGGGAGACAACTGTGTGGCGTCTTGTTATGGAGGGTAGTATTGAAGACCGTGTTCTGGATGTTCAAGACACCAAGCGCAAACTGATGATGGCAGCATTCCGCGAGACCAACACGAAGAAGAAAGTCGAGGATAGAGCTACTAGAGTTGCTGACCTTGAGCAACTCTTGACTTGATTGCACTTTATTATTTTCTTGTACTGTATATTTTCTTTCATACCCCTAGATGGTTCGTTTTTACTTCGATGTTACATATTTTATTTCCGGGAATATGGGATTGTTGACCTTGATGGATTTATTCAGACTTGATTCGGACTGATATTTCGGGGTGTAATCTAGATCCAACGGTCAGTGATGACTGGTTTTTTTCTATTATCCATTTTCGTCAGTTGACGTGGAATCATAAACTTCAATCCATCAATCCAAGCTTTGATGATCTGCATTGCTCGTCCTAGTTCCCTCTTTGGACCGTTGTGGAACCGGCGGAACAGGATCGACGCGACGATCCATGTAAATCGTAAAATGTGGTCAGTCCATGACATGGAAGCATGGAATTAACTCTATTAAGCGAATAAAGTGAATTCTAATGATGAGCAATGATGAATAATACTAACGAATTGCACCTTCTTGTTCAGTCAACGCCTTCCTTCACTGCATCCTGTCTATTATTTATCTCGCCACCTCTTCGGCTGCAACTTCCACTTCTCCATCCACCTCCACCATGACTATCTATCAGGATTCCATCACTGCATATACTTACAATCGAAAACGAAATGTTACATCCAGATAGGACAACGGTCCTTCCGTCTCGTCGAGTAGTTTTAGACCACGAATCGGGGCTTCGAACCCCCAACGACCTTCGATACGAGAGGAATTCTCTCGCCCATGCGGGCAATATCATGGCAACAGAATATAGAGAGAGCGAATGTCCGCTTTAATATAGAGAGAGCGAATGTCAGAAAGCAGACATTCGCTCGTCTCTACACGTTAAATTTCGACCAGTGCAGGGGGGCATTGCTAAAGGCTCCAGTGGAGACATTGAGGGCATGCGACATGGTCGCATCGATACGGCTTGTTCGCCCTTGGGTGAACCAGAGCGAGGTTGACAAACATAACTACATAAGCCTCGGACAAACCTACATCACTAAATGGGCACGAAGAGCCTTAGACGGGCTCGAGTTAGAGCCCGAAGATGAAACAATGTATCAGCAATTATATAACTGGTACCACCTTGCCGGAATGAGGTGACTAGACAGATACAGATACCAGGAGCTTTAATCAATGCTTGTTTGTCTTTGGTGGCTTTGTCTGTTTATTCCATGGATGGACAAACCCTGGTAGACAGAAAACGTTGGCGAGTCAATTCCTGATCGGATGAGTGGAAAAAGCTGTCAATAATCCGTTAAGATGATAGTTTTATGGGGATGCTATAAAATCTTCCATATGTTAAATAATGATCAAGTCTAGACAATGACATCGCTATTCACATAGCACAGCTACAGTAATGAATAAACAGAACAGACCAACATTATGACAGCTTCATTATTCAGCCGAGTATTGATTGTTCAGTGTTAGACAAATTAGAAGTAGGACGCAATGTGGATCCTGCATGGCATGATTGATGATCCCTCCTTTCATTTATGTGAGACGAAGTCTAGATTTTGGTCGTTCAGGGTGATGCTATTATTATTTATTCAGACAACGACAATAAGAAAAATGCATTTATTCGAAGTAAAAGAGTGGTATCTTGATTAATAAAAGTAGTAATCAATTCGATATACATGAATAAATGGTATGGATTATCATATACAGGGGTCATCTCCGATCGTGTAAATATGAACATTAGTGAAAAAAGATCACAAGTAATAATGAATGTCAAGGCCAAGGCCAAAGGCAAAGAATGGTTAATACAAGCAATGAATGGATGAAGGATTGTTTAAACCGAGTTCTTGTCTTCAAACGGCGAATCGGTTATAGCATGGGTCATCGATCCCGACTTGGAGCTGCCGGGCGAGGTGTATGTCACGGCGCCATCTTTAAGGTCAACCGCGTTAACGGGCGTTTCTACCCGGGTGTGATTGCTTTGGATGTCGTGGAAACTGCCGACAGCATGGGTTGGGGTTCGCGACTCGGACCAGGTCTCCATCTCGACGGTTCGCATCACTTCAAACCGGTCCAGGCCCGCTTCTACATCCTTGTGATGCAGTTGTGCCTCGGATGCTTCCTCCGTGTTGGTGTTGGTGTTGGTGTTCTTGGATGGACCAGGCGAGCTCCAGAAAATAAAGGCGCTCCTCCGTTTGGACGAGCTTGCGTATTGACGGGTCGATTGAAGGAGTTGAGGGAGGAAAGATGAGATTAGGGGCCTCAGTGCCGGTGCAGATGCACAGATCTAAGAAATTCTTGATTAGTCCTTGTTCCAGTAAAAAAAAAAAAAATAAAATAAAAATAAAAAACTTGATAATATTCACATACCAAGCCAAGGTTGATCTCCACAGTAGCGGCAAGCAGAACTGGCCATCCCATCCATGTTTCATCGTAGGATGAAATCATACTCTTATAAACATATGCGGTTCGAATGGATCCTGCAATGTTGACGACGATACCGAGTCCAAAGATAGAGATCACAGCGATTCGTTGCCGGGCGGGCAATTTCAAGTTCCAAATGATAGGCATGGGAAGGACAGTGGAGAGTAAGTCGGTAAAGATGTTAACAACACTGGCAGAGAATACAGCGGCGCCATCGTCGATACAAGTATGGGGATAAGGCGTTTCCAATTCCCAATATGCGCGGATGGGGCTAGCACTTGTTAGCAACTTAGACTGAGAAAGGAAAACAGAAAAAAAAACTCACTTGCACTGGAAGATGCTGATGAACAAGAATAAAAGACAGCAGATTGTGACAAACACCATGGCTGCGATCAAAACAATACTGTATGATCGATACACTCCTTTACTCCCAGCCCCGATCAAACGCTTGCAGAACCATAAGAGGGAGAGTTTTGTAATGGAGGAGCACAGCGAAAAGAGGATTTGAAACAAGAGGTTCAATTTCTTCGCAGTCGAAAGCCAGGGCAATGGGACATCCCAAAGATGCCGAGTCCAGCCATATTGTTCGGTTGCAATGCATATTACCACGCACATGGCAATTGCAAGACCCTGCAAGCAATGTTAGCAGACGCTTAGTGAGAAAGTGATTTGAACATACAAGAGCAATGACAATCAAAATATCATCTATGCCGGGGCTACATGTTATTCTCAAACGTGTATAGAGTCGAAGGCATGTCACCAGAAAGGCTAACACGATAAAGACGATGCTGACGACCAGTGCACCATCACCGCGAGTGACGGGGTCAACATAGTTTGGCGTTGGCCATGTAAACAAGACAATGGCTGGAGGAAACCTCATGGTGGCGATTTATGTCGAAGGAAAGGCAGAAGGAGTGGAAGGCAGTTCGGAGTTAATAAAGGAGCGAATTGTTTATTATCGTAAAATCGTTTAGTTGACGAATAGAACCGCCTGAAACCACGGTCGAATGTTGTTCACAATTGCAGAGTCCATGTTAAGAACACCCCATGTAACAGATGGCAATGGCCGAAACGTAGAGGGAGAGTGTACGAGTCGACGAGATCGCGAACCCAGCCCAATAAATATTAAATCTGCGGGGGAAGAGAGATGGTGGGCAGCACTGGGCAAGATGTTAATTAATACGACTCAGACCATCAGTCCCAACGATAGTATGGTTCCTGGTGCCCGTCCCCGTCGCTCTGGGCCAGGGCTTTTTTGTGAATATTAAACTTTCCATGCCTTTCATCATCCATGTCTGTCCACTTCAAGATCCACGAGTCCAAAGCAATAGACAGGAAAAGAATCCTCCAATAGCGACGAGCTATGGTCACGTTCATGGGGGGACGCGGTGGGGTGAAGCTTGACGCGAGCGCAAAAATGGTAACAGCACCGAGCACGCTCGGAGGGAGATTGCCGAAGAAGGTAAAGCCAGAGTGTAGATCCAGCGACCCATCGTTTATCTTTGGATCCACCATCCCGATCTGCCCTGAGAAGGGGGAACTCGACAGGGCCAGGAGAACCCACCAGTAAAACCACCATCGAAGCAGACCCATCAATTCTAGGATCCTTGATTCTTTCACAGCGTGGAAACTCAAATTATTGCCTGGATGATTATTTGACAGTTGACAAGTGGGTGTCGTCTGCCGGGTTTAATCGTAGATTTGTGCGTTGCGTGTATTCGGCATGTCGAGGGGAAGTTCCTCCCCGAGCCCCCCTGAGGCGAAGAACGAGGATTGGAGAACCTCCGAATCTCAACCGAGGTACCCAAAGGATAGAGGCCAATTAGAGTTACATTCTCACGATCTTGTGTGTGCGAGGCACATAGACAGCCTCACTGGGTGTTGCCAGCTGAAAGAGCCCACCGAGGTCATGCCATGGCGGAGAGGGCGTCAATGCCATCCAGATCCAGCCGAGTCCAAATGAGTGGAAATAAACGACCGATTGGATTAGGCAATAGTTTGAAATTCATCTCTGACCGAGTCGTGGGATTGAGTCATGGCCATGAAAGCAGAGTGGGCTGTGGATGGTGGTGGAGGACTCGTGGTGCGGGGTGTTCGTTTTCCGAAAACGGACGTCACCTGACCGGCTAGCAGGCCACAAAGAACGAAGAAAGAATCAAAATTGCCTCGAGATGAAAGGAATAAGATTTGCTTCTCAAATTATGGACCGTTAGACTACGGGATGCTGCCGGATAGGAGAAAGAGAAATGAGACACTGTCTGCTATGGTTGTATGTCAGTGCTGGTCACTAGACGTCTATCCTGGAGCTACCGGACGATCAACGCTGCAGCCACATGGGAGAAAATGGACTATTTGCTCGGTAACGTCGAGATGCTGTTTCTGGTACGGAGTAGAGTTTTATTGAATGAATTAAAGGAAAAATCATGAACCATGAAGCTATCTGAAAATCAGAAAAGGTTGTGGCAAACTCAACCCAACCGGTTTCATCTATGCTTCAGAGTGAGGACACGGATTGTCTTTGGCTAGCGTCTAGTTGCGTCTCATCCTGCAGACAGAAGGATGCCATTATTAATTCTCAGAATGAGGTTCGGCAGTTGATCAGCTGTCGTTACCCTGCCCGATAATGAGGACTGTCAAAGCATAAAAGCAGCAATAATCAGACCGTTGAATCTGGCTAAGGTTAGGGTTGGCTTCCTCTCGCCCGGCTAATTTTTCGTTACTTTTTGTCTACACTGAGAAGTCAATATAATACACTTTCTTCTTCTTTTTATTCCTGTTGGATTATAAACTATCAAGCCAAGCATAGACCAATAATTGTAACCCAACAGAAAAGGCTGGAAATTGGGCACGAGTGGAACCCTCAGCTAAAGACTTAGTATACTCGGTAGTTCCATCACGAATAAACATTATTCATGCCAATAACCAGCCTTATAATTACCATGAGAAAATAATATCATTTCCACTCAAATGCTGATCTGCAGGATTTGAGCAAATAATCAAGCTATAGCTTCTTGGAATCGTGATGGACATTGCTATTGTGGACTAGACATGCAGTCCATCATCATCGTGCAGCCTCATGTCTTATTCGCGTCCATAATGACAACTCATGGTTCATGATTCATGATTTATTTGATTTACTTTCATTATCCAATTGGATTAATGGATCTCAGAAAGTTTCTTCTCCTGGGTCTAAAAATACCATCTCAGATCACTAGTTTATGCTGCAGATTTTTCATGGCATACTCCAGCGAATAACAAGCTTAGGTGCTTGTTTGTCCATGCTGAGTGTATGCAGTGAAAACTAGGTATTGTGATTTGCTTGCATAGGAATATCAGCTGATCTATTCCCTATGCGTGATGTGCAGATCTGGTTCCTCGACATACTTACAGCTGTCTATAGATATCTCCTGACTAGTAAATATTCTCCTGCCATAAGAAGACAAAGGCATTATTACAGCTATCGTTTTGATTGATGATTATGAAGGAATCACTATTTATCCATTCGAGTCATGGCCTGCATAACTGAGACCTATATGAAGGATTGTGGTGTTGAGTCTATACAACCTTAGTCATTGTATATCATGGAACTATTGAATCCTTGGGGTTTTAGCTCAATGCATTGGGAGATCACGATGATCATGTAATTTGATATTCCGGGGTATAGGGGATTAGGAGTATGGCAATATGGAATAATATGTGCTAATCTCCGCATTACTCCGTCATTAATAAAGGGGCATTAATCATGTCGCAGTTATATTAAAGTAAAGTGCGCAGGCTATGCATAACAAAAGTATCTGGTATTATTTCATGTTTGAATGGCTTTTTAGATACGCCGGAATATTCTGCAAAAACTGCAAGTATCAATGCAACAAGGTACTCCATCTCCATATGCTCGAGCCATAACTTTCCATACTGTTGGATTCCAGTTTCCTGGATGTATTGTGGGTAGTATCCATTGGATCTAGACTGGTAGACCGATATGACGTAAATTTGCAGGGGAGTATTGCATATGGTTCAGGGATGAATTATTGCCATTAGTTTGTGATAGATTGCTTTCTACACACCTTAATAACATCGTTTATATGATCTTCCGATGAAATAATTCAGCAACATAATAATAGCCGGACGAGAACCTCGGGGATTTTTAATAATGCAGGATTTAGTACTACTGCACGTGTCCAACACATAACATCGGAGTTTTTATGCTGATCCCAATCTATATCTGATCTTGACAGATCTCAGCATTATTATTTAAGAATCATCGTGCCCTTGTCCATGGTTATTTTTATTACCTGCATCTTCCGAGGCAGTGTTCACTTTGTGTACGGTATACGCGTGCAGACAGTGGCTCAGGGCTAGCCCGGGCGATTTGGATTGTTATCCCGTCACTGCATACTCCGTCGTGCTTAGTGTATACGAGCACTGCTGCAGTTGACTTTTACTAGATTCTACATCTACCATCTAGCATTAACTGTTATATATATTACTATCTATCAATTCTTTATTCTTCCCTCTATTCTCCATCTCTCCTTTCATCTGCATCTGTCTTCATGCTGTATCTGATTGAGTTGAATGTGTCACCGCATGTGGAATCCTTCAGAGGCGCAGCCATACACAAGTCCTGATTGGCCAGCCAAGAGGGCTGGATTGGCCACTGGCAAGTAACGGCCGGGGCCAAATGGGGCCAAGTGGGGCGGATGTTCCCGTCTGACAGAAGCCTGCGAGGCGCTGATTGGCTGTTCCTGGCATTGAAACACAGGCTAGACCACTCTAGAAAGTTTATTCTCTGCAAAACGGTGTTTTTTGCCAGCAGAATGTGGATTTGCGATCCTCTGATTGGCTTCGTGTGTGTATACACCTAAACTTAGGTTGTAGTAAGCGTAGCATTCGCAGCAGTCGCAGTACTAACTGGAAGAGGGCGAAGATAGGCAGTGGACTGCGCACTGGATGAAGAGCTTTTTTCGTGATGTTCATATAGCCCGCCAGGCCTATATTATCCCCCATCGACAGTTCCATTCTCAATTACCTCCTGTTTCAGTGACCCCGGTTCCCCTTCTTTGATTCCGTACTTAAAATCCCCCCTCCTCTTCGATCGGCCGTCATGGATGGACATTCAGGGCCTGTACCTGATACAATCATGGCCAACTCTGATGCCGTTCCTCCCGTCCAGACGGATGTTCGCAGCCATGCCATCCATCATGACCAGCCTACTGTCTACCCTGAGAACGGAAAAGAACCTCCCCGAAAGCGAGTGACGCCCCGGCCGTCTTTTTTCGAAAATTTGGCCAGCTCGCGTGAGACTCAGTTTACGTTGAAGAGGAACAACTCTGGCGATATAGACCGATACTTTGTATGTTGACTGCGATTGAGCTCTGGTGGATGGCTATGATAACTGACTTGGATTCAAGCATGGTCCCCGTGATCTTGACAAGCATTCGAAATGGCCCATCTTCCTGCGTATGCATGGCAGTGTCTTGCCCAAGATGCTGCTACCTCTGGTGTTTGTCGCTCTCTGGTCGACTTTGATTACCTGCATTTCGAAATTCGTTCACAACCGTGAGTTTGAGTTTGAGAATGATAATTATTTATTGCTTGGGCTATGGCTAACTGATTCTTGCAGTCGGTATCGACAATATACTTCTCACAGTTACCGGTTTCGTTGTCGGTTTGGCTCTGTCGTTTCGAAGCTCGACAGCCTACGAGCGGTATACCATGGCACCCTGGCGTTAGTGAAGTGACAGCACTGATTGAATGCAGATGGGCAGATGGAAGAAAATACTGGTCGCTATTGAGCCAGACCTCTCGAAACCTCGCGCGCACAATCTGGGTCGACACTGCAGAACGAGAAGGCGAACAAGGAAAGGAAGACTTGCTCGGTAAACTGTACGTTCCCTCACAACAACTACTACCTAGAAAATATCTAACAGGGATAGAACTGCGATGAACCTCATCCTAGCATTCGCCGTCTCCCTCAAACACAAACTGCGATTCGAGCCAGACGTGGCCTACGAGGACCTTGCCGGTCTGATCGGATACCTTGATACATTCGCCAAGGAAGCACACGATAGAGAACGTCTCCAGCCTCCCAGGAAGAGTATGTGGAAATCAGCTGGCGAATACCTCGGCATCTCATTCGCCGAGTCGAACCCTAGGAAATTGATTAAGCGGTCCAAGAAGCCGTTGGGCCATTTGCCACTTGAAATTCTCAATCATATGGCGGCTTATATCGACAGTTGTATTGCGAACAATACTCTCTCCGTTAGTCTTCATCAAGGACAAGCTAGTGAGTAAGCCACTACCGGAAAGAAATAACCAACATGCTGATATCAAATAGTCTCCGCACTGGCTACACTTAACGAAGTGTTGACAGGAACTGAACGGGTCTTGGATACTCCCCTGCCTGTTGCTTACACTATTGCGATTTCTCAAATCGCCTGGATCTACGTCATGGTACTTCCCTTCCAGCTCTACAACACTCTGCAATGGGTGACTATCCCAGGATCAATCGGTAAGCTCATCAACATTTTCGTAACTACCCACCAATCTAATTATGTCCCTACAGTCGCCGCATACATCATCCTCGGTCTGGCAACCATCGGCTCCGAAATCGAAAACCCCTTCGGACACGACGTCAACGATCTTCCCCTCGACACATACTGCCGACAACTCGCCCTAGAACTCGACATCATCACCGCCGTCCCAGCACCCAAGGCCAGCGATTTCAGCCAGCGCGAAGATAACCTCGTCCTCTACCCCCTCAGTCTATCCGGCTACCCCGACTGGAAGGACCGCAGCGTCGAGGACATCCGCGCCGCCCTTAAAGCGAAAGTGGTGGCCAACATTACCCCGTCTGCATCTGCAGCTCCGTCCAAAGCATCGACTGTGATCGAGGAAGTGGGCGTCACGACGGGCAAAAATTCTGTCTAGACGATGACTGGAAGTAATTTCGACAAGATAAAATAGAACCAACAAGCGCATAATTTGGGTTGGATTAGCGTTGACAATGAGCGTTAGTACTTATAAGCGTGAGATTTTTCTTTGGCGTTTTCTGTTTGATGGAAAAAGAGGAGGCTATACTGTAATTATCAGGGTGGAGTGGAAAGCGTTTGATATTTTGTTGTCTATACAGAAGCACATCTGGAATGAGTTGTCTGTTAGATATTAAAACTGGTGATTTGACTGCTCAATATAGAGCTAGATGTATTCTGAATAAGACATAATTGACTTATAAATATCTGTGTAGATGCCGTATATCCACCCAATTTATGCCTTGCTATTCACAAGATATGCACTGTCATATCCAAGCTTAGGCTGATTCTCCGGGTGTGTCATCGTGCATTTTGCAGGAATGTCCCTTAGGACATACTCTGCAGAGCACTATATATCTCTATAGCCTCGAAGACCGGATATCCTAATCCTAACTGCCTGCACACTCCCAGCAGCATAGACAGTATCTCATAACCAATTTCAAGATATACCCTCACCCCTGCCTCACGGCACAAACAAATCTTCCCCATTCCCCCTAACCAGCGCCCCCAAATAATTCCCCTTCGCGCAGACCCTCCAAGCCACACTGCCCGATTTACTCGACCCCCCAATCCACGAACTCAGCGCCGCAACCACCGCCGCAGCGTCCGGGCGGGGCACTCGTATCCACACCATCTTGTTATCTTTATTCGGGGCTGATACGTCAGAGGAGATTTTCAATATGTCGATGGAGATGGTTGTTCCAGTTAGACCGAGGAATTGGGAGAGGGCGGTGGTTAGGTGGGTTCGGGCTGTGAGGGGGTCGAGGGGGTGGGATTGGATTGCGGTTGAGGTATCAGGTTGGTGGATTCTAGTTCGTTAGTTAGTATGCGTAGCCTTGAATGTAGGATAAGATAGGAAAGGAGTGGGATGATGCGCACAGTTGAAGTTTGAGATATGTCCATGGTGGATTGCGCGAAGTGAAGTGGATGACTTTTGGTGTTGATTTGGACGCGTTATTCCCGTCGGAGGCTTTTCGCTTTGAGGATGTGGATGGGGGTTTTGTTTGAGGGGCACTTTTAGCGGGATTATTCTTTTCTGTAGACATTTTTGGCGATTATTATTTATTATTATTTCTGGTTGAGGAAATGCGATGCGATGCGATGCGATGCGATGCGTTTGAAGGTGGAAAAGAAAAAAAGACCAAAATTTCAGTGATGTCACAGATTTGTTTCAAAATTACGCTTCACTGAAACAACATGGAGCATCTTCATCTTCATCATCAATTATTAGACATTATTATGGATGCTCCGTTTTTATTTATTTTTATCTATCGACGACGGCACCCTCTAATCTCCGACGAGCTTTCTTGAGAAATCCCTCCTCCCCTTCTGTTCCAATATCCAAATCTTCAATCGACAATGTCTTATCCCGACCCTTTGCACCCCGAATAACCCCCACATTAGACTTGGGGACATTGAATAGCTAAAATTGTGAGAAAGGGACTTAAAATACATAGAATGTAGACGCACCTCAGCAAAAACACGCGAAACAGCCAAATTCGCCTCTCCGTCCTTCGGGGCAGCAGCAACACAAACGTCAACTTTCTCTCCCCCTACTGCGGTGATGCCTTCGCGGTGGCTGGAAGCGTTGGGTTTTACGTGGCATGATATTTGGAGGTTGTATCTTGTGGGAATTGATTGTTTGCCTCGGGCTTTGGTCACATTTTGGATGAGGCGGAGGAGGGGAGGGGATGACATTGTAGTTGTGAATGAGGGTTATTCAGGAATATGCAGAGGATAGTAACAGTTTTAGATAGTATATATTGTTAGTCATTTCTTAGTCATGTACAGCAGAGGTCGAGATATAACATCTATAACTTGGAAGACGAATTAAAAAACTGATCGGTCCCTTTCAGCAAGTTGAATGCCTCGACTGCCATCTCGAGAACAATCTCCCCCGCAGACTGATTGGCTTTGTTTACCATCGCTGCTGCATAACCCATGGGTCTGGACGTATTAGCGGCTGTCTTGCTGGCAATTGAATTGAAAGTCTCACCTCAAGGCCGATTGATCCTCAATCTCTTCAGTCAGTTTCCCTTCTCTGGCCAGTTTGTCCAATTCATGCTCCAAAACAACGATTCCCTTCTTTTGGAGCTCGGCAATCTCTACTTTGCGATCCTGCTCCTAAGAACGCACGTACGGCGTCCCGAGAGCTCGGAGTGGACGTCCAGTCCAGATGGTACTTTTGATTGTTGAGTCGAAGCCAGCATTGATAACCCTGATATTCGTTAGTACTAGCCTTTGAAAAGACTATAAGACTAACTCTTGTTTCGCAGACTCAGGAACTGCAGATTCTCTCGCCGCGACAAACCGAGTTCCAACCCAGACAGCGTTGGCTCCCAGCATCAAAGCTGAAGCAATGCTACGTCCGTCGAAAATACCACCAGCTGCGATGAGCTGGACTGGCTGCTTGGTGAAGGGGGATTTATACGTTTTACAGACATCGGCACAGGCGGGAATAAGGATACTGGTTGGGATCTCTCCTGTATGTCCACCGGCTTCGGCACCTTGAGCAACGATGAGGTCTGCACCGATCTGGCATGCTTTGTGGACGTGCTATGGGATGTTAGGCGGGATGATATAGATGGTAAGTGTGTTGATATACCTTTGGATGGCCAACCATGTTCATATAAAGAATCCCAGCAGCATGAAGCTTATCCACCACTTGCTTCGGAGGCACTCCAACCGCAGAAACAAACACACTCACTCCCCCCTCGATGATGATATCAATTAATTCACTCAATTGCCCCCTGGTATAGTCCACGTTAGTCTTGCGCGCCGAACCACCCACTTGAGGAAGCAAGAGGTCAACACCAAACGGCGTGGAGGGACCGCGGAGGTTGGCCTTGACGTCGGCAATCATCTCCCTCAGCATTTGTGGGGTATATCCAATGCCACAGCGGCCACCATTTCGGGACCAGAAGTGCGTCCCATACCAGCCAGCAGGATGGGATGTTTGATGTTGAGGAGATTGGTGACGGGGGTGGCGAGGAGGGACATTTGAAGAGATTCGACTTTGGATTATGAGGATAGAGATATTTGATAGAATATCACTCTTGTATTATTTATGCTGATGCTATTCTTATGTTGATCCTTCTCGTGCGGGGATCAGGGCTGGATCTGATCTGCATCGTGAAGCAACCGAGATACCTCGGAGTTGTTTTGGCATTTAAGATTCTAGAAATTGACTATCTCAATTCACATGAAGATCATTTCGATAAATTCATTCAATTTATATTAATGCTATTGTACTTATTTCTACTCTTATTGTCAGTTCAATTGAGCGTCATTATAGGCTTTAGAATAACAATACTTGCAATCTGAATCAATTCCAACAAAATGGGGACGAAGAGAATTGATTATATATTCAGAGTAAATAAATATGACTTCAAATATAACAGAAGATATCGAACTGAGACAGATGAGCTTTGTTGTAAGCTCATACTGGCTGAAGTTCAGTATCAAGCAGACAATCGATATCGATATAGAAGCACTACTCTTTCAGACCAACAAAGCCAACAGTCAAAACATCTTTCCTTTACTCTCTCTTCGTTCTCTCTTTTTAAACAACACATTGATACCTTTCACTCTTGTTTATTTTTGATTTTTGATTTTAAAATATATCATTTACTTCCTGTCCTCATCTCTACTAGTCTACTATTTACATCCTCTGTCAGTGTAAGTTGTGCATTCCTGCAGCTTCAATTCATGCTTCTAACTATCTCCAGCATCGATTTACACCTCTTTTCCCTGTTCCAAGCAGAAGATCCAGACGCACAAGTGAATTACAATGGCTTCAACACAAACACCACAGAAGAGAGACAGACAGCCTGTCTTTACCAACAGCTTCATTCCCTACAATCCCCCTCAACCCTTTCCAACACCAACAACTCCAGCGAGGACGGCCACGGAGGTGAGTCTAAAATAAATCAATCCGAGAGACTGCATTGAAGCCAAAGGCCTAGCTAGTTTCTACAAAAGCAACGACTAATTCCTCAGACTACCCCGTCTGCTCCCCTACCAGATTTCATCACAAACCTCAAACCTGATCTCAAACCACGCTCAACCCCCCTAGAGGACGCTTCTGTTTTTGGGTCAGCCGAAAAGAAGAGGACACCTTCCACCCAGATCCCCACGTTTAGCGAACAATCCTTCTGGAGTCTCGAAAACCTCCCCGATATTCTCTACGTCTTACGACCCGGAACCGATCACGCCAAGTCCAGAGCGCGAATTCGGCAGATTGACATATCCTCTGACAAGACAATCAATCACTTCCCCGTTCTGCCTCTTCACATCTTTCCTCAGGTCCAAGGCTGGCTCATTGAGACTTGGATGCGCCTCGATCGTCGTATAACGCCTGAAGACATTATTGACCGTATGAACCCTCAAGCTGGAATCACATCAGACGATATCGAAATGCGTCGACAGAAGTTTAGAGAATCTTTTAATATTGCGTGTTGGGGATCGCAGAAATCGACCTATGACATAACTCGCAAGTTGAAAGAAGCCGGAATAGACCCGGCTCTTAACACGACTAGAGGCTTGACTCCTGGTCTTATTGATCCGTCCAAAGGCGAGGCTGGTGGTCGGATACCTCTACCAGCTGATGCATATGATGGTCCTGTTTCATCTGAATTCAAAACTCCCACAAAGAAGAAACCATCGCTTGGTACATCGTCGCATTTTAACCAGAACCCGACTCCCAGTTCGACTGGGAAGAGAAAGACTGAGACTACCAATCCGTAAGTTGTATATTCTCAGTCCTGAACCAGGCTAATCAATCGTGAATAAAGTCCCGCAAATGCCAGTCCCCGGAAGAGAAGCCGCTCGACCAGATACACCGCGATTCCCAAGCCCGAGCCATATGGCAATACCGAAGAATACGAGCTCGCCTACCACGGTGGGCCTTCGGCCTTCAAAGTCGAAAACGAAGAACCAGGTGGCTCCACAATGACTCTCGAGGAGTACCTCCAGATGAGTGGAATGTCATACGAAGATTGGCTTCTTCGCGACAAAGAGGGCCAGATGACAAAACAGCCTGGCCTCCAGGTACCAGAAACCTGGACATTGACCCCTTCGAAGGGTGATGTGATAGATCCCTGGGCCATACTTTGGTCCCAGAGGTGAGCGGTCGCTTTTATCTAGCATTCGAGCATGCTCGCCCCATATTTTACCTGGTTGGGAGGGACATGTTCGATGTTAGATGATGGATGTATGATAGCTTCCGTGTTATTTTGATTCTTCATTTTCTTTCTTGTATGAGTATTTGGATCCGATTTGGCAATTGCTTCTTTTTACGTCTTTTGTATCAGTGATAACACATTCTGACTGGATTTTCAATATCTTTCTGGCTAAAGACTTTGGATTCAGTCACAGTCTACAGGAAATGCAAATTTACGACATAGCAAAGTGTCTATAAGATTTCGAGTACTTCGTCTAGTGGTTCTGCCACGCAACTATCCCAAGACAAGGCCGTCGAGACAGTCAGAACATCGGAATGAGACGAACTGTACAGCCTTTCGAATAGTCTTTTGCCATTGACGCCAGAGTCCAAGGAATTCTATTCGGAATGGCTATACAATGAAGCCCCCCGCATATATAATGATTCCTTTCTCTGCCACGTGACAGAAATTCAAACAACAGGCAGTGCGCCACCACATAATTATTCTCTCCTTCTTAATGACTCACAAAAAGAATACTAGAAGAAAAAGGTATTAATACCAGCCTCCTTGATGACAACAATAGCCTCTTTCCGCTCTTCTGTTCGACCGCCGGAAAGTTAGGGCTACCCCTCACCACCAAGTCAGTCGACCGCAACCCAGATAGGAAGTTGGAGAATTTCATTTTCGTCATTTATGCGCTCCAGTCTTCTATATATCTCCAAAGTGTCATTCCTGGGAGGCTGGGAGGCAGGGAGGCATTTTTTGAGTGGCTGCTCACCAAGCCACTCAAAAAAGTGGAGGTGGGCGAGAAGTGAATATAAGAAGCGGCATTCCGGATGTTGGACGCAACGATATCGTGAACTGCATTTTTCTCTCCAAGAGATAATATAACCATGATGAGAGCTATCATACGATCTAATGCGTTGCTAAATTATATTACTCGAGAATATAGCTCCACGTCTCTATTGTACTCTCAATATGGCGAAGAAATCTGGACGGAGAGGGAGGGGAAGCAACACAAAGCCCTCCGCGTCCAAGTGAATCGCATCTCTATCAGCCTCGTTCATATTGTTGTCCAGTGAAGGCATCAAAAGAGCATCCGTTACGCTGAGCAGATTTTCCAGCCACCCCAGTAATTGAGACTATAGAGGAGAATCGTCAGTAGACGGAAGATGGGCTCTTGCTTTGCGGTGGGCTTTTTCTCTCTTCTTGTCTTTGCGAGATCCTTCATGCCCAGACTTGCTTCTCTACAGCTACTTCTTGCAACATCTTCGGATACAGTCTATCGGTTGTCTCGTTTATCGAACGTACTCTTCTTCGTCTTGTTCTACAGTTCTGCTCTACAGAACCATCTTTCATCTTTCAAGATGAAGAGCAGCCCGCAATCCACCAAGTCTCCCAAGTCCCCAAAGTCTCCGCGCAAGGGTGAGCTCTCCTCTGACTATTAAATACCAAGTTGCTAACCAAGTCCGCAGCTGTCCCTCGCCAGCATAGCGATGGGGCAATGGACCCCCGAAACTTCACTTCTGATCATCCTGACCAGAAGGACTGGTCCTGGGAAAATCTCCCGGACATCCTCTATCAGCTGAAGCCCGATAAAGATCAGCCAAAACTGCCTACCCCGAGGGTCAAGTCGTACACGATCGACGGAAGGCCTCTGAGGGATCTCCCCGTTCTTCCTGATCGTATCTCTTCTGTTGTTGAGGAGTTTCGAGTGGAAGCATGGCAGAGACTGGATCGCCGGGTTCACCTAGGCGATATCGTAGCTCGGATGCACAAGGACTTTGAAATAAATTGTACGGATCACTCTAAATGGCATATTATTTCAGTGAAAGCTAATTCAAATCACAGGTAACGCTCTCCAACAGCGCAGCGTGCGCTTTAGACAGGAGTTTGGCCTTCTCACCTGGGGAACGGGGAACAAGAGAAGCAATGATCTCGAGAACATACTCATGCCAAAGCTACACGCTGCCGGAGTAGATCTCTTGGCCAACACTACTCGTGGCTATACCCCCGGGCTCATAAACCCGGTCCTGGGGGAAGCTGGTGGTCGGATTCCAGTGCCTGAGCACTGGGTGAATCGAGAGGGTGCCAAGCGCAAGAAGTCTATGTATAAGTCGCCAAAGTCATGCAAGAAGGCCACGATGAAAGCCGTGGAAGAGCATGTTGACGTTACGCCCTCTGATGACGGAACGGTCGAGAATCCAGAAAGTCCCGAAAGTCCAGAAATCACAGAAGAGCCACAGACGCCAGAAACGCCAGAGCAGGAGCCGGTTGTCTTCGTTCATGAAAATTTCTCTGTAAAGGAACTGCCAGAGAATGTTTGCATGCAGGACCTGGACCTTTCCCTGGGCATCACAAAGCCCATCCTGCGCAATCCTACAGCTAGGATAACGAAAACTGCCGCGGCAGCAAGGGCCCTGAGAAGACGAGCCAAACACATTGTTTCCTCACAGAGTATTATGGAGCTGTGCAAAAAGTTCTCAGACACATGTGAGATCATCAAGATTCGTCCGGAACTTCCTCTTATCCAATTGCCCACCCAGGACATATATCCCCAAAATAAGCCCTTTGAACTGGATTGCAGCTTCTCTTGTGGGAACCGAAAAGAGATCTTTGACAATGCTCTGAATCAATATTATGGTGGCATGTGCAGCCTCGTGGAAATGCCCTTGCTCGAGCCAACGACCATTCTGGCGGACGTGGAAATGGAAGTGGAATATTCTTCTGCGCAGTCCTTTTCTGGTATTTCTTTACGCGAGTGAAACGATTATTTCAAAGCTTGTGTATACCGGTTTCTATCTTGTCAAATGAAGTGTTTTTGTGGTTTGTTTTTTTCCGTCTCGTCCTTCCGGTTCTCTTTGTCCTCGTCGAGCTCGTTCTTTTTCCTCTATCTCTTTCTGCAGTTCTCTCTTCTCTTTTTCTATCTCACCTCGAATACCCTGGCATGTTCAATCTTCTTCAATATTTCATGTTTCTTTTGATAGCTCCTCGAGCTCAACCGTCTGCTAACATTCTTGTACTGATCCGGGTGGATGAATGTTCTATCGTCTGTTAGTTTTGCTTTGTCCAGTGGTTTGTTAACTTCTTTCTGTGTTGTTTCTTTGTCAATACATTGTCTGAAGCCTTCTCCAGTTGGTTTTGAAGAAATGCCCTCCACATAAAGTCGGATACTAGGATGTGATGCCATAGCGTGATACCATTTGCTTATTATTGAATCAAGATGAGTTCATTCGAAGTTATATTCTCCGAAGTTAGAAGTAAGAAGAGTATGGGTTTCATAGTTAGGCTTGCAATAGCCTGTGACTTCTATGTATATTCCTTTGTTTTATTAATATAAAGACTAAACAAAATTCCTGTAAAAATCATTCTTTGTCTTCGAGTTCTTTTATATCACCCCAAAGAGACAGACTCGATGCTCTTTGTCAAACTTCTTGATTGAATATTAACTAATTCTTTCTTGGATTCTTCTTGGTGTTTCATGCATAATTTAGATGGCAAACATCCATTGCCGTGGCCTACGAAGGTCCCTTGTTCTAGATATAGAAATAGTAGGAAATGAAGATACATACAGATATAAAAACCCTCTTGTATAATTAGATCTCTAATCATCTTCATATATATCTCTTGCTATCACTATATTTATATCAACCAGCTTATACTACGTATACTCGTGCAGTCAGTTCAAGATGCAGGCATCTCAGAGCACTTCCGGTATGTCACACTCTCCCCTCTCCAAGAACCTCCAACTAACCTGACCAGCTTTGCCAGGAGCAATCAGTCAATTCTGTCCACGTGAGTCACTTTCCCCCATCCATCTATCTCAAAACCAAACTAACACTGCCAGACTCAATCCTCCCCGACCGTTTTCATACCTGCATCCATCCATACCACTCCCCATACTCGGAGAACAACCTCCCAGCTTTGCTATTCAGACTAGATGCCCCAGAGCCCGAAGACCTGCCACCCGTCCAGATTCTAATGGAAGACGACCAGCCCATGCGAGATATCGAAGGAAACCCAATCCGCGACTTCGACTTCCTCCCCCGCTTCATCTCCACCAGACCAGCCCCCTGGCTCCTCGAATACTGGATGCGAACTGACGCCCGCCTCACCTACCGCGACATCAAAGCCCGCATGGTCGGTCCCACAAAAGATAAACCAGCAGACAACCTTCTCAACATGCGTCGCGAGCGCGAAGCAAGAGCCCCCCTCGCCCTCTCCTGCTGGAACACCCGTCGCGGAAACCTAACCAGGGTCGAAGTCGAGCGTGTCGAGCGCTGGTCGGAAGATCAGCTCACCTATAACACCACCATGATCGTTGAGTACTCCGGGCCAACGGCTGATAGTCAATCCGTCCCTGCGTCTCTTCGCTCAAGAACTCTTACACCTGGACCGCCTACGTATTACCGTCTCGATGAGTTTCTGGAAAACGGCGAGGCGCATGTCCCCAGTGAGCGACTGCGTGCTACACTGGCTTTGTATCATCAGCTGTCTGAGCGTGCTCAGCAGCTGGGTCTGAGATCATGGCAGCTTCTTCCCCAGGCTGATCTGCCTCCGTCGTGGAGGGAGGTTCAAACACTGAAGAAGTTTACCTATGCGACTGAGAATTAAGGTATGCGTGCACGTGCATCTGGTCCCGCACTCGAACCCTGTACCTGACAATTCTCCATAGGAGCGCAACAACGCAGCGTGCAATTCCGCCAGGATTTTGGCCTCCTCGCTTGGGAAACTGAGAACAAGAGAAGAAGTAAACTATGCCCTGGTGGCAGTGTGATGACGGGCACAGTCTAGACAGAAGAGTTGCGAGAAAGCCTTTTTTGGAATCTAGTAAATTTTGTTTGTGAGTGACGTCTGGGACGTGGACTTGGTTACAGAGCATACAGGCCACGATTTATCGTGGTAGAAGAATAGGAGACGGTGATCTATTTTGGGTTTACCTGTTTATCTGTTGCTCTCTGCTCTTGTAAATGTTGGGAGAAGGGCGGTTTATAAGATCTGTCAATCTGTTTTCATTTTGTATACTGTTCGAAATATATATGGACGATTGGACTTCTACAATTGATTTCAGTTTTAAATGCTTCATGAGTAGCAAAATCTGACCAACTTCAATGATACAAGTTTCATTTATACCTCATTATATACGTAGGCAGTGTTAATAAGTAGCCTGATTTTAGAAAAGCAAAATGCTATCCAAACTAGAAAACCCACTTGCCACTCCTCCCTCATTGACATCCTTGGCCTTGGTTCTCATCAACCATCCACCCTGCTCATTGTGCAAGATGTTTCCTCCTGCTTGATCCCAAAGGATGGTTCCATATATTCCCAGCTCTCCAATGACATGACCTCCCAGAACCTCTCCGTCACTTCTGAGAGCCACGTTTTTGGCATTGGGAGGGGGTGTGATCAGTTCCATCAGGATCCAGCGCTTCCAGTCACCCTCGGGGATTGATCGCAAAAAGTCGGGGATAGCAGATTTATAGATGTTATTACCTCCGCCCTCACGTTGCGGTTTCAGGACGTAGTTCACGGCTGTCTCCGGGTTGAGGGCAAGCTCTCTTCCGCGGCCACCGGCTGACAGGTCAAACTGCGGTGCAAAGGTCTCGCGCAGTCTTGCAAGGGTGTTTGCATCGGTACCAGCCATGAAGGAAGAGAGATGGTCAGTTCCTGTAGTCTCTGCCAGAACCTGCTGTACAATCTTACAGCCAGCCAACTGATTCAAGACAGTAGGACACTTGATCGCTGCAGAGCGTTCCAGATGAGCCCTGGCCTCCCAATCGCGCTCAGATTTGTAGTCAGTTGGGGCATAGAAACACCGGTAGTACACTGTTGTCGCCTCGAACTGTGTGGAAAGAGAATGAGGCGGCGTGTACACCAAGGGACGCGAAGGATTGGAACTCGGGATTGAGGTGTGGTTCAAGATTTCGGAGCTGAGCAGACGGAAGACGGGTATCTTGTGGGTTTTGGTAACCTGCTTGAAGAGAGCCAGCTGATCGAATATGTTTCTCTCATTTTCCTGGATCACAAACAGGATACACGAGGGAAGAGCCGGCGATGATTTCGATCCTCCATACGCATTGTGTGCAGCAGCTAGTCCTGCAGCCAGTGTCTCAACGGATGTGTTTTCTGGGGGCGTCTGTCCCGAAGTGAGCATAGGGTGTGGCGGATAGCTGATCGGATGACCTGGGGGAGAAGTAAGAAGTTCGGAGTGCAACGATGCCACGAGGGACGATAAACCGCCAAACGATGATGCGATGGTGTTAAACTCCACTTGTTTCAAAGACGGGTCTTTCGAATTTGACGAGATATTTGGCATATAGTCAGATCTGTAGAGACCCAGAGATAGTGTTTGAGCATAGCCTTCTTTCTTCACTGCAAGATGGACCTTCCATAGATTCGAGACGAAGTCGTCAACGTCAATGAGACTACATCCATCAATATTTAGCTAGGGTTTAAGTAATGCAGTGAAAGCAAACGAAAATCCAATTAAACTAAAACAATAGAAGATGCATTCTTACTCTTCCATTACTTTCTCAATCCATTCTTCATTGCATGTTATAGCTGCATAAAGTTGATTGTACACAGTTTGCAACGCCTTTGCCTCTTCGAAACAGGACTTTGGAAAAAGACTGGGGAACAAAGTCACTGGAGCATTTGTCGCCAAAACTCCATGCGGATTGGACTCCTGCGAGATCAATGCAGGCGAAGGTCGAACAACAAGGCCATTCTGCGATGCCCAATCTTTAATCGTTGTCACCAAATATTCCTGCTGTGCGGGGTTCAGATGGGGTGGATAACTAGAGTAGATGGAGTCGTCCATGGTCAATAATGGGACGAAGCAGTGGTATATTAAAAATCGCAGATACAGTCTCGCTGGAACTGAATTTTCAACAGAGAGAAAAGATCCCTCAGAGCAAGACAAAGCAATTAATCAGCACGAGGAGCAAAAATGAGGGGCCGCAACCCGCCGGACTATGATGCGATAGTGTGGAAACCCGGAGATAAACACCCCACCGCCTCTGACACCGTCTTTAGATACGGCAGAAAAACAACTCGACTTGCAATGATCAGGAGATTTCGTCGCGTATCGCGCGCCAATTTGCATCACGTCGAGGTCGCAGTCGACTGTAGGCGGCTGGTGACTAGGGAGACTCACAGTTTGAATATGTCTTCAGGCTTGACTCTGACCAAATGTCACTGTTTCCCACCTCACTTTTGAGTTCTTCCACATGTAAAGGATGTCAATTTACCTCGAAAGTTTATGGTGATAGCGTCGAATATCAGTAGCCGCTGATTGCAGTGCTCCATGAGGATCTGGTGAGTTCACGTTCAGTAAGAGCTTTGATAGCTGCAATATACTAATGTCCCTTTTCCTTATCAGACGAGATGACCTCGGAAGACGAAGACCCTCTCGATTGGACGATCGATGAGGTCGTAGAGTTTCTTTGCCATAACCCACTCACGCCATGGTCGCAGTCAGCCGCCCAAGCTCCTCGGCCAGATCCTGTTACGTTCGAAACAGCCATCCGGGCCAATCTCCTAACAGGCGAGGTGCTGTTGCACGATGTCGATAAAGAAACATTGCGAGAGGACTTGGGGTTGAAAGCCCTTGGCCATCGTAGCTCGATGTTAATGGCAATTCGGTATCTTCGACAAAATTCGCCAAAGTACCAGATGTCCCTGGGCAAAGCGGGGCTCAATGACAACCTTAGCAGTATCTATGCCTCGAGTTATTTTGCCCCCACAACTCCAGGGCAGGGACCTGCTCCAGAACTTTCATCGCCGGTCTATCCCAGGCCTGTGTCTGAAGCCGCAACACCTCAAAATTTGCTAAACTCTAGGCTGATTACTCCCTCCGTATCCGGGGTACATAATTCCAAGAGACCTATTCGTGCCGATCCTCCCTCTTTCAACCCTGTCCAGAAAGAGAAAGACAATGTCTCTTCTCAGGTACCGAATACCATGGAAACATCTGCTGCCTATGACAATATTGAGCGACACCAAAGTGTACCGCCTGGGTCTCCTAGAATACGTTCAGAGTCTCACGCAGAATTCTCCGAGATTTCTGGGCGCGTTCGCTCCCTAGAGCATCATATCATTGATCAATCTGGCAGAAAGCGGAGAAAACTCGATCTTCGCTCTGTCGCCGAGGCTTCGGGTGAAAAATCGATCCTTGCACTTACCACCAGCGCATCACAGGCAAAACATTGGTACATGGGGCCAGAGAGGATTGCTCCGTCTCAATTATTCTACGGCCCTAATTCGGAGGAAGATGACCACTCGTTTGTAATGCTTGGTTCTGAATTTCCATCCGCTCAACGCGCTTATGTGAAGAGCTGCATGCAGTACTTTTACCAGCAGAAACCCATAAAGCTGCGTGATGGCCACGGTGATAAGTGGGCTGTCATACCTTACAAAGCTTCAGAGGTGAACCCAAGCAAGTCAAGGCTTTTCTCCTTGTATACGCTAAGAAACGGTAAAGTCACCGTAAGCAAAGAGAACTTAGAGAACTGGCCGCAGCTCCATCAGTCTCAGGCTGCTTACACGGCTACCTCGTCGAGAACCTCAAAAGCCTCTGATCCCTTTGCGTATCTCATCGAAAAGTACCCTGTCCTAGAAGATAACGAAAACACTTATCCTCTCTATGGTGACTCTGGTTCCGAAGGGGAGTACGATGAGGATACTTGGCAAGAAATCGACGATGAACAGCAGGATCCCGCGCAGAACAAACCAATAAACTTGACCTCTGGGGAAATCGATTCTGTCATCGCGCAATGCGTCACTGATTACAAAAATAAATGGCACCAAGATAAAAAGCCCAAGGAGGAGCAAAAAGCGCGGCTGCTCTGGTTGAGAGCTAGAAGAGGAAAGCTTACCAACCAGCAAATAAAGGGATCCTTGCGCGAAGCCAGTCGCTTAGAGGAGCGACTGAAAAAGATCAAGAAAGCTATTCTTGAGAGCGAAGTTTTAACAAGGGCAGGGTTACAAGCTCTATGCGTAGGCATGGAGCAGACCGTGCACGACATCGAGAAGCAAAAGTGGCGCGTAAAAATTCTGGAACAGCCGGTTTGCCCACCAAAAGTTGCCGCTGGCCCCAAGCCTAAGCCCATATCAAAGCCTCGGAATGGAGACGAAGAGTCACTTCATTCAGAATCTGATTATGAGTCTGAAGATCCTTTGGCTGACTTCATTGACAACTCTGATGACATGACCGGGCCAGCTTCGCCTGAACAGCACATCGCAACTCAATCAGAAACACCATCATCAACTGATAGCGACGAGGATGCTGTCATTAGCCCCTCTGGGTTGCGACGAAAATCCAGGGCCCAGAAACGTGCTCCGCTTAGAACCGACTCCCCCTCTCCCAGGGTTTCTGTGAACGAGAAGGAGCCGGAATATGTCGATCTAACAATAGACTCTGCGGATGAGTTCAGAATTGAAACGCCTCCTCTCAATCCCGTGCAGTCAAGGGTGTCACAGTCCGTTGACACTCCTTACAAATCCGAACGAGACTCCATATCCCCTGGACCTAATCTCACTCCCGATGATTCTGTGGAAACTAGAAACCAGAATAACCAGACCCCTAAAGATACAAAGGGCTCAAAACTGAAATATAAACCAAAGCAAAGGAATCTGCCGGAATTCAAAGATTTCGACAAAATATCGTCAATCAGCTGGGAGGAGCTTGAAGAGCGCATGGATCGTCGTAGGCTTTTGGCAAAGTTGATCTACAGTCTCTCAGATGAAGAACGAAAGGCCATGGCTAAGGAAGTCCCTGCCTATGATGTCTCTGAATTGAAGGGACTTGTAGAGGCGGCCCTCAGAGCGTTGTTCGAGGGCAAACAAGAAATTGACGGCGTCAGTCAAGATGAAAATGATATCATCATGAGAACAGCGACCTTTTATATCTCATGGATAAACTGTGCATATAATGGCGGAGAAGGGATAAGGAGATTCATGGTTATTAAAGCCGAGAATGATCTCGCCAATTTTCCAAGATTTTTTGATGAGATTCGCGCGCATCTTACGGCATATCGCAGCTGGGACCGAGAAAGGCGTGCTGCAGCTGCAGCTGAGAACCCAGATAACTCAAACGCAGAAGACACAGATTTGGCGCCTGATGATACCCCCCATAAAAAGCGAAAAAAGGAGGTCCAAGAGAGCCAGGATGCTAAGAGGATTCAGCAAAGTGCACAAGCACGAGTTGCACTTCAAAATACACAGAGAAAGAATTTGGAGAAGAAAATGGAAAGCATGGGATTTGATAATGACGACCCTGATCTCCAAGCTGTCAGCTTTGAAGAGCCAGTCATTTACTTGGATCGCCATATTGGCAGACGAGTCAAACCCCATCAGCTGAATGGAATTCAGTTCATGTGGCGAGAATTGATTCAAGACGAGAAACGGCAAGGATGTTTGCTCGCTCATACCATGGGTCTTGGAAAGACGATGCAAGTCATCTCGTTGCTCGGCACGATATCAGCTGCAGCGAACTCAGACGATCACTTGATTCGGAAACAAGTGCCCAAACGCTTAAGGCGATCACAGACCCTGGTCCTCTGTCCATCTTCATTGATCGAGAACTGGTATGAAGAGTTTCTAATGTGGACTCCAGAATCAAATAACATTGGACCATTGAGAAAGATTACAGGGCTTCACAAACTCCATGAAAGATTGAAGGAGGCGTCGAATTGGAACGAAGAAGGCGGTATTCTTATCATGAGCTATGATATCTTTCGAGCATTGATTCTGAACAAGGCGACTAAAACCAGAGGAAAAGCCCTAGACGAGGATGATCACAAACGCGTGAAGGAATGGCTTCTGGATGGACCAAACATTGTCGTCGCCGACGAGGCTCACAAGATGAAGAACCTGCGCACAGGAATATCTCAGGCTGCTTCCCAGTTTCGAACTAAAAGCAGGATTGCGTTGACCGGCTCGCCCTTGGCAAATAATCTAGAGGACTATTTTACTATGGTCAACTGGATTGCTGAGGATTATCTCGGGGACTTTGTTCAATTCAAAGCGAACTATGTTGAGCCAATCGAAGAAGGGCTGTACGCGGACAGTAGCCATTCAGAGAGGAGAAGGTCTCTTATCAAGCTCCAAGTTCTTAAAGAGATACTAGAACCCAAGATCAACCGTGCCGATATTTCTGTCCTTACTGGAAGCCTTCCGCCAAAGGTTGAATTTGTCATCACGGTCCCTTTAACCGAGTTGCAGGAACGAGCATATAATTCCTATGTTGAAACCGTGTTGTTCCAGGGCAAGAGTGACATTGGCAATGCGAGATTATGGTCTTGGCTCGCCATCCTTGCGCTATGCTGTAACCATCCGGCATCTTTCAAAGATAAGCTATTGAGTCGAGCGACTGAGGCTGCACGAACGGGAAGGAAATCTAATGAACCCGATGACATGCCCGGGGATGAATCAATCGCCCAAGCAGGCCTTCCGGACTCAGACAAATTAGTCTATCAGCAGCAGCAGATTTTTGACACTGTCTCGGACATCCAAGCGATTGATTTATCATACCGTTCCGAAATTCTGGACAAGATTGTTGAGGAATCTGTCAAGGCAGGTGACAAAGTCCTCATATTCTCTCATAGCTTGCCAACGCTCAATTACGTCGAGAGCATGTTGAAGAGATCCAAGCGCAAGTATTGTCGTTTGGACGGAACCACGCCAATCTTTACTCGACAATCCGCAACAAAGAACTTCAACTCTGGCTCAGTGGATCAAGTGTATTTGATTTCCACACGGGCCGGGGGGCTTGGCCTGAACATCCCAGGTGCAAACCGTGTTGTCATCTTCGACTTTGGTTTCAACCCAGTTTGGGAAGAGCAGGCGGTTGGTCGTGCGTATCGCTTAGGTCAACAGAAACCAGTCTTTGTTTATCGGTTCATCGCCGGTGGCACATTCGAAGAAGTGATGTATAATAAGGCGGTTTTCAAGACGCAGCTTGCCTTCCGTGTGGTGGACAAGAAGAATCCCGTCCGCTGGGCTTCGAGAAACGCTGGAATGTATCTCTTCCCAGTAAAGTCTATCAAACAGGAAGATGTTTTCGAATACCTTGGAAAGGATCCTCATGTTTTGGATAAGATCATCGCAAACGATCTAGCTGGCAAAAAGATCATTCGAAAAATCGGTCTCACCGAAACCTTCCAAAAGGAAGACAACGACAAGTTGACCGATGAAGAGAAAAGGGGCGTTCAAGTCGAATTAGATGACGAGCGTCTGAAGCGCACCGATCCTGAGGCTTATCAAAAGCGGGTTATGGAAAGACTGGCTGCGGCGAATCCAGGTCAGGTGCCTGCAGCATCACAATTTGGACATAACCGCCCGGCGCCTCCTTTCCCATATCACCCTCATCAGGCGTATATGATGGGCCGGCCGTCTGCGGCCAATGCACCTCCATTGGGACCTCCAGGGCCTAATTCCAACGTCTTTTCATCTCGAAATCAAACACCCCATGCTGCTGTGAGCAATGATCAGAATTCTCGCCATGCGCAAAGCGAGCCACGCCAGCAAGCCCCTCAAAAGCCTTTGCCCCGGAATCCTTCGTTACAAACAGATGGGCCAGCGCAGGAAAACAGTCCCATTGACAATGCTCAGCAAAAAGACAAAAACACCGATAAAGAGCGTCGCTCGGAATCTAGGCAGAGAGGCGATGTCGAGAAAACATCTTGCAAACCCCAGTGAGCCATACTCCATTTGATGATTGGTGATTACTATTCAACTTGTCTATCTTCTCATTGAAGTTTCCCCTGTCCATAATCGCTCTTCGCTTCGATGTCCTTTTTTAACTTTATTTTTCTTTCTGTGTACAATTTTTTTTCCACCTGCTCATCTCGCTGGTCGGTGTTAGAGTATTCCACTTCAACTTGACCATTTTCTTTCTTTCTTTCTTGTTCATTTTCAATTCGACTCCAAATATTACGGCATCCACTTTTTGATGAATTGACGGTAATTACAATGGCATTGGGAGGCGCAGATTACATCACCATGAGCATGTCTTTTTCTTACAACCGGTATCCACGGAGTCTCGATAGCATAATGGCATAACGGCATACAATGAATCAATCCGCTGTACTCTCCTTGCTGTGATAAATGTAAGGCGATAAGACAATCCCGATACTAGTGCTCTGCGTAGATGTATATTGGGAGCTCTTATCCGTTATCGCCGCGTCGCCAAGACTGATAGAGCTCCCCCTGTAAATTCAATGGAGAAAGCGTTAGCGAGCAGTGGAACCTCGACCACCGTTCAATGGATGCAATTCTTTTCTAGTAATGGAAGCCATTACCATTGGGTCATGTGTCCATCTTATTATGTATTTCCTTCACACCATCGTTAGTGATCGTTTCGTTTCTTTTTCTGCTCTGGTTGTGTTCGGTGCAAGAGAGATTCGCTCGTCGCCGACCGTCGATCAGCTGCCGCCCTCCGATTGGCCCAAATCGCCGACAGCCGCGGGGCAGCTCCAATCCGCGCAGCTCCAGCTCCAAATCGCCGCGTCCGTCGTTGGATAAGGACGAGACAGAGAGGCGATCAGCTATATAAGGCCAGGTCACCGCCGGTTCTGTCTTCAATCTTCTGTCTGGGTTTGACATCTTCCTGTTTCTGTGTCTGTATCACATTCTCTGGTCTATCTAATCCATCGAAAGTCCTGTTCTTTCGATCAAAGCCAGAGAGCTCTTATCTTTTACTTATCGCCTTCTCCACACCGGCTCTCTTGCTGAGCATCCCAGGTAATTATCTCCCCCCACGGCCACTTCAACGGCAAAAATCGTCTTTGAACCCCTTTTTAATCCGATTTCAATAGACACAATGGCAGCTCTCTTCCGTTCCAGCCTCCGGCTGCGCTCTGCCGCACGCCTTCCTGCTGCCCGCACCATCACCACCACTCCGCACATGAGAGCTTCTGAGAAGCCTTACTTCCCCGATGAGCCTACAGCTCCCAAGCTGGCTACCGCTATCCCGGGTCCTAACAACAAGGCCGCTACCGCTGAGCTGGACAAGGTCTTTGATGTTCGCAGCATTAATATGCTTACCGATTTCTCCAAATCCATCGGAAACTAGTATGTCAAGAGTTATATAACATGGGGTTTAAAGTGGCGGCTAACATTCGTACAGCATCTCTGATCTCGATGGAAACACCCTTCTCGATGTGTAAGTCATAGATTACCTTTCATCCGAGCTCTAGTTATTGGTTCTAACACATCTTCTATTAGTTACGCTCAGATTGCTTCTATCCCTGTTGGATACAACAACCCCCACCTCAAGCAGGTTGCATCCTCCCCCCAGATGATCACCTCGTTGATCAACAGACCGGCCCTGGGTAACTTTCCCTCGGCTGACTGGGCCGACATTCTGAACACTGGTGTCCTCAAGGTTGCTCCCAAGGGCTTGAACCAGGTCTTCACTGCCATGGCTGGCTCCGACGCCAACGAGACCGCCTACAAGGCTGCTTTCATGTACCACCGTCAGCAGGAGCGTGGAGGCGCAGATGTTGAGTTCTCCGAGGAGGAGCTGCTCAGTACCATGAAGAACCAGTCTCCTGGCTCTCCTCAGCTGTCCATCCTGTCCTTCAAGTCCGCTTTCCACGGCCGTCTCTTTGGCAGTCTGTCCACCACCCGCAGCAAGGCCATCCACAAGCTTGATATCCCCGCCTTCGACTGGCCCCAGGCCACCTTCCCCTCCTTGAAGTATCCTCTTGAGGAGCACGCTCAGGAGAACGCCCTGGAGGAGCAGCGCTGTTTGCAGGAGGTTGAGCAACTCATCAAGGAATTCCACAACCCCGTTGCCGCCGTCATGGTCGAGCCTATCCAGTCCGAGGGTGGTGACAACCACGCCTCGCCCGCCTTCTTCCAGGGTCTCCGTGACATCACCAAGCGTAACAACGTCCTCTTCATCGTCGACGAGGTGCAGACTGGTGTCGGTGCTACCGGAAAGTTCTGGGCCCACGACCACTGGAACCTCGACACCCCACCCGACATGGTCACCTTCTCCAAGAAGGCCCAGACTGCCGGTTACTACTATGGTAACCCCGCTCTGCGCCCTAACAAGCCCTACCGCCAGTTCAACACCTGGATGGGTGACCCGTCTCGCGCTCTGATCTTCCGTGGTATCATCGAGGAGATTGAGCGCCTCAACTTGGTTGAGAACACCGCCTCTACCGGTGCCTACCTCTACTCTGGCCTTGAGCGTCTGGCAGAGCGCTACCCCGAGCACTTCCAGAACTTGCGTGGTAAGGGCCAGGGTACTTTCATCGCTTGGGACACCCCCAAGCGGGATGAGTTCGTCGGTAAGGCCAAGAGTGTTGGTGTCAACATTGGTGGCAGTGGACAGAGTGCTGTCCGCCTGAGGCCTATGCTGGTCTTCCAGAAGCACCACGGTATGTTTCATTATTCTCTTCCTTCTGGGTAAATGAGATAGAGTTGCTAACGCTTTTATAGCCGACATCCTTCTCGAGAGCATTGAGAAGATCATCAACAAGCTGTAAAGCTTTCTTCTTTATCTATGTTATGAAAAGGTTCACCTTGAGGGTGATTTCGGGCGTTTATCTTTGATTTTTAGCGAACTTTGTTATATTTTTTCTATTATTTATCATGATTCATAAATCTGCCTCGGTGGCATGTTTTGATATGAGTTTTGTCCTCAAGTCATTAATATCAATATGATGGTATTCAGAAGTTGACATTCAATTTCTTTCTTGTAAAAGTATTTACCTGTTTGGGTATCAATTCATCGACCATGGTGGAAATGATCACTTATCCAAAGCAAAGGGCAGTGCACCAATGTAGAAATGTAGTTGTTGCATCGATATCAGCGACCGAAAACATATGAGTAAAAAGTGGCAAAATATAGCATAATAACTCCACTGAGAGGCACCCCCAAGTACCCAAATAAAACATTGTATCAATATAGTACGACCCAACCTTTAACTCCGGTTTTGTGCATCTGAATAGTATCATCCCCACGCCCTTCTCTCGATTCGGTATGAAAAACGGCGAGTTTACTGTGTATTTCAATCGCTCGAAGGTGGCATATCTTTCAATCCATAGGCGAATTCAAGTGTCTTCTTCTCCGATGCTTCCATCCCTCCTGTGTACCAAGTAAGCACTGTAATTCGAGGACAAGGAAATAAGGGGCCAGATTATGACGTACGGGATATATTTCACACCGGAAGCCTCGAGACTGTTGACGATATCATCGGGGAGCTGTGAATGTAGCAAGAGATTATTAGCCTTTTCCGTACTGGGGGCCCAAGGCAGAAAGGGTTCTATCATCATCATCACTCACCGATCCAGTCACCTTGACAGCATATGTGCCCGGGACATAGCTATCCAGACGTTGCCAGCGAGCTACCCAGCTTGTATTCGGATCGCGAAGAGTAACCATCCCTTCAAAAACCTGCGATGTGCACTCTTGGATGGCGTCGTTGTTGCCGCGGAGGCCAAGCACGTGGTCGCAGTTGGGACAGCCTTCACGCATGAATTTCTGGAATGGAAAACAAACGTCAGATTGAAAAATTCAATCACAGTTCGTGGCTCGTGCCATTGTTATTGGTTGGACTCACGTTGTGAAGCTGGACGAGCGAGCAGACCATGCAGGCGCGAAGAGTGCGCTGCTGGCTGGGAGCGACGTAAAACGACATGTCTGGTAGCTGGGAGGAGGATAAAGAATCTGGAGCTGAATGAGCTGTCCCCAGGTGTATTGCCCCTTTTATAGTGCGAGTTTTGGGGGGAAGAAAGTCGCGGATAGCTTGTTGGAAGCGCTGAGGTTTGGCCGTCGAGGGTTCTCGAACGACTGAAAGAATGCCAAGGCCGGCGTTGGGATCGGAGAAAAAGAGGGAAGTTTGGATATCCGCAGGCAGTAAGTGGTACAGGCTGAGAAAAGGAACAGTCAGGAACCACTACTCCCTCACCTCGCCTCGGCGCAGAGTCTCACTTTTTCCCACTTCGTTTGTCTACACTTTCTTTGTCGGTCGTATTCTTTTGATTTTCTTTTTCTCTCGACCAGGGGCTTATTGACGATCGACTGATCGTCCCGTTGTTGCTGTCTCGTGCCCGCCTACGAAATCATTTCCCCTCCATCATCTTTTTTTCGATCCGCCCCATGGCTTCGCAAGACGTCGAGGCCGCCACTGCGCTGAAGGTGCAAGGGAACAAGGCCTTTTCCCAGCATGAATGGCCTGTTGCTATAGATTTTTACACCCAGGCAATAGAAAAGTATGACCAGGAACCCTCGTTCTTCAGCAACCGAGCTCAGGTATGGCATCGCTTCCTTCATCCAGGAACGTTCGTTAATCGCACGGCTACTATAGGCGCATATTAAACTCGAGGCATATGGCTTTGCGATTGCCGATGCCACCAAGGCCCTTGAGCTTGACCCCTCCTACACCAAGGTCAGTCGTTATAAGTGGGGTTCTTCCCCCTCACCCACCCATGTTAAACAGTCGAGTCGAGTCTATCGCAGCGAAGAGCTTTCCTAATTGATAATTTAGGCATACTGGAGACGAGCCCTCGCGAACACTGCTATTCTCAATTACCGCGATGCTCTGAAGGATTTTAAAGTCGTTGTGAAGAGGGAGCCTAACAACCGCGATGCGAAATTGAAGCTGGCCGACTGTGAGAAGCTCGTGCGCCGCATGCAATTCGAAAAGGCCATTGAGGTTGGGGACCCACCGTCCGCTTTCGAGGAGTTGGATATCGATTCGATGATCGTCGATGACAAGTACGATGGCGTTCGCTTGGGCAACGAGATGACGCAAGAGTTCATCGACAACATGATTCAACGATTCAAGGATGGAAAACAGATACACCGCAAGTATGCTTTCCAGATTATCAAGGCTGTCAAGGATCTTGTCTATGCGGAGCCGACGATGGTCGAGATTGGTGTGGAACAGGGCAACAAATTGACGGTCTGTGGTGATACGCATGGTGAGCTATTGCTACCCGGTTTTTATCAGTTGGGCTTTTCTTACCATTGCAGGCCAATTCTACGATCTTCTGGAAATCTTCCGACAGAACGGAGCACCCTCGGACACACATGCTTACCTCTTCAATGGTGACTTTGTCGACCGTGGCTCGTGGTCTACCGAGATTGCCCTACTCCTCTACGCTTACAAGTGGCTGCGACCAAATGGACTGTTCCTGAACCGTGGTAACCACGAGACAGATGATATGAACAAGGTCTATGGTTTCGAGGGAGAGTGCAGAGCTAAGTACAATGAGAAGGTTTTCAAGGTCTTCTCTGAGTCGTTCTCTGCCTTGCCACTGGCTACATTGATTGGCGAGAAGTACCTTGTTCTCCATGGCGGTCTTTTCTCCGATGATAAGACATCGTTGAACGACATCCGGAAACTGGACCGTCACAACCAACGCCAGCCTGGACAGCAGGGTCTGATGATGGAGATGCTCTGGACTGACCCGCAGACTGAGCCTGGTCGCGGACCTAGCAAGAGAGGTGTTGGTCTTCAATTCGGACCTGATGTGACCAAACGTTTCTGTGAGAACAACGGACTGGAGGCCATCATCCGTTCGCACGAAGTTCGTATGGGAGGCTACGAGGTTGAGCACGACGGACGTTGTATCACCGTCTTCTCCGCTCCCAAGTACTGCGATAGCACTGAAAACAAGGGTGCTTACATCAATGTTGGCCCTGAGCTCAAGCTTGAATACCATGTCTTCGAGGCTGTGCCTCACCCTGACATCAAGCCTATGGTAAGTTAGACCTCATTCGATTAGGATTTCGATATGACTTGATATGAGAGACTAACAAAAATTCTCCTTAATCAGGCTTACGCCCAGAATTCGATTATGTCAATGATGTGATGATTTAGAATGAGATTCGACGACGATCTCCTTTGATCAACAAAGACGACAGAGAAAAGAAAGAAAAGACAAAAAAAGACGATCGGTGGCCTTTGATGTAGCGATCATATGTTCAAGGATTAGGATGCTTGTCATCTACGGCTTGATGTCTTTATACGATTTTTGGATACGAGTTGCTGTCCGTATCTACGATTGACTATTTGCATAGCGAAGAATTTATATGGGATTCTGAAGATTTTGCTACCATGTGCGACCTGTAGACAATCAGATTGGACCGTAGATCATCAATTGTGCAAAATAGAAACCATCACAGCATGGCAGCAATGCATGGCAGCCGGTTTGACGGTCTATGAATCGTTGCTGATTCGATCCGACCGTTGCCAACCCCGCGATGGAGATGATTTAATCTCCGTAACCAGATATCAAAGCCCGTTCTTTCTCCAACAACTACAATTAATCCAGACACTTTGTCTATTTTTCTTTCACCCTTCGCATAAACTGTAATAATAATTACCGCGAAAATGGAGTTCGATCCCAAGACTCGTGAGAATCTGCCTTAAACCTGATCCATCACAATGGAGGGGTTGTCAAGCTAACCCCGCCATCTGCAGCTCAATACCTCACCTCCGACAAGTCGAGCTTTGGTTACGTCTCTGCACATGAGCGGTGGCCAGTCATCCTCGTGAGTATCACCATAAATGGATAGCTTAACACATGGATTGATTCGCAGACTGACTTGTTTTCTCGATAGACTGGTGCAATTGACGACCTTCACCGAACAGTGGGCAATGTGACCGACGAGGAGAAAGCCAGAGAGGGCAAAGGCATCATCGGAGACCTGGCAAAGTTGAAATATGAACTGCAGCATAACAGACAACTGACGTGAGTTTTTTATATGGAAAAAAGAAAAAAGAGGGAAGCAAATTGACATGATCTGTCTTATAATTCAGACCACTCCCCGACGATGGCGAACCGAGCATTGCGGAATACAACCAGGAGTTGGAGCAAAGAGGAAACCCCTCATGGTTGGATGTACCATGGCTTTTCGCGGAGTGCTACCTCTGTGAGTTCTTCTGGTTTTATCCTGAGATAGATGGTAAGCTGATTGGGAACAGACAGACGCTTGAGTACCCTCTTCGCCCTCTCCAAGCACTGGAAGGGCTACGATGTCTTCTCCCGTCAAAAGATGTCCACCTTCAAGTCGTCCCGTCCGGCAGTTCTCGAATTGGCTGCACGATACAAGGAACTCTCCCTGGAGGCAGAGAAGGGTAAAGGCGTGGATGGTAGAACAGTGGAACAGGCCGAGCAAGCGGATCGAATTATCTTCTCTGAAATGTGTGAGATCTGCTTATGGGGAAACGCAACCGATCTGTCACTTTTGACGTCGCTCACCTATGAGGACATCCAAAAGCTGCAAGGCGCAAAGGCACGCAAAGCAGCAGAGGACAACATTCTCATCAACGATCTCGACTCCGCTTTCGATGTCCTGCAAAAGGCACAGAAGGAAAAGAAGGATGAGGAGCGACGGGTCGACATTGTTCTTGATAACTCTGGATTCGAGCTCTTCGTTGATCTCATCCTGGCTGGTTACCTCCTGTCCGCAGGTCTAGCGACGACGGTTGTTCTTCACCCCAAGCTGATCCCTTGGTTCGTGTCGGATGTCACTCCCCCGGATTTCACAGATTTGCTTAACGCCCTGGCCGATGCTCAGTCATTCTACACAGCACCCGATGAGACAGGAAGGAAACACGAGCCTTTATCCGAAAAGGAACAGAACGAGGTGCAATTCCTCTTCGACCACTGGAGCCAGCTCCACCAAGATGGAAAGCTCATCATCCGCCCACACCCATTCTGGACAACCGCAGGAGGCTACTGGCGCCTGCCCCATGTGGCACCCGAGCTGTTTGACGACTTGAAGCAGAGCGAACTAGTTCTGCTCAAGGGAGATCTCAACTACCGCAAGCTGACCAACGATGTGAGTTAACCTATAGCCCCTATGCCCCCATTGCTTAAGAATACCTATCTAACATCTCATTTCTTTCCCAGGCCGCTTGGGACCCAACCACTCCTTTCACAACCGCAATTGGCCCCCTTGGCCCCAAGTCCGGTGTCCGTATCCTCGCTTTCCGCACTTGCAAGGCAGACACGGTTGTTGGTCTGAAGCCTGGTGAAGACGAAAAACTCCGAGAGACGCCCGGTGGTGGAGGCTCCGAGCAACGCAAATGGGCGTGGAGTGGCAAGTGGGCTGTTGTTTCATTCTGTGATGGAAAGGCATAGATGCTGGTTACCTAACAGATGCTAGTTGTGCATACACAAGATACTACTTACCATGAGAATATAGACTGCCATTAACCTTGGATATCCGAGCTACCCAACAAGCTACTGTTGGTGTATGAACTTAATAAGAGACAAGCATTCCAGATTTCAATTCAATTCCATGGCTATAGACTGGAGGCCTTTGACATTAACAATCACAGATATACAATAGAGCACAAAGGAGCTGATAGAAGCATGACCGAACGAATAAGATAGTTGGATCAGGGTATAGTATCCAGAAAGACAAAGGAGATGACGAAAGTCGAGAAAGGAGAAAGCGAAAATTAAAAGAATAAAAACCCTGCTCAACTTGAACACCATAAGAAAATAAACCAGCACTTCATACGCCAAACATCGCGGTACCAACTCTTTCCCAAAAGACTAGATATTAAACATTCGCTGTTCTCAGGTATTGAACGCTTTGATATTTTCTTTGCCTTCTTCTTTGCCTTTGCGGCTCTCTCCCTTCCGTTTAAGTCGTGCTTGTGCAGCAAGCATCCGGTCCACCGGTATGGCATCAAGTGGAACGCTAGCCCGACTATGCCTTTTCCCAGATCGATCGGACATGTGGGTATTGGGCAGACCCGATAAGGCATCAAGACTGAATTTTGTCGGGGAGCGACGCGCGGACTGACGCTGTGTGCGGATCTGCTGACTATCGTTGATCTGTGTCAGATGGCGGGCAAGAGAGTTCATGGTGGTGTGGGAGGTCAAATACGGGCGATGGCTGTCCCGATCGTATTTTTGCTTTGAGGCGAAAGCCCGAGTGGGGGGTTCGGCCGACGTGAGATCTGGGGGCGATGAAGGCGGCACCTCGGAATTGTCTATCGTATGAGAGCGGTAACCATACCCCTTCTTGGGAGATTCTTCCATGTAAATTAGTTGTTCATCGTCATCATCCATGCCCATTGCCTTAGCAGCACGTTTTAAGTCCAAAACGTCTCCTGTAACGGTTCGTGAATGGCGAGCATGTCGATCTTTTGAGCGAGGACTTGGGCTGGGAGGTTCATCAATGTCATCGGTCTCATCGTCTTCGCCTTTTTGTGGACTGGATTGCCCAAAATCCTGTATCTGAATCCCGGCGTGGCCTTTGCGGGGACTGTATGAGTATCGACCGTGACCTAGACTTTCTGGCATACGCTCAATAGTGGTCAACTTCAATTTCAAGAAGTCGATTTGCTCCTGCATGCGACGGCGCTCTTCAACGAAAGACCCCCTGAGAACGTCTTCTGAGTGACGATGCTGCTGAGAAGCCGTCTTCAAGCGTTCCCGGTACTCTTGAATTCGGGTTTCCAATTTGGCCTCTCTTTGCTTCAGCTTTGCCTCTTTTTCCTTGCGCCGGCCCTCGTATTTGGTCATCTCCTGCTTGACTCGCGCCAGCGTCTGCTTGAGTGTCATGTTCTCCTTTTCAAGCTCCGAAGCTTTCTTTTCAGAGCTTTGAGCTAAATCCTGAAGCTTGCTGATGTCGGGATCGGATTTTTGCCCTTTCATCTCCTCGATTTTAGCATTTGCTTGGTCCAGTGCCTGCTGGGTTTTGCGGAGTTCTTCCCCGCTTGATCCGGGTTGCGCTGGAGCTTCATCCACTTCGTTTCCAATAACACCGTTTTGTTCCAAAAGTTTTCGTAATGAATTGACTCGGTGCTTATACTGCAGAGCTAACGCCGTCTGCTTGGCAAGATCCTGAACCAGTTTCTCCTTGTCCGCATTTGTATTCTCTGTCACCATCGTGGACGCAAGTTGAGAGACATGGCGTTCCATCCCAGAGACTTTTGCTTCTTCCGCCTGCAACTTTTCAGCTAGACGTAGTGCCTCTGCATCCTTCTTTTTGGCATATGCTTTTGCAACGGAGCGATACTGGATGAGCTTTTTGATCTCCCAGTTGGTCTTTGTTCTGTAGTTATCAAACTCGGCTTTCCAGTATTTCCCAGACTGAGAACGCGGTTCATCCAGATTCATGGTCTCATCATTTGCGTCCTCTTCCACTTCTAGTGACATCATCTTGGGTACAATATCTGATGAGGAACCTGCCTCGCTACTGGATAATCGAGTGGGCTCTAAATCCTTGGGCTTGTCGCGAGAATCCAGCAAGGCCTGCGTTAGCTTGCTTCGTGGCTTATTTTTCGTGTCGGATGAGCCTGTTGACCACTGGCTGCTTGTGTTGATCGGTTGGTTGGTCGGGGTTTTTGAGGGAGATTTGGTGGGCGACTGTCCGTCAGCTTTTCGTTCATTATCAACAACTCCATCACCAAAGGAAACGGTCTTTCGTCGGTTCGAGGTAGTTCCTGGCGTTACGAGAATACTTTTGGTAGGGGATCCCATCGCGTTCGCGGCCATATCTATGTCTGCCTTCTTAGCAGTGATCCCATTCCCTGCGTTCTCTGCAGAAGGAATTTGTAATGAGTCGCTTTTTCTCCTTTGTTGATTGGTCGCGTGCGGCTTCGGTCGTGTATCCCTCTGTCCGTTCTTCTCCTCCTCCTCCTCAGCTCCAGGCGTGCCAAACAGCGCACTCCTGAAGGCGCGAATGGCAAATACGGGAGCTGGTGTCTCTGGTGGCTCAAGAACCTTTGAGTTGTCTATGGAGACCGATAAATACAAAACAACAAGTCAGCGAAAACACAGCACAGGGGTGGGTTGGCAAAATGCTCTCCACCCAATTATCGCCCTGCTGGGGGGAAACACACCTGCTGCGGAATGCGCGAGCTGCTCGTCCTGCCCGGTGATCCACCCCAACATCGCGTCGATGGGGACAACTTGATCAAATTACTAAATCTGACGACAGACGCATCGCACGCGCGACAGCCATTGGTTTCGGGGAACAGAAAACAAGTCCTGGGAGCCGGGATGCTATTGACGTGGAGCGCTGTGCTTTGTTTACGCATCTCCAGCGGCGGCGCTAAGCGGGCCAAGGCGGTCAGGCGCCGCAACGGAAAAACAACAGCCCCGCGGGTGCCAATTGGCCGCCGTGGATTGACGAGACCGCTCTTTTGTCTCGCGGCCTCGCTGTCTCATCTCCTCCTTCTCTTCTCTCCCAATTTCCCTTCCCCTTAACACCCAACATTTATTTTTTACTCTATAGATTTCGTTCAAGATGTTCCTTTCTGAGATGTAGAGGGCTGCAGCTTCGGCTGCATCTTTGTCGCTCTTTCTCGTGGCAAAGGCCAAAACTCGATCTGGGTACAGACTTTCATTCCACACCGCCCAACGCCCCGCTATGCCTCACAAGCAGAAGAAGAATCACAATCATGCCCTCAAGAACGGCTCCCCCCGGGCGGAGAAAAAGCAATTAGATCCCGAATCCACTCTTTTTGCTTCTCCAGTCCTAGCTCCGACGAACTATCAGGAGATCCATAAGAACGAAGTTGAAGCTCTACAGTCAATATATGGCGATGACTTTGAAGAAGTACAGCACAGGCGGTCCGCCTGGCAGGTATGTGCATAGATCCAGATAATGCCCGTGCGTCAACGGTGCACCAGCGGTGCTGATAAATGTCCGTGCAGCAATCCTCCGATGTCTCGTTCAAGCTTCATTTGCGAGCTTCGTCTAACCCGGAAGTTCGTCTCGAATTACTGGTCGAACTGCCGGCCACCTACCCCAAAACCTATCCGAACCTATCCTTGGAAAATCTAGAAGACCTACGTCATGGAGCACAATCGAGAATCCAAGATATTATTCAAAGCAAGCCTAAAACGTTACTCGGTACCGAGATGATTTACGAGCTAGCAGTATCCATCCAAGACGTTTTGGAGGATGTAGCTCAGGCACGCGCTCAAGATCAGGATCTCCCTAGTTTGGAGGAAGAGCGAATGGTACAAGAAGCAGCAGCCGTCCAACGAGCCGAGTTAGAAAGACAGGAAGAGCTCCGGCAACAGGAAGCTGCAACAGCAGAAGAGGAACGGGCATTGCAACAGCTGTTAGAAGATAGGGAACGAACAAAGGCACGGCTTTCGAGACGAAAGAGTCGAACATCTGGAATGGATTCCTATGGTACCAACGATATCGCTAGCAATATCCCGGGCGCAATTTTCTTTGAACAGCAACTTGTCGTGAACAATACAGACGAGCAACCGTTGGTCTTCCGAGCTGTTTACGGGAAAACATTACTTCGAAGCGCCTACCACAAGGAGACATTTACTGTGAGACCCGTTGTTTCTGAGAGTCGTTCTTATGCCCCTCTTCTTGTATTGAAAGAGCTCTTTCTGGACGAGGAGGGCCCAGAGACTTTGGCATTTCGGGAGCAAATGCGTACCAGTGAAGACAAGCTGGAGGCATTGAAACGGCTACGTCATCCAAATCTTGTGGATTTTGTTGGGTTCAAAATACATCGACCAATCAGTCCGTACGAATCTAATGAGAACACATGGAAGGTCCATGCCCTTGTTGAGCATGCCAACAAGGGTTCGTTGTCCGAATTCCTGGATATCGTGGGAGCCGTTCCCGTTGAAACACTCCGTAGCTGGATGATCCAGCTTCTCGAGGCTCTTGAGTTTTATCACCGCAGTGGCTTCGTCCATGGTAATATCCACACTGGGCGCATACTGCTATTTAGAAACCTCTCCGGAGCAACCATCGTGAAGCTGCAGGCTAGCATTGAGGAAGCTCTGCCTGACCCTGCAGGCGGAAAACGGTCACTAACGACCCCCAAGTCACCATTTTGGCTGCCTCCAGAGTTGACTCAGGAAGGTTCGCCGCCGACAATGAAAACTGATGTCTGGGATCTGGGCATAGCTTTTCTCCAAATGGGGTTTGGAAAAGACGTTTTGACTCGATATACTTCAGCTAATTCCTTGATGGGAACTCTGGGGCTGTCTCCTGCTTTACAAGATTTGCTGCATGAATTCTTTAGGCCAGACCCCAAGAAACGACCAACGGCTTTCCAACTTCAACCCTCGGAGTTTTTCCGTGTTGACACACCTTTGATTGCGCGCACCAGTGCTTCGAGCTCAATGTCGCTGCCGAGACGTCCGCGTCTTGACTCTCTCGGAGGCTTCCCCGCCTTTTCGCGATACAATCAAGACTTTGACGAAGCTGGCCGCTTGGGCAAAGGTGGCTTTGGCCAAGTTGTGAAAGCAAGGAATAAGCTTGATGGCCGCTTCTATGCCGTTAAAAAGATATCACAAAAGTCAGCTGCTGCATTGAAGGACACATTGTCAGAAATCATGCTACTCTCGCGCCTCAATCATCCGTACGTAGTACGTTACTATACTGCCTGGCTGGAGGAGGACTATAACCACGTAGATGAAGATGCTATTTCGTCTACGGGACGGTCCGGGGATTCCGAACGGTCTACAGAAGGCGACCTATTTGCCAGCAGAGATCCAAACAGTTTTGGCTACAGTACGAGCGGCCTTGATTTCATCAGCTCTAGTGGCTATCCGAAGATTCAGTTTGGTTCGGACAGTGACGAAGAACACGATGGATCGGTGTCCAATCGAGTCAGGGAGGAAACGTCTGAAACGTATGGGTCTGAAAGTGATTCAGAGACGGAACTTAGTCGAGTAAGGTCTAACTCGCAAGGGAGACCTGTTTACACCACGCTTTATATACAGATGGAGTATTGTGAAAAGCACGTATGTTTGCCTCGATAGCCCTGCCACTTAATCCTGATATAATACCCTTCCATACTGACTTTCCACCAGACTCTTCGTGATTTGATAAAGAATGGCCTGTACGATGATGTTGATAGCATCTGGCGGCTGTTTCGCCAGGTACTTGACGGACTGAGCCATATTCACAGTCATGGTATCATACACCGCGATCTGAAACCGGACAACATCTTCATTGACATGGCCAACAACCCGCGCATCGGAGATTTTGGCCTTGCAACCAGTGGTCAGTTTATGACCGCTGTACGCTCGTCTACAGCCGCCGATTTCGAGGGAAACTTTACTCGCAGTTTAGGAACAACTTACTACGTTGCACCCGAAATGAAGTCTGGTTTTACGGGTCATTATAATGAGAAGGTTGATGTAAGTATCCTCCTTGCTTCATATCATCACAAGTGCAAAATTTCCTCACACAGATAGATGTATTCTTTGGGCATTATCTTCTTCGAGATGTGTCATCCATTGCCAACGGGTATGGAACGTGACCAGACACTGAGGGAAATGAGGGAGAAGGACCACGTTCTTCCTTCCACGTTCCAGCATTCAGAGAAGGTAATCCAAGGCAAAATTATTGAATCACTGCTCAGTCACAATCCAAGTGAACGTCCATCGGCAGGAGAACTTCTTCACAGTGGGAACATCCCTCTCCAGGTTGAAGAAGAGACTTTCAGACGAGCCATTGTGCACTTGCTCTCAGATCCAAACTCTCCAGACTACAAAAAGATTTTCTCGGCGATATTCTCTCAATCGCCTAAGAAGTTCGAGGACATTGCCTGGGACATGGACTCCCGCGGAGCACCAGCGGCCAATGAGTTGCTGATCCGGGGCCTGGTCAAAGAAAGACTAACTTCGATATTCCGCAAACACGGAGCTGTGGAGACTGCAAGACAGATGCTTTTCCCCCGGTCTCAACACTATAACAATGGTGCTGTGAGGCTCCTGGATCCATCTGGCAATCTACTTCAATTGCCCTTTGACCTGACTCTACCGAACGCGCGTGCAATCCCTCGCCAAGATCCCTCTCTGGAGAAAACATTCGCTTTTGGAACTGTTTATAGAGATATGCCCCACGGTGGCGAGCCTAGGACGCATAAAGAGGTCGATTTTGATATTGTGTCCCACGACGCTCTGGATCTGGCATTGAAAGAAGCGGAAGTAATCAAGGTACTTGACGAAATCATCGAAGAATTTCCGCCCCTGAGGTCGACATCAATGTGCTTCTTGATAAATCATTCGGATTTGCTCCAGCTCATCATGGAGTTCTGCCGCATCACACCCTCTCAAATTCCATTGGTGAAAGAGGTCGTCAGCAAGTTAAATGTTGGCAAGTGGACAATGCAAAAGATCAGGAGCGAACTTCGATCTCCCGCAATCGGTGTCGCCTCTACCTCGCTGGATGATCTCGCAAGGTTCGACTTCAGAGGTAAGCGTATTAACCCTTCTATCATAACACCATTAGCTCATAAGTATTAGACTCTCCGAAGCAAACACAAAAAAGGCTACGGGCAATCATGGAGGGCACCGAATTTGCTGAACGATTGACACCGATATTTGGACGCTTGAACCTACTCGTCGCCTACTTGCAACGATTCAGCGTAAAGCGAAAGATCTACTTCAATCCTCTCAGCAGTCTGAACGACAAATTCTTCAAGGGCAGTGTCCTTTTCCAGTGCGTGTTCGATAATAAGAGGCGGGATGTTTTCGCTGCAGGAGGACGGTATGACCGCCTCGTGCAAGAATTTTGTCCAAAAGCCTTGGCGAGCCGTTCCCAGACACATGCCGTGGGCTTCAATCTGAGTTGGGATAGGCTCAGTTCAGCGATGCTTGAATACCTGAAAGGCTCGACCAAGATTTCTACCAAGCATCCTGAGACGGAGACTGGGGCCTTTTGGAAGACTCGCCGGGTAAGTGAAAGTTTTCTTTCCTAATTTCTGCCAGTCACTAATCTGTGTAGTGTGATGTACTCGTTGCCAGTTTTGATTCCACTGTTTTGCGCACGACGGGCGTCAAGATAACCCAGGACTTGTGGGCAAATGACGTCAGTGCAGAGCTGGCTGTAGATGCCACCTCACTTGAAGAACTTTTGACCAAATATAAGGACCATAACCATAGCTGGATTGTCATTGCAAAGCAGGACAGCAAGGAGCGGGGGTTTAAAGTCAAGAGTCTCGTGCCAAAGGAAGAATTTGACATCAGGAGCTCGGAGCTTATAGGTTGGCTTCGGCATGAGATTCGAGCGCGCAATCAACGCGAGGGGACTCTTGACCAGACAAAACAGCCCAGGTTGCCCAATCAGCCTGATCCAATCAGTTTACATAGTGAACGGGCCAACGATGTGCGAATCCTGGTACCCCAGCACAGGAGCAAGAAGAGTAATAGAAGGAACATTGTTGAGTCTGGTAAGTTTGAGTTCTAAGTTCCTTGATGTAAATTTTACGTCTTGCTGATTGCGAACAGCTCTTTTCCGTTCCCGCGAAGTCGTTGAGCAGGCGCTACAGGGCCCTATTGTGGCCATTGATACCCGAGATGAGGTGCTCGAGACCATTCGAGACACTCGTCTATCGGACCCCGATAGTTGGCGCACTGTGATTCAACATGCGCCCCTGACTGAGCGAAAATACCTCAGTCAGGTTCATGAGCTTCTCTGCGATCTTGCTAATGAGAGTTCTGCAGTTGCTGATAGCACGGGTAGCTTCAACAATGTCTTTATATATAGTTACCGCACAGGATCGTGTCTAAATTATGATCTTGGGCGCACGGCAGACAGGTAAGGTGGGTAGGAAGGGGTATAAAAGAGAAAAAGGCAAAAAAAACCCATGTGTCATGCCTCATGCGTCTTCATGTTGTTATTGCATTTTCTGTTGTTGATATTTTTTCGATCTCCTCTCACTGCTTTATAGCGGATTATACCCGTCATGCATTACAAGCACTTGATGGTATCATATAACGAGCATATACGATGAATGTTTTGAGGTATCTTTGCTATTGTACATATGGAACCATGCATATAAACCAAACCAAACCAAGAAATCAATCGCTCTCATCATCACTTCCGTAGGCTACTAAAGGCCCCCCAGTATTCTGAGCCTTCTGGGTGGTCACATTTCCGCCTGCTAATCCCTGCAGTGCTGCAACGGTGGAACTGGAAAAGATGCCACTGCTCGCGGGTGCTTGTGGCTGAGGCGCCGCAGCAGCAGGAGGTGCCGACTCAAGCATAAGTGGTTGATTCGTAGCTTCCAATTGCCCTAGTTTCTCTGCGTCTTCCAACTCCCTTGTCCTGGTATACCACACTTCGTCTGGGGCTTCGTATCCCTGCAGTCCAAAGGTACCCTCGATCTTCTTCCTCTTCCGTGCCTCGGGATCTCTGCCTTCGATCTCCGCCACAAAGTCGGCGGGCAGTGCCCTCCGCACAGCTTCTGCAGCTTGTTCTTCCAATCTTCGAGCCTCGCGCTTCTGTGCCAACGGGTTCGGGTCGACGGTGGCCCAGCGGACATTGAGAATCTCACTGTGGTCTAAGCTCTGGTGTGCCATTGCCTCCTTGGCGAATTGGGCGTTTGCCTCGTTGGTGTAGGTTACGAAGGCAACACCACGAGAGGTGAGCACTCTGATGCGATCAACTTGACCCCATTCAGCAAAGTGTCGGGATACGACTTCCTCGATATCATCTGTGACGTGAATCCGACCGACGTATAATGTTCGGTTTTGGCGCATGAATGAACCAACACCGCCCATGTCGTCACGATAGTCGCTGAATTTATCCCTTCCGAAACAGTCGACGTTGGGGTTGAACAAGTCGTGCAGGGTAGGCAGTCTGTGGAGGTATTCACATTCGTGTCCCTTAGGGCAAATGCCACGGGCGAAGAATAAGCAAAAGTAGGAACCGACGATTTTATCAGCACGGGTATATCCGCTATCCTTGACGATATTGCACCGCGAGACCGCAGCCTGCTTCGACAGGTATTTATCCTCGCGGTCACCGCCAGACCATTTGTTGTACCAGATGTTGAAGATCGTACCGGTCTGCGGAGGAGGCTCTGATTTGATTGTGGCCGGGTCGACCTGGGGACGGGCTGGTCTGCGTTTTCGTCGGATGATCTTCTTTGTCTTCTTCTGCGCACCGTCTGCATCATCGGCGACGGCGACGGCGGTCTCTGAAGGTTGAGTGAGAGCATTCTCCTCGTTGCCAGCTTCTGCCTCTGCTGGCGAAGGGCTGGGCACTGTCGCCTCGTGGGCATCGGCAACCTCTGTGTCTGCCATGGCTGGAGATGTCGTCTTTCGGTGTTTTAGCTGGTTGGATAGGATGTTTCTTGGAGACGAAAGAAAGAATGCGATTCTCGTTGGAAGTCGAACGGAGTCGCGGCGCTTACATAAGGCGTGGCCTTGGCATTGTGTCTGCAGCGACGATTTTGATATTCACCAGAAGCCCGCATCTCAAAGGCTTCAGTTTCGTATCAGCCGTTTTTTTATTGTCTTTTTTCCTCCTTGGCTGTCTGGGCGGTTTGTTGGGAAGCTGTCCTTTTTACAGAAGACTCTGCTTGCATCTATCGAGATCGTACATACTATAGTTCCTCCAGAGTCTGTGGGACTCCAACCGTCAAGATGGTGAACATCACGGAAAAGATCAAGGAGTACGTCCTATCAATTTTTGTTTCTTGAAATGCATTTGGCTTATTTTGTTCCTAATTCAACAGGATTGAGGATGAGATGCGAAGGACGCAGAGTAAGTTTTTTTTTCTCTCCTGATAAAAGAACCCCGCAGCTAACACCGATAATAGAGAACAAGGCAACAGGTAGGATCAACGATATTTGTACCCTACTATTTTGATCAGTCTTCTCATTTATTCTACTTAGAATATCACCTTGGTCTTCTGAAAGGGTGAGTACTAAATTATGTTTACGTTGTTGAAAGTACAAGTCCAGTCCGCTAATTACCCCGCCAGAAAACTCGCAAGATTAAGAGCCCAGCTTCTGGAGCCTACAGGAGGCGGCGGTGGTCCCGGTGTAGGATTCGATGTCAGCAAGAGTGGTGATGCCCGAGTGGCTCTTGTTGGTTTCCCGTCCGTTGGTAAATCGACATTCTTGTCCAAGATCACCAAGACCAAGAGTGAGGCTGCAGCATACTCTTTCACCACTCTTACTGCCATTCCAGGTGTGTTGGAATATGGAGGTGCAGAGATCCAAATTCTCGATCTTCCTGGTATTATTGAAGGTGCCTCTGAGGGTAAGGGACGAGGGCGACAGGTTATTTCTGCTGCTAAGGTTTGTTACTGGACTAATCATTTGGAGAAACAAACATTGTCTGACTGGATTTTTGCTAGACGAGTGACTTGATTCTCATGGTTCTTGACGCTACAAAGAAGGCTGAGCAAAAGGCACTCCTGGAGGCTGAATTGGATGCTGTTGGCATTCGATTGAACCGTGAACCTCCGTAAGAATGCCATTAAACATGTTTGAGTACGTCTACTGACATCAGACAGCAATATCTACTTAAAACCCAAGAAGGCTGGTGGCGCAAAGATTACATTCCAGACACCACCCAAGAACCTTGACGAGAAGATGATTTACAGTGTGCTCAAAGACTACAAGATTCTGAACTGCGAGGTTCTGATTCGAGATGAGAATGGTACGTATTTTTATCGTAAACACGCATACAGTAGGACTGACAGAAACCAGCAACGATTGATGATTTCATTGATGTTATCATGAAGGATCACCGGAAATATATCACATGGTAAGATTGGTTGCGTACATGCATTCTATCTTGTCGCTAACTAGATATTTCAGTCTCTACGTTTACAACAAGATCGACGGTGTCAGCTTGGATTTCCTGAACGAACTGGCCCATGAGCCATATACCGCTGTGATGAGTTGTGAACTAGATCTTGGTGTTCAGGATGTGGTAGACCGTATTTGGACAGAACTCCGATTGATTCGAGTATACACCAAACGGTAAGAATATCTTTTATCTCCCAATCTTTATGATCAGATCTAACTCCATATAGGAAAGGAGAAGAACCCGACTTCTCAGAGGCAATGATTGTGCGAAGCAACTCATCGATTGAGGATATTTGTGATAGCGTCCACCGAACACTGAAGGAGACGTTCAAATACGCCTTGGTATGGGGTGTGAGTGCCCGGCATATTGCCCAGCGCGTTGGACTTTCGCATATCGTTGCAGATGAAGACGTGGTTTCGATAGTTGCCAAATAAGTATCCTAGAAACACAACGATAGTCTACCTGAGGAATGAAAATGAGCAATGTCATCTGTTTCAAGAATCATTTAATGCCTCGCAATGCCACAATCCATGCATGAAAGGCTGGCTGTGCTGCAGCGCTAAAGTAGTCTGCATTTCCTTCTTATCTCTACAACTCATAACCAGAGTGAGGAATAAAAAAGTAACCATATTTTTTTTAAAAAAATAAAATAAAAATAAATCCTAGATTATTTGTCTCATTTGACAAGTTCCTATCCAACAATTACCCCTCAAGTCGACATGACTCAAGCAGATCCCTAGTGCTTTCAAGGATTATGAACCACTCGACGATCCACTACGCGCTTCAATATCTAATAATAATACATTCCACACAATGCAGTTGTTAAATCCCGTCTCAAGAACCGTTTCCGATCCCTGGAGATGCATGAGGGGCTTAGCTGATGGTGGGAGTGAACGTCCTGCGGCAGGTGAAAATAGTGGTACTTTTGTCCATATGCGGATACTTAAGATGGGATAGGTGCTCTATTAGATCGATATTTTATTATAGAATAATCTATCCAGAATACATTAACCACTTACCAAAATGAACACTCAACACCAAGCAAAGACCCAAGCATCAAAAAAGCTGCACAATGATGCCTCAATCAAGCTACTCCAGACCCTATCTCTCAGTCTCATCCTCCTCATCCTCGGGAAAGAAATGACCTTTTTCACCATCTCATTTTTCTTCTCATTCTGGTGCAAACACAATCTCAATTCAAATATCCTAGATATCAGCAAAGAGCAATCTGCTATCGAAAAACAATTACAATCTGCAGTTCAGCGCAAACAGGAAGAGCAGAAACGACACGATGTCCAGACCATCTCGGATAATATTATTTGTTTCGTCGTCGAGGAGCAGGCTAGGGCTGATGCTTTCCGGCGAATGGTCGAACAGAGGCAAACGAAGGATATCGCTGGGATTGTGACGCGCATCTGTGATCATATGGCGGATCTTCAGAAGAGACAAGAAGTCGAAGAAGTACAGACGAAAGATGACGATGACAACAACCAAGTAGAGGAGGAAGAAGAGGAAGAGGAAGAAGAGGAAGAGGAAGAAGAGGAAGAGGAAGGCACAGACCCTTCAGACAGCGAAGAAGACGAAATCCAACATCAACACCAATATCAATATCAACCCCTCCCCCTCCCCTTCCCTCTATCCAACTACACCCCCCTCAGCTTCACCTTCACCTGCATCGGCACCACGAAGAAAGGAACCCGCTGCGCCCAAAGCTATCTCTCCCGAGCAAGCCTCCAGAACGCCTCCCTCCGTCTCCAGAAAATGCAATCCCCAAATCCAGGCAATAGCTTCACGCTAGACGCCCTGCATGAATTGGCCGATTGGATGCTTTGTCCGCGTTGGCATCGGGATAAACTGCCGCAGGGGATGGCACTGGCCCGGGAGTGGTATCGATTGTTGAGGCCTGCAAGGGAGAGACTCGCTCAGTGTGAGGATCAGGGTGCAGAGAGGATGTTGAAAGAGAGGAGGGTTGTTGCGTCGTCGGCTGCGTATGCTGCTTGGTCGACGCCGTCGAGTGTTTCGTCTTCGAGGTCGGCTGTTTTTAGTAGTCCTGGAATGAGTATGCGTGGTTATTCCCCTGTCTCTGATTATGATTATTCTCCAAGCAGGTCGAGAAGGTCGCGTAGGTAGCATGTTTGACTTTTGTTGAGATGGTTTCATGACGTCTAATGATACTTTGATGTTGATACCCAGTTTTAGTCAATGAAACGAATGAGCTTAGAATTTATGACTACGCGAGAAGGTTTCTTTGAGAAAACGTATATTCTTTTGACAAAATATAGACAAGATACTTATAGACAACTTATTGTGATATCCAAACCAAAAACCTTAACCCAAACGCCATTACATACAGAAGAAAACCAATTTCTAGGTTTATGCGTTGCCAGCTGCGGCGGCGGCGGCAGCAGCAGCAACGTTCTGCATGCCAATGGTGGGCTGCACACCAACACGCTCCTTAGCCAAAAGGTCGACCAGGAGAGGGCTGGGGCGGCTGTCACGCTGGGGGTGGAAGGCGTGCTGGTTGGCCTTGTACTTGCGGACGCTGTCAAGGTAGATGTCGAAGAGGTAAGAGGAGTCAAGCGGGCCTCCCTTAGCCTCAGGGTGGAACTGGGTGCTGAAGATGGGGCGAGACTTGTGGATCATACCCTCGTTGCTCTGGTCGTTCAGGTTGACGAAGTAAGGCTTCCAGTCGGAGGGCAGAGTCGAGACATCAACAGCATATCCGTGGTTCTGACTGGTGATGTGGCAGCGGCCAGTGGTGGTGTCCAGAGCAGGAATGTTGTGGGCACGGTTTCCGTACTTGAGCTTGACGGTACGGGCACCAGCAGCAAGGGCCAAAAGCTGGTGACCCAAGCAGATACCGAAGATAGGGATCTGAGAAGACTCCATCAGACGGTTGAGGTGGTAGGTGGTGTCCTGGCAGTGAGTCGGGTCACCGGGGCCGTTGGAGATGAAGACACCGTCAAAGTGGTGAGCGACCTTGTGGATGGGGTAGTCGAAGGGGAACACGGTGACACTGGCACCACGGCTGACCAGACTACGCAGGATGTTCTCCTTGACACCGCAGTCCAAGACGGCAACGTGGCACTGAGGGTCGGCAGCGCTCACGTGGAAGGGCTGCTTGGTGCTGACCTGACGGACAAGGTGGATCTGCTCAGGGTCGGTGAAGGCCTCATCCTGATCGGCGTCATACTCCTCACCAACAGTGATACGGGCCAAAGACGAACCCTGCTCACGCAGGTAGGTGACAATGGCACGGGTGTCAACTCCGGAGATGGCGGGCACACCCTCACGAGAGCACCACTCGCCAAGAGACTCGACGGCGGTCCAGTGGCTGTACTGTTCAGCCACGTCGGCCACAACGACACCAGCTGCCTGGAGGTTGGGGGACTCGAAGTACTTGAGAAGGCCGTGCTTGTCCTTCTCGTTGGAGGGCACACCGTAGTTGCCAATGAGGGGCTGGGTGAAGACCAAGATCTGACCCCGGTAAGAGGGGTCGGTCAAGGACTCGGGGTATCCGACCAGAGAGGTAGTGAAGACGGCTTCACCAGAGATGTTGGAGCGAGCTCCGAAGGACTTTCCGTGGAAAATAGGACCATCTCGGATCGTGAAAGTAGCGCGTTCCGGGGTGGAGCGGCGCACAGTGGCCATGAAGCGGGATTGCTTGGCAGCGTTCATGGCAGGGAAAGCGGTAGCCCTGGCGGGCATCGCCTTGAAGATGTGGGCGAACATGTTTTTAACGTAGATTGTTTAGATGTGAAGATTGGTAAAAAGGTGCGGTGTGGTGATATGTGAATCAGAGGCTTCCGGAAGCTTTCCAGAGGTGATCTAAGGTTATGAGGTTAGTTTAACGCCATGATTGACAGCCAAAACTATGAGTATTGAACATACCCGAGATGTAGTCCTGTAGAAAGAATCAATTAGCCTCCAGTTCAATCAAATTGACTTGCGATAGACGTGACAGCGTCATGACATTCGCGTGACCATGGAACATACCTGAGAAGTGAAGAGAGAAAACAAACGCATAAGCGCGACTGTGCTGCTACGAGTCACAGAATATATGGGATAAAAAGAAGAGGGTTTAGTTAGACATGGGTCAATTGACCGAGAGCTGTTGAGTTGCTTGGAGTTGGAGGTGAATCTGGGGTGAGTCAAAGAAGAAGAGAAGAAAAAGAGGGAAAAAAGACTAAAAGAGGGAAGAAAAAAGGAAGACCGGAAAAAAGTGCGATTTCGGCCCGGTCGGTGAGCACGTGCCCACGACTCACCGACTTTAGGGGCGGAGCCAATCAGAAGATGCGGATTTACGGCGCCGCTATCGGAAGTAAAAATCGTGGTTGACAGATCAGTTTGACAATCGCCAATCGATATGATAGCGAGCGATATTATTGGGCATTATTGGATACGAACAGTCAATATCATCGCCTCCTGCATCTTGCCAGCTACATAGTAGTATCCAGCACAATAATGCAGGGGTTGAGCATCCTGGACCACGGCGGGCTTGTTGTAACCCGCCTCCACTTCCCAGTCGATCTTCCAGCTATGAGCTCACCGCGTCTCCAGCCTCCCTCACTATTGGATTCTATGAATAATGATAATTCATTTGGGAAAATGCTGGAAACTGGGCAAGAAAATAGTATGTGGAGTTGGACTCCATCGTTGTATCTAGAAGAACTGGGAAGTGATGGTTGCAGATTCCAGGAAGAATCATGTCTTGCTTTATCTGCTTGCGTCTGTCGGAATATTTCATACGCCTGAAAGGCTTCATTTCGGCGATCTATCCAAATGCCCGACTGAAATATCCCGGGCCACAGCATGGGAATATCTCTTTCTCATTGCCTGTCTGGGTTACACCATCTAGAGCAACATCGGTAGATTTATCCTCTCCCCCATGGCTTCGGCGATTTTGTCTGGGCGTATATGAAGGAAGAATGTAGACAGTAGTCTTATGGAGATGGAGGTTCTCATCAACAGAATTCGATCAATACTGTAGCACTCACCACTCATCAAGTCCTCATGGTTGCCTCTCGATATCTTCTCCAGGCTCTAGTGGCCTTGGCCCTTCCAGCGGCTACCATCGGCCGGGCGTTCTTCCCGTTTCAACAGATGCAAATGCACCATCAACAGTCTCAAATCCCACTGGAAGATCCAGGGTGTGATGGTTCTGGTCTCGTCGATCCAGATGGCCGCTGCAATGGCAATGGGATCATCGACAACCCTACAGACCCAAAGGATAGAGAAGGATTCCGCTTCGAGAACCCCTCGACCAACTGCAAATATGTCTCCCAGATGCACATCTGGGACTCGTTCAAGGATCTGGAGAAGGATATGAACAAGTTATTCACGCTGATCCATAAGAATGTCAGCTTCACAGTTGTTGGCCATCATCCCATCGCTGGGCACTACCATGACTTGATGCATTTCTATGTCAACGCCCTTCGTCGAGTCAGCGTATTGTTTTATGACCATGCGGAAAAGTTTGAAATCCATCCCCAGGCTATCCACGGAGGGTGTAATGAGCGGTGGTCTGTTCAGGAAGTCCAGTTTAAAGGAATCATGAACTCAGGTAAGAGTACCTCGGTAATTCGATGGAACAAGCTGACAAGGGGATTACCTCTCTAGGCGATCCATTTGACATTGTCAACGTCTGGGTTACCCGATGGTACGAAGGGCAGATGGTAGAGATTCGAACGTATATCGATGCAGCACGAATCATGGAAGCACTGCACAAGAATGAAATCTGGTGGAACGGAACTACTTTCCGAGACAATCTGCAGTATATGCCCGGTCCTGCTGGTATGCCGGATCTGAAGCAATTGGAGGATCTGATGGGTTATCCAGATGGCCGCAAGTATGAAGACTGAGGGACTTGTTCACCGTAGGGATTGGAATTAGCAGTGGATGGTAGGCAATTGGGAATTTGACGCTGTGGGAGGACCAACTGCTGTTATCTCGGATACAAAAGTCAGGGGCAATGAACTGAATAAACCGTAAACCCAATATTGCACCGAGGATAAAATCTCCCAATAATAAAAGAAGAAGGGCGAAGGACAGATGGAAGTTGATCAAAGTCAAAGTCGATCCGGTCTTTCCCCGCACATTCAATTTATTTCACATGGGGAACTTCTCGCCAACTTTCTTCTCCTTCTCCAACTTTCATCCACCATTGAAAGAACAGCCCAGATTGGAATGAAGCTATTCTCCAATTTGAATATGCTACTTTTCTAGAACACTACCATGAGTGAATCAGCAATAAGAAAACGCTCCCGGGTCGCGTGCACCTCCTGTCAATCCCGCAAGCGTAAATGCTCCGGCGATCAACCATGCACCAACTGCGCTCAATTCGGCTGCCACTGCCACTACGATTTTCAGTCGCGCAAGAAGAAAGACGTCAAACCTGGTTCATGTTCTATAGTAGCTCAATCTCCTAGTATGGCGACTGCCAGTGATTTATTCTCCAGCAACGCCACTGTCGATGAACCATGGCCCAAGAAAGAGACAACACCAACTGACGTGAGCCCCGTGCATCTCAGCTCTCTCGATGCCAATTCAGGGGCAGCATTTGTGAGACGACTAGGTCTCAAAATTGATTCTGCAAATGCCCCGCGATTACATCTTTTCGCCTGGAATGTTGGGGCTCGTATTCCCCCGCCTTCATCTCCGTTGTCCCCCGCATCGTTAACACCTGCGGCAGCACCCGTGGTGGACATCATCTCCCAGAACGAATTGAGATCTCTAGCTGCCGTGTTTTTCGAAAAGGTCGACCCGGGGTATGGCTTTATTGACCGTGACCATTTCCTCCGTCAAGTCAGTCGGAGGTGGCTACCTTCGTCTTCTGAATGTGCCCTCCCTGAAGGGCCTTACGATTCGGTTCTTTGCGGTCTTGCGTCATTCGGTTTCCTCTTCTCGCGAAGACAGGCCACAACAAAGGAACTGCAGCTGGTTGAGTCGGCACGCATCATCCTCGAACAAAACCTCATGTCCGAAACATGCTCGGTCGACCTTATTACCGGCTGGGTGCTGCGCGTCGCGTACCTGCGTATGACCGCCTCGCCGCATGCAACGTGGATGGCTAGCTGCTCCCTCATGCATCTCATCGAAGCAGCCGGCCTGCATCTCGAACTCCCATCCGACAATGCCCTCATCCGATCCACTGAGAACAACTGCGATCCCGAGATCCGTCGACGATTATTCGGCATGGCCCGACATCTCAACGTCTGGGTTTCCTTTGAACTAGGCCGGTCCCGTGTCGTCCTTCATGGGGCCACCTCTCTCCCTCCCACTCCTAGACCGAACGGATACATGACGGAGATCTTCAATCTCCTCCCAGTATCAGAAAGCCTAGACCCGAACAGGACGCAGGATGCCCAAGGTCTAGAAACCGCTCTGTCAGACGTGATCGACGCCGTCTATATCCAGCCACCTTTAATTCTAGCGCAGTGCAATCTCATGCTCACCATTTATCGTCGTCTGCGCGCCCTGAACTCCACCGTTTCAGGTAAATTACTCGATCGTGCCCTTGCTCTGATCGGAAAGGCTCTCCGCGCCACGCACGAGATGATCGCCACAAACAGCCCCTGGCATCAGATCGCCAATGTGCCGTTTCAAATAATCTGTACTCTGTTGTCCATTGATAATCGTGCATCATTGGTGCTGCTGGGCGATGCGATGCAGGCACTAGGCGAGGTCACCGCTGCATACGATACCGATGTAATGAGAGAAGCCTATAGCACGGCCTACCTGCTTATTTTACTACATCAAAGACGCAAGGAGCAAGACACACAGGTACTTGGGGACGTACTGCGCGTGAACTCCGCTGCGTCCGTACCGCATGCTGACCCTGGCGCATCAACTACAACACAATCCGATGCTCTCCCGGACTCTGCCGAGTTTTCTTGGTTGGGAGAGCTGATGATTGACATGCCTAGTCTTCAAAATTTCGATATCGAACAGTTCCTAATGACGGATGTTCCGTGGCCGTTTCCAGAGACTGGGATTTGAAAAGTTCTCTTGTCTATATATGATTTACGAAAGTGCAATTTACATTAAGGACGCCTCATGATAACCTGGTTATATCTTAAAGAAAAAAGCAATGTCGACAGTGTATATGCTTTGTGTCGATTATTTATCCTTGCCTTGCTTGTCTTTCTTCTGGGCACCTGTCCCAGAAGACCGCGCCACCAAGCCGAGTTTCCACAACACCCACAGCGATCCAAGCACAATGACAGCCACAGTGCCCAGCTCGATCACTCTCCCATGGAAGAGGCCACCGTCGTTCAATGGAAGAACAGGCACATCCAACTCCTCCACCAGTCTGGATTGAGATGCAGCATCTCCACTTGGCGCAGGGTGTAATTGATAGAACATGGTGCGAGGGCCAAAAAGACCCACCCATCCAAGATTCACTCTATCAAAGGGATTGATACTCATCTTGGTTCCTTCTTCAGCCGTACAGGCCCAGAAGACGACCGGCCATGGTACTTCGGCTGTACGGTACCCAGACTCGGAGGGCGGCAGGTATCGTAAATGAAGGGGAACCGTGACGTTCCAGTTATCTGTGCCTTGATCAGACTCGGAAGGACTGGCCACTTCGAGTAGCCAGTTGGAGCCCCATTGGGGCACGACCCAATCTGGTGCCTCAAGATCTGTCTCCCCTGATACTGCACGGAGAGCGACAAGGTTGTGCGATTGTAAGAACAGCTGGTCTGATGTAGAAAGCTGATACTTGTCGCCGAAGATAGAAGAAGGAAGAGTGAGATAGGTGTGAAGCGCGCAGGTCGCATCCTCCGGTGCGGGTGGAGGCTTCAGCGACGACCTTGGCATGGATATGGTCATAGTCGGGTGTAACCCAGCCGGAGAGGGGAAAGAAACAGTATAAACCGCATCATCAGGAAGAGGGTGGTGTCGTGACGGAAATGAAAATAGAGTGGGACCTGTACACCCACATCAGCATCAGCATGGTCAAACAGAACAATATATACCCAATTGAGACGTACTCAGCTTCTCATCACTCCCTACAACCCCCAACAGTCCACCCATTTTGATCTCCTCCAGATCATGCGACCTCTCAGCCCCCAAGAGACCAACCTCCACTTTATCTGCACCTGCATCATCCTTTCCAATCTTCTCTGTCCATCCCTTCTCGGGTACTTTCGACCAAAGCCCAGATACCGTCAAAGCATGGGAGATACTATCGTAGTTGATATCAATCGAGTCGGCAGACAATATCGAAGCACCCTGATTCTGACACCCTTCATCCGATCGACCACAAATCGTCTGCTGAATAAACTTCACAAGAGTATCCGGCGAAGGAAGAAGCGAATGGAACTGAAAAGAGGCGGTGGAAGCGAATCGCGTCGAGAGGATAGGGGGAGTCGTAAACGAAACCTACATCCCATCAGAACAACAGCCCATCCACAATGCAAGCATAAAATAAACGCAAAAGAAATCAGACCAACGAACCTCAGGACTAGAACAATCCACTTCCTCCCCAAAAACCTTCTTTAACAACGGACACAAAGCTTCCCTATAGATAAACACTCAGCAATTAGTCCACGCTTACACATCCCAGCCAGATAATAGCTTACGTCGGTTGATGAGGAGTACCCGGTGTAAAGAACACATGTAGACCGGGCGAGACGCGACTCGAGAAAGGGGCGATGGTGTCATAAGGTCGTTCCGTGGCCCATCGGATATGGAGCTGGTGGCATTCTTTCAAGACCTGCGAGAGCTGGGCAAAGTTAGTATATATTTACATATATAGCATTAATCAATTTATTCATCCAGCTCTAGACGATAAAAAGGTGAAAATCGGGTTTTGAAATAGCTCTTACCTCTGATGGAAGCTCCTCAAAGCTGAAAGTGGCCCGTTCCTCACGGACGGCATCTAGGTTGGTGACAGAGAGGGCGTCGGGGGTTAAGGCGGCTTGATCCTGCTCAAAGGGAGCTTCGGAGCGCTGGACAAAAGTGATTCTTCGGCGCATATTGATAGGATTATGGTTTGATTGCTTTCAGTCAGGACTGGTGATGGAGATGGGGGAGTTGATGAGCTCGACGTTTCTCCGCATCGTTGACCGCACCGCGGGTTACCGAATTAGGTTAGTTTGACTGATAAGGTCACAAGCTGATAAGAGTCATTTGACGGAATCATTATGATTATGACGACGATGAGGATATTCAGATTCAAATATATTTATACTACCTACGAGTATATAGTATTCCGTAGACAACAGTTTTCCTTTCCATTGCATCCAATCATTTAGACTGTAATGTAGGATGAATGATCAAACCCCACCAACACACGCTCACCATCAAACGCCAGAAAATGCTAAGACATTAAACCATCATTAAAAAAACAGCAGGATATCATGAACGCAAGTCAAAGAAAATTTCATGGTAAGACATCCCGGAGCACCTCCTTCTGGGAGGCACTCAAGTTGTTAGGGAATCTAACGTTGATCCGAACGAGGAGGTCGCCTCGTTCGCTCGGCTTCTTGGATATCGTCATGCCCAGACCAGGGAATCGCTCCTCGTGGCCGGGCTGCGTGGGGCCCGGTTTGGATACTCGGATAGACTTGCCGTCGATCGTTCGGACGATGCGATCCCATCCGGTGAGAGCTTCTCTGAGGCTGATCTCGACGGTTGTGATGAGGTTGTCTCCTTGGCGTTTGAAGTTGGGGTGGTCTTTCTATTGGGCACAGTTAGCAACTTGATCAATGATACACCCGGTAATTTGTTAGAAACTTACCTCAGTGACGATCAAATGAACATCTTGTCTTCCTCCTTCTTCTTGATCTCCAACTCCTCTGTACTTAATCTTGGAGCCGGTCCGCAGTCCCGGCTTAATGTTTGCTTCTAATGTAACTTCTTGCACGGTGCGTTTACCGCTGGCATCGAATGCCTTGCTCTTCGTTGTAACCTTCTTGCTCGTTCCACGGAAGAGTTCCTCTAGCGTCAACGGCAACTCCTTCTCCATGACCGTAGGCTCAGGCGTGGGTGCACGACGGGCCTGCTGGAAACCAGGACCTCCGCGGCTTGATCTAAAGCCACGACCACCGCCGCCGCCGAGGCCACCGCCCAACATCGAGAAGAGATCATCATCATCCATTCCCATTCCGCCGCCGCCCTTGGCGAAGTTTCGGAAAATATCATCGGCGGAACTGAAGCGGAAGCCTGAGCCACCACCTCCGCCAGGGCCAGTGGAGAAGTGGAACGTCCGGGCACCACCACCTCCGCCGCCACCAGGCATTCCTCCAAACGAGAATCCGCCAGGCATTCCACCTTCGAAGGGAGATGGTCCAGCACCGCCGCCGCCGCCTCCAGGAGGCGAGGGAGCAGGACCCCCGCGCATCATGTAGTCGAGACCGAATTGATCATAAACCTTGCGTTTTTCAGGGTCCGAGAGCACTTCATAGGCCTGTGAAACTTCTATGGGAGAAGTCAGCAAATGCATACAACAGAAATTAAAGTAATAACGAAAAAGAAAGTATGACACATACCCTTGAATCTCTCTGCCGCGGTGGGGTCATCCTTATTCTTGTCGGGATGATACTTCAATGCGGCTTTTCGGTAGGCCTTCTTGATTTCGTCTTGCGGGGCATCTGGCCTGACGCTCAAAGAATCGTACAATTTTGTTTCGACGGGCATTGTGGAAAGGTGTGTAGGTTAAGGTATGAGTGTATGGAAATGTTGTCTGACAACCAGTACCAGAACAACTCTCTTTCAAAGAGTCCAATCAAGGAAATATCGCAATGAAGTCAATCGTTTAAGTTAACCCGGCCGGGGTCCGTAGCTGAGGTGGAGAGAAAGAGGTCAAATCCGAAATCTCGAATGACGTAGAAGATTCGAGGACAAGAGAAGCGGGTAGATAAAAAAAAAGGTGAAGAGATGGGATTCAATTGAGAAAGGGTCGAGAGGTGCTGAAATAAGAATGCAGAAGATAAAAAAAAATTTGACCTAGTCAAAAAACCTGCGTGTCAGAAATACCGGCGAACGAAGTTGGTGGCAGACGATGATCCCATGCCTGAGGTGACGACAAGCAAAAGCCGGCTAGCTGAGCCCAGAGGTGACGTGTGACGTTGTGTTGGAGCCCACGGCGAATGGAAAGTTCGAGAAGGTTCTATGAGTGTTTTCTCTGCGGTAGACGGGCGATGAGGAAAGAGCAATTATATATAGGCTGATCTGAGGAGCAAGGCAAGAATGCAGGGGTAGTGAGGCTTTTATTTTGCGACTTGGCTGGTATTTTGGCAACGAACGTCGCTGTCAGAGAGTGGAAGCATCACCAGTTCATTCGGCGACTTGCCTAATGCGGGGTAGTCCCGCCCCACCGCTGCCTACGGGTCACATGACAGCGTTGTTCAGATTACTTAAGGGCTTGCATTCAGTTATGAACACGATCGAGATCTTTCTAGATTTTTACACATAGGCTTGTTACTATGTAATTATGACGATTTCCCATCGACAACAATCCAGTCCTTGATTAGTGCAGTTCCATTGGTCACACTCTTGATCTGGTCATCGGTACACTGTGACCCCAGGGAGAGGATATAGCAGGTCGGCGCAGGGCTGTCGGGCACTTCATTCTTAAACTGCCACGTCGAGGACGGCCCTTCAGTCGAATAGGTGCTGTTCTTCACGGTAGACACCTTACCCGTCGCGATGTCCCTATTAAACAAGGCACGGTGGAAGATCTCATACGCCGTCTCGGGCTGGTACGCAGGCACCTCATGGCCCGCTTCGTAAACGCGAGTGAACGAGAAGTTTCCGTACTGGCGCACTTGACCTCCAACGTAGGACGCGTTGGTTTGCAGCGGAGTATAGCCAGCAGAGCGGAATTTCTCTGACTCTGCGTATTTCACCTTCAGACTGACCTCCTCGCCTCCATTCCAGGGACAGGCGTAGTCCCGATCACCGTAGACCAGGGCCACCTTGATCCCGGAATCGAGAATGTATCCGATATCTTCCAGGTACCCACGCACGTCGGACCTTGGATAGTCACCCGTTTCTGAGAATACGCTATTTGCAGCCAAGGAGGCCTCGGTGAAGTTGACCGGAACTCCCAGTGCCGCCTGGACCCAGTGCTGGTTCAGGAAACCGGAAAAGAACGGTGGCGGGAAAGGGTCCGGGTTAAAGTGAGCGATATCGTAGTAACCTCGCCCGGAGAATTCTGGGTACGGGCCTTCCACATACTGGTTGCAAAAGTCACTCGCAACCTCGCAGACTTTGTTGACTGTTGCATTGTTGCCGTACATATGAGGATCGCCTTCCGCTGCCAGGGCGCGGCAGTTCTTGATCTGGTCCTTACAACCACCCGGTCGACTCCAGCTCTTCATCGCAGCCTCAAAGATAGTCTCGTTGATAGCTTCAATCCCATACGTATTGTTATACGCAATCTGGGGATAAGACGGCGCCTGAACCAAGAGATCCACGCAGCCATTGATAATCCCCAAAGTGTCGAGATGAATATAGTTCACATCCCCATCCTTGCCAAGAGACCCATTGACAATCTTCTCATTCTGCTCCTGAAAGAAAGCAGTAAAAGACGGTCCATACCGTCCGCCATAAGACTCAGTCCAGATACTCACCCGGTCATCATGAGGCTTATACTCGGGAAACTCAGAGAACCAAGTCTGCGCAAAATGCCATAACGATCTCGCCGAGTTCTGCGTACTATTCGCCGTCGCCCTGGTATCCTGACTCGACGCCGTACCCACATAGAACGTATTATTTTGCTCCGGCACAGCACCACCGTCGAATCCAGCCACGCTCCAGTTCCCCGTTAACTGGTCATATGTGACATTCGTCAGGACGTCGTAGCTGAATCCGACCTGGTTCGGCTGGTCAATATACAGCATGTTGACGTAGTTGTTCCACGACCACGGGTTCAGTTCCGTGGTGTTCGAATCGCCGTTTACTCGACACGGGCCGGATTCCTGTAACGCCCCGATCATCGAGGAACTGCCCGGTCCGCCGTTCATCCATATCGACAACGGTGCATTGCGGGGGTCGTTTCGGGACTCGAAAAACCAGAAGAAGGTATTAATGGGATATGGCTGGTCGACGTCGACATCGTTCAGTGTACCGGGCGGCAGATGCACATAGCCCGAATACGACTTGACGCCTGGTGTCGTTTCACAGATTTCTGGCTGAGAAAGGCCAAGTCAGTATATCAATTATGTATATATATATATATATATACGTAAATTGTCAAAGAAAGAAAGACATACATCTTTGTAGGAAATTTTTACACCTTTATGATGCTTCGAATCAACCACCTTTAACCCTTCAGGCGTGGGAGGGAAATACTGTCCAGCAACAGTCCCCGCAAGACCAGCTGCAGTGACCAGAATCGGCGCAAGGGAAGACACCATCATCAATCGTGACCAGTCCAGCAGTAGGACAGAGAGAGTGTGTGGGAGTGAGTCAGGATTTCAGGGTTTCAGGAGGGGTTAGGCTGCTATTTAAATATGGGCGGAGTTAGCCTCGACAGAAGTTGGAGAAGCAGTCGATCGACATGGCCCATGCAACGAACTGCGGAGAGACAAAGAGGCGTTGATAAGGGCCCTTGATTTGTTGGCCGATCACCTCATTTTAGCCTGGCAGGACTCAACAAAGGGACCTTGGAGACTTTGTCCGAAAGCAGTAGTCAATTGAAGATGGTTTAATAAATGCACGATTTGGTGCACTGCTGCAATGATATCAGATGCGGTGGCACAAGCATAGAAGAATAATTGCCTCGGATGTACAGATTGCGGAGCCCATCGGACAGCCGCTGTAACGTCGATCATCTTCTAGCGGTGATCACATCACTCTAAAAAATATGCTTGTACAATGAAATTTAATTGAATTGATGACATTAAGCTCAACCTGTGAGTACCTTATACTTTTCCTATCTAAAAATGCCAAAGGCAGAGCCACGACCGCTAAGAAACCAACTCCCGCTTGGATCCCATAAGCAATGCAAGCCCAGCCACCTGTATACCCCAGTACTCCATAAACAGAAAACATACAAAGAAAGACGAAACAGTAGAAATAAAACAGCCAACACAGCAGAAACAGGAACCTGATCAGCTCATATGAACATGGAACAGGTATCTCTGCCGGATCTGAGCAACATCATACGCGATATACTCGTTATACTGCAAGCACGCTGCGTTGTAGCTCAGGAATCCAGATGACACATCGGGCATCTTCACACCTTGCAGATTTTCGTGAAGACAGCCAGCATCCTTCCAGCCTCCGGGTCTAGTCCGACCTTGGCCGAGTGTTGCAATCTTGCCTTGCTTCAGGGCATTTTCACAGGCCTTATAGTCAGCATCATACAACTCCAGCATGGGATCTCCAAGTTCGGCGTCACAAAGAAGAAGTAATCCCATGTTGGCACTGTTGTAGGCATTGCAGTAGTTTGCAGATTTGCTCGACGCATCGGCCAAGTACACACCCTTTCCGAACATATATCCATTAACAGGTGCTTCAGGTGGCGCAATACGAAGACCTTGGCTCAGAATACCACCAAAGTTGGTACTGCGAGATCCGTGCCACAGCAGCCGACGGTCGCTGTTCTTGATATTTGCGTACTTCGATTGCTCGAATCGTTCATTTTCGCCCTGGCGCTCAATTCTGAATATATTGATGACCTATACGAGTCAGTGCACGATATTCGGATATGCCAAAGTGGAACTCACGCTGTAGCGAATCCTATGCGTCGAACCACGCGTCTGAGACAGGTACTGCTCAAGCTCTTTGAATTCGGCAGACTTGTGATCCACTGCTTATAATTAGCTTTCTCCAGGGTGTCATATGAAACAATGAAAACTTACATGGTGTCATTTCGTTCATTCCAAGTCCCTGGAATTGACGGTCCAGCATGTGGATTTCATCGGCATCCTTGGAATCATTCATGATTTCATTGGCCACGTCCATGTCCGTCAGAGCTTCAAGAAGATCGACTTCCTTCTTGATCTGGGCCTCACTGCTAAGAACTGGGGGACGATTGCGGCCAAATACGTGAGGAATTGTGGTGAAATAACGGTTGCTAAGTTCCTCTGCAGCAGCGTTAAAAGTGGTTCCCCATCTCGAAGATGCCAGAGTTGGCGAAGAAACAAGTTCGGACAGATCCTTTAGAACCCTGAAGCCATCCTCAAGAGTCCTTTTGCTCAGCTTTCCAAGAGGCAGCTTCTGAGCATCGTAGGACATAGAAGCCATGGTGGAGAGGAAATGATCCTGGTTGAAAATGAAGGTCATGAGCGTTTGGGTTGCTTCGGGCAAAAGACTTTCGACCTGTTTCTTTTCCTTCTTGGCCACTTGCTTCGTGTCCGCATCTTCATCTTCGTCGTCGTCCTCGTAGTTGCGCTCGATGAATGTGTATTTTCCATTCTTTGGGGTATCGGTCCGGTTTTCCCACTTGAGGCCTGACTTGTCCTTGAACTTCTTCTCAAAGTCTGCCATTGCTTTCTTCAGAGTGCCATCACCCAGATGCGCCCACTGACCAGTCTCTCCGACTCGGCCCCAGCGAGTCCAAGTGTAGTATTCAGTCGCATTCCTACCGGCCAGCAGCTGGATACGATAGAACTTGTTGGCGTTGTTAGACGCGACGGTTTGGTTCAACGTGGCATCCCAGATCAGGCCCGAATCATCAATATGCACCGCAGGGTCTATCATGGTGCATGTTAGCTTCGCATAAAGGTAGTCGGATATATCTCCATGATTTACCTGAAAAATGGGCTTCACAGAAGCAGTAAGATTCATCGACAGGAACCTTCAATGACTTGGAGCTAGCCTTCTGCGCACTCTTTGGCTTCTTTTCGGAAGTATTCCCACTGCCACTTGGCTGCGGCGAGGCACGCTTTTTCGTCTCAACCTTGTCAGCAGCACCATTCTGCTTGTTATCCTGTCGGGTAGCACGCTTCTTCTTCTCGGGCTTGTCCGCAATACCATTGACAGCATCCTGCTTCGGGGCAGCTTGAGCCGATACAAAAAGATAACTCTTCTCCGGCAACGGTTTCTTCGCCTTATCCGACTCAAGAAGCCAATCAATCGAGACAATTTGGCAGCTGCTGCAGCTAGACGCTTGTTGATCTGGAAACCGCATAAGCCAATTGCTCCACTGTATATCAAATATCAATCTAGCAATCGCAACTCACACTTGATGCTTTGCTTCTCAACTTCCTTCTGGGTAGTTATCAGATGGGTGCAGTCTTCCGCAACGGTAGCACTAAACGTCGCGCCATGGCTTTCTACCATTGATTTCAATTGCGCTGAACAATTGAGGAAAACCGGGTCAGTTTCAATGAGGTATATGGAGGACACTAGGGGAGTTCTTACCTTGCTTGTAGCCGGGGAAAGTCCCGCTCACCGCGACGATGAGCTTCTTGAAAGATCTGGGAGCCATTGCGCAGAAAATCAAATGCAATTGTAGCAGTAATCAATTAGAAAATAGGGGAATCAGATGAGATATAAGAAAAGGCAAGCGAATACGAGCGATAAACAAAAGCAGAGACGCTGGGCCTGAACGCCGATACTAGTAAATGCGCGGAATAAAGTCGAAACAATTCCAAAGCAAAAAACGATGCAATTGAAGACGAAGATGATAGAAGAAGAAAAAAAAAAAGCACGATGCAGAAGGGAAGCCCCCCTCCTTTTAAGCTGAACTCATGAGGGAACGATGAAAGCATGAAACCACGAGTAACACTGGGTCTGGGGGGGCCGATGGGCGTTGATTGCCTGATTCTGCAGGCCGCAACGGCAGCTGCTGCCTGGGTTGGGATAGGCAGAAAGAAGCTGCGGTGGGGCGATTCAGGCACCAGCACACGTGATTTGGCCCTGGATTATCTTCACCGTTCCATCTCAAAGTCAGGGGCACTGTTGAGAGAGGACTCTGTGACGTACTGACGTTCCCGAGAGGCATTGTCTCGGGATTTGAGACTTGTTTTTTTTTTTTTTTTCTTTCTTGATCCGGTGCTGATCAATTGACCTGTTTCACAGACAATGTGCCCAAGTCAGACTGTGGTACACGTCAATGTGGGCAACGAGAAAGAAATCAAGGGAAACCGACTCACTTGATCCTACAGAGTATTCAGATACTTTGTCCTGAGTGTCTCTACTATAGATAATGCGAAGTTGGAATGTGGGATCTCAAGTCTTGAATTTTACACCATAACCTAAACAACAGAGGGGAATATTGAAACCAAAAAAACACAACACTTCATGTCCGACAAGGACAAAGATCCAACGCCAATTATCCCAGCCATACGCTAAGCAGAAACACAGATCAGGGGGTATGCCCCATGTACACACAAAAGCAACAAAACCATATATCATGCAGATCAATGAATGGGGAGGAAAACGTCAGGTGAGGAATCAACATCAAGGTATACAGCTGGATGTATCCAGTAAAGGTAAGAATCGTTGCAAGAAATTAATGATGCATATATACGGGAAGAACAGAAAAGGGGGGTGTGCAGAAGAAGAATTGAGAAGATGATCAAACAGTTTGGCCTGCCAAAGGAACCTTGATCTTATGTTCGGCTGGCTTGGCTTCACTGGGAACATCTCCTGTTTTTGTAGTTGAAGATACCTCTTTCTTGGTGTTGTCCTCGAATTCGGATTGGTGAGCACTGGGCATGGTGTAGAACTCGTCTCCGTCCACATTGTGGGCGATGAGCTTGGGAGGCAGGGACTCTTCGGAAGAGATGCTTGCAGCATCGGTCTTAATGCTGAGATTGAGAGGAAGTTCCGAGAACCCGTCCAAAGCTGCGCGGCCGCTGCTCGATGCTATAGATCGGGTGTCTCCAATAACAGGCGAAGAAGGAGTGATGGGAGAAACGGGAGCCGAAGTGTGAGTGCGCTGAGGGTGTCGAGGCGGAAGAGCTGGGGGGCTTGAACGCTTGGGGATGTTGACCACGCGTGCACGAGTGAACTTGGGTGATTGGCGGCCCTCCACGGAAACAGGAGAGATATTGGCGAAACTCTCGCGTTTGGAGACGGTAGCGCTGCTGACTTCGTGAACTTCAAGGTCCACATCGTCGACAGAGTCCTTGTCGCTTTCATAATCGGCATCGACATCATCTTGGGCGTGGACGTGGTCCTGGTCATGATCGTGGCCATGGCCGTAAAGCGAAATTGAATCCCAGCGGTTGTCATCGCCATCCCACAGGCTGGGAGTGGGGTCGGTACGGCCCACCGAGATCTTGTTGCTCCTGGAGGATGCACGGCTGATGGAAGTCGGGGCTGTTGCTCCGTCGGTTTGGGTACCTCGGTCCACACTGGCATAGCTCTGTCCACTGGCACGCCAGCTGGTCCGAGGCGAACTCTCAAGACTGAGTCGCGGGAAGTTGGCAAAAATCGGGCTTCCAGAGCTGGGTCTGAATTGGAACGACTCGTGGGCTGGGGTGTTATTTGTACCTGCCTCCCGAATCATAAGACCCTGAGCTTCCAAGGCTTTGACTCCATATGGATCTGGGTCTTCGGGGTCTGGGATGCCAAAGAGACCAGTAACCGGGTGCAGCTCCATATCACCAGGTGTCGCACCGGGGGAAGGAATCAAACTCTGATCTGCATCTTTGTCACCTTGAGCGGCCTTGATGGTTTGAATGAGACCTTTGATGGATGCTGGAGGATTCCGCGCTTTCCCGGCGAGGATGTCGCCAACGGGGATGCGCTCGCCATAGAACCGTTCGTTCTCATCGGTACGCTCGATGATGATAGTTCCATCCACTTGGACACCCGCATACAACCCCCTGCTTTTCATGTAGGTCCAGATGGGAGCCTGTCGCTTGTGAATCTCCGACTCCAACACTCCTCCTACCCCGACCGGACCAGCGGATGCACTGACTTCACCACCCAGGGTGCAGCGCACTTTCTTGAACGCTTCCAAAGCTTCATAAGTATTGATGACAACGACACAGTCGTAAATATCGACACCGGCCAGGAAACCCACGCCGGCGGTATGGAGCATAATGCCCGAAGGGGGACTCCATTCGCCCGTCTCAGGTATGCGCGCCATGAGGACACCACTACCACCCGAACCACTCAGCCACAGACCAGTGCGCATTGTGGTGAAGATGGCGATGCCCTTTGCGCGCTGGATCACTTTGCTGGGGATCTTTTGAATAACCCGTTGCTTGCCTTTGGGGCGATCGATTTTGCCGTTGGACCCCTTGACGGGTTCATCATCATTTGCGTAAAAGCCATCGTTGCAGAAACTGCGCAATATCCGAGCAGCTTTTTCGTTTTCCTTTTCTAGTTCCATGGGCCAAAAGGCTTCAGCGCCAAGACGATATGACAGACGGTTGACCGGAGCTCCGAGCTTGTCAAAAGCAGACCAAGCCTTGTCGAATCCCTTCTTGGAATAGCCTTTGGTCTTTTCCCATGATTGCGAAGGCATTGTGACGGTGGCCGTCCCGTTGCCAGGTCTAGAAAAAGACGGTCAAGACAGAGAGAGAAGACAGGACCTAGTCCTGTAGTGGAAAGATGGGGAAGATGGCGGATCTATAACGAAAGTTGCAGAGCCAGGAACGATTGGGAGGATGCGACGAGAACGGCCAACATATGTTGCAGTGAAACTTTTTCCCAATGCGACGAGGAATGCCAGGCCGAGAGAGTGAAGAAGACGGAACTGAGGAATGCTGTACGATGGAACAACGCAAGAATGCTACCAGAAGCTCAAAGTTAGAAAGAGGAACAAGGGCTTTTTGACGAAATACATAGAAATGATATATAAAAAAGAAAACCGGAACCAGCCCGGATAAAGAATCGAGGGGAGTGGCAATTCAAATAGAGAAAACACGAGAAAGAGAGGGGCGAGACCATGGATCGGGGGAGGAGCAGTAACTTACATGGTGGAGAGGAACGGTTAACCCGGAGCGGTTCTAGACTCTTGGTAGGAGAGGATGACGAAAATGACGAAGAGGAGAGGGAAAAATCCAGAAGAGACTGAGATCAGGCTGAAGAGTTCAGGATGAAACTGGATGGGAGAGGAAGGAGAGAGATGAAACGGAAGATCTGGGAAAAGAAAGAAAGGCGTGGATGCAAAGGGAGGAGAGGGACACATTTATTGAAGGCAAAAGAAGGGAGAGAGCGTGACGGGACGAATCCGAATCCCGGGCAATGAATTAGGTGCATCGCAGGAGAGAAAGAGGAGAATAAAGAGGAACCAAATAGTCAGACGGATTGATTTGTTCGTTCTTTTCAGGACGGCTGGAAACGCATGGAGTTGGTTCGTGGCTGGAGATGCAGACGAAGCAAAAGTGACGACATCATCAGATCGATCGTCCTACCATACTACTCCATCCTTTGTTCTTCTATGCTTTTTCTTTCTTGTTCTTCCATTTCTTCTATTCCTTTCTCATTCTCTTCTATTATACTCATCTCATCTCTTTATTTTCTCTCTTTTCCTCTCTACAATAACATTGTACTCTAATCTGTAACAGCCCTCATCAAAGGAACCAAAAATCCACCCGCCCAAAATCAAATACAGCCAGAAATTAATTAAACCAAGTCAAGTAACCGAGAAAAAAAAAAAATAAAATAAAAAAGATGATAGAGAATACAGAACACTCCAAAAAGAAACAGATAAAAAAAAGAAAACCAACCAACAGATTTAACGACTCTCTCCCTGCCGTAGAGAATATGACAGCTCCAACGCGGATATGCAAGATGGATGCATCGCCTTTCTTCCCCCCCTTCACTAACTACTGCACCAGCCATTTCCTGTTTCTCTCTCCCTCATCCCTATTTTGATTTTTTTTTTTTTTTTTTTTTTTTTTCGAATTTCGCATCTCTGTTTCATGTTCATACATCTCACAAACTTCCATTCTCCATTTTTCTTTCCTGATAGATCCGATGCAGTAGTCGCGTCGATAGTGTCGGTAAATCTCTCCTCGAACTGGACTGATAGTCCTACAATGTGTCCTGTATACAGGAATCTATCTATTCATCTATGTACATATCAATGAATCGAATCGATTTCGTGGTTCGTGCTTCACCACGGACTGCTTTGGCGTCGGAGAGTTGTAACTGTCGATGTTGCTGTCAATGTAGGTACCCATTGCAGTTTACCTCTACATCCATCCACAATATCTGCCTACATACTGCTGTATGCACCATGCCCATCCTCATAAGAACTATGGGTCACCGTTCCCACCCCCTTGTATGGGCTGTGCTGAGTGGATACAGCATCATCTGGCAGATATTTCTGGGATGGTTACCAGTTCCTGGAAGATGCACGATCGATGGATCAAGCTTCGAGTCCAATCCATGCCAGCCTCTGTTGTATTGTCGTTCTTCAGCTCGGCTCATTCATCCCTGGATCCATTCTTATCGTTGATGACGGTGAGTCAGTCGTATGTAGATTCTTCTATGAATACTTGAAACAGCTGACGACTAGACTCCTTATTGCCATTGCCTTTGGATGCCTCTTTTTGGATACCTTAAGACTCTTAGGTTGCAGTAGTTAGCTAGTCTGTATGTCTATCGTCTAGAGCAGGTGACTTTCTCACCATGTACTGTCCTCTCCACTGCAGTAGTGATCCCAACTAGCCAGGATACGAAGCATCGTACATACATGAAGTCAAGGGAGCAACCTTGACCACTGCATGCATAGGAGAATATACACGGTAACCAGATCGTCAATCGAAGCATTTCCCATCTGACCTGTTTGATTTTCAACATCGCCCATCCCTACAAGTTCGCTTCTCAGCTTCACATCCCCAACTAGTATCTACTATCTAGTCATGCACGCCATCCTTCCATTCCCTTGGATCTCTCATATTCCACTACTGTAGGTACGGCTCGTATCCCATCTCTCAGATAGTTCTTTTCCTTCCATCGTAAGGTTTGGGTTTTGTTCTTGTCTTTCCACGAGAACCGCTGGGAGCGCCCATCCCGTGTCTTCGGTTCGCAGATATCCTGGCACCTGTCACTTTTTTGACTCCGACTACTCCATATCTCGCTAGACTATGCGCAACTATGCACAGAGTACTCCGTAGTTCGTCTAGATAGTATGGATTTCTTGATCCTTGGTTTCGTGCCGTCCCGTGTGTTCCCGCCGGGTACTAGTTCCAATGATGCTTCATTTGCTATACACCTCATGTCGAACAATAATTTATAAGTGCCAGTTAGAAGAAAAAAAAGTAAACATACATTAGTCAATAATGCTATCTCACAGAGCTCCAAGTTCCTTGAGCTTGGAGATCAGGCCGTCCACATCCTCGACCTTGCCGCCACCTTGTCGCGCTGGGGGTTCTGTGACCAGTTAGATGGATCGTCAAGATAGTCAAAAGATGGTCGGGTATACTCACCAGTCACCTTGAGCGTCTTCAACCGTTTCTGGTCCTCCACGCCATAGTCGGCCAATGTCTTCTTCTCCAATGGCTTCTTCTTCGCCTTCATAATGTTCGGCAAGCTCGCGTACCGCGGCTCGTTCAATCGCAGATCCGTCGTGATCACCATGGGCAGCTGGGTCCGGAGCGTCTCAACTCCTCCATCCACCTCATGGGTGATCTCCACCGTGCCCTTGTCATCCTTGATATCCACCTTACTGGCCTGCGTCGCCTGTGGCCACCCCAAAAGTCCCGCAAGCATCTGACCCGTCTGGCCCTGGTCGCCATCAATCGCCTGCTTTCCAAGCAACACCAGGTTGATGTTCTCCTTCTGCACAACACCCTTGAGCATCTTGGCCATGGTCAGCGGTTCCAGGCCGCCGTCGTTGGAGTCCGGCACGTCGACGTGGAAGGCCCGGTCCGCGCCCATCGCCATGGCCGTACGGAGGGTGTCGCCACATTTAGCACCGCCCGCGGAGAGCGCCAGGATGTTTTCCACCTTTAAAGGACCTTTGCGCTCGCGGAGACGCACCGCCTCCTCCACGGAGAGCTCATCGAAGGGGTTCAGCGAGTGCTTGACGCCAGCCGTCTCGACGCCCGTCTGGGCCTTGTTGATTCTTGGTTTGATCTTGACGGCACCCACAATCCATTAGTCAAAAACCATTGCCTTCTATCCAGCGAAAGAGCCATGGTTATGAGCTCATTATATAGAGGTCGCCCTTGCGTAGACAGGGTGGGTGGGTGAACTCCTCGCCGACTACGGAGCACAGAGCACGAGGACAAAACTCACCGCATAGTCGATCACCCTCTTAACGGGGACCAAGATCCGCAATCCGCTGGCCATGATGATGGTAGGATTATGAAAATAGCAAAAACTCTCACTGACAATAAATCAATGGAGTTACGAACGGGTGGTGGTGGTGAGAGTCACGGTAATTCAAATGAGGAGAGAGAGAAGGTGATCTGATCCCGGCGGAGAAGAAGCAGAGCTGCTGCTGGACGACAGAAAGTCCGTCGCCGATGCGGCCCGAGAAGAGCCAACCCCTTGTGGGCAGCAGATTCCCCCGCCTCCAACCGAGGTTACGTGAGGGAGCATGTAGCCTACTCTGCAAGGCGAGGAATAAATGTTGGATATTCCAGAGTATTGAGTGGGATTGGATTGGAATTGCTGGCAGATGAGAGATAGATGCTGGAACAGGTCGGGCTTTACATGGTTGCTTGGAATCACCACAATCACAAGCAAATCCAACAGCTTCACAAGATGCTCAAACTCGGATAACATCATTTTGCGGGTATTTAAATCCTTGGATCCTTGGTATCAATAGATAGATATTTCAAGTAGCAAGAAACCTCGTATAAACTGCAAGATGATCAGTTGTATAGTATATATTCACCAACACAAAGCATCATCCATACAACCGAAGCTTCCACAAGCTGTCCAGCAGCTCAATCTCTGTAATAATATCATACCCTGCCAAGACGAGCTGAAATGAATGGGAAGAACAGTACTATCTACTTCCACTTCCACTTCCACTTCAGAAAACGAATACGGCACCGGTGAGAAGCCGGAGAAATGTCCGGGCTCGGTCTCACAGTTCGTGTCGACAGTAATGCTTCAGGTGGTCTTCTTAAATTGAATAAAAATGTAGCAGTTCAATATGGTAGGGCCTCGGTAGAGTGCTTGTATCAAGTCAAACCCAGAAGATTATGTACAAGGATGTAAACCGTGAATTATCTTTAGATCCAGCAGAAATATATTCTATATATATCACCATGTTTCCTGCTTGTATCGCCCAATCTTCTCTATCCCCATCAAATATTCTTCTGCTTGTTGTCGGTTGAACTGTAGTCCTTCCACTCCTCCTCCATGCTCAAATGCTTCAATCAGTGCCTCCCGAACAGCCTGGGGCATCCTCCCAGATGAGCCGCATATGTATACCGAGCCACGTTGGCTATGCAGGAGCTGGAAGAACAAGGGAAAGTTTTGTCTAATGACGTCTTGTACATACACCTTTTGTCGCTGGTCGCGGGAAAAGGCAGTAAACACCTGCAGCTTGATAAGTTCACTCAGTCTTTGCCACTCGTCCTCGAAGAAATAGTCTGCAGTCCGATTGCGGCCACCATATATAAGGATGGTGGGCCCGATTGGTGGTTCGACTCCGGGATTCTTTTCCCGATATGCTTTAACCAGAGCCGCTTTCTCCCAGATCATAGATCGCAAGGGCGCAATTCCGGTTCCTGGACCGATAAGAACCGTCGGTCCTACTAGTTGATTCACGGACGAGTTAAGCCCTCCTCGCTGTAGCTGCACTTTCAGGGTACTTCCCGGTTGAAGAGTCGAAAGGTATCGTGTGCATACACCCTCTCTGATCTTCTTAATCACTGTTTGGTACTTGACAATGGCGATGAGCAGTTCGAATTTAGCTCCGCCATCAGCTGACCGTTTCAACTCTCCTCCACTAGCAATGCTGAATTGCCTTCCTCGAAAAATAGGAAAGACAGAGGTCGCATGTTGCCACGGAATCTTGACCGAATCGAACTCGTGTAGCACCTCCATGATGCTACGTCTCGGTCGTGTAGTATAGTCCCAGAACTCATCCAAATATATTGGGTTGGTAAATTCAAGTAAACGTTCCTTATGCATTTCATCATTCGTGTAATGCGCAATTGCCGAAAAGAATGACCGTCGGGGAATTGCCCTGAGATCCAGGTAGTCTGTAAGAAGCGCACGTAAAGTGCACTGTGGGTAAGAATTAAGATCAGAGATGGGTGGAGCAGGCATGTCGTCTATTGCCCGTTGGCTTTCGCCAGGAACTAGAGATACAAGTTGATCTGCCTGTTCCTCCCAGCCCATCCTCTCAATCAACGTTTGAACATCGTCGGCGAAGTTCTTCGGGGTGATGGAAATCATATCCCCAGGAGCATAAGAGATAGGATTGGGGACTGCTAAGGATATATGCCTCACATCCTGCCAGTGTCCTTCTGGCGTGACTCGTCTATTCTGAACGAGCTTTGCTGTCAAGCTGTCTGGAAGCGGGCGCAGATCATGGTCCAAACGATGAAGTCCCGGATATTCGTCAGTTGCTGTTTGATTCTCTAAATTCTCAGATGCAATCGACTGGGTGGACGTGTCCTGGTCTTTTCTCTGTAGAACCCATTTGGGCGGCAGTTGGACATCTTCCGGTATCGGATTTTGTTCTGGAGGAAGCGGATATTTGTCGAGCAAGTGCTTGCGGAAATCTGTCAACCATGGAACAGAGGTGCCTTCGAGTCTAATATGAATTAATATAAACGAACAGATCTTTGCAGAGAAAAGGTAACGAACCCTTCGGGGTGTTGTTGATCAGCTTCCCCGCATGGATATACCTCATTTGCGCCCAATTGGAGTAACCTCTTATGTAGCTTGCGCGAAGCCCAATTGAACCTGGCAAAGTCAGATCGAACGAATCAATATAAAAGAGCCAAAAACTCACTTTGGATACGAGCTATCTCCCAATCCAAAAGACGCAAAATTAGCACCGCTCAGATACGTGGGCGGGAGTCTTTTCAAAAGCAATGATCTCCAGAACGTCCTGGCATTGGCAGGAAAATCTCCCTGTCCAGTCGTGGAGAGGACAAATATAACGAGTGTATGAGATGCCAGAACATCCTGTACCAATAATCAATTTAATTACAGTGAAAAAAACCTCAGATCGAACCCATAACTCACCGGCTTGAAGCTATTCAATTCAGCAACATGAGTCACAAAATGCAACCGCTCAACCAGGGCGCCTAACTCCTCGGCCACCTCCTGCGAATTGCCGGTTTCTGAGCCATAGAGAACGAGAGCAGACCGTTTCTGAGGCGTCTGTGCCTGACTCTCACTCATCCTGCTGCTGCAATGCAGTTGTTGCGTGACCGGGGAGAATGTCGTGATATCGACTGCCCCTCCCCCTCTATTTCTGACTCCAAAATATTCGCCGGCGGTACGGGATGACGTCATCTTAAAAGGCCGAGATCGCATCTAGACTACGATATCAAATATGCAAGTGGCTGGAATAGTATCATACTGCTATTATATCGGCGATGTTTTAGATGGAAGATAGATACCAGAAGATGACTGCTTGAATCGCAGTCCAAGCAGTGATGTAGATTGTAGAACAAGCAGGCTATGCTAGCAATGGCTCATATATCTGCACAAATTTTATACAAGTAGAACACAATAGTAAGGGGTATCTCAAGCAAATGCTTTTTAAAAGGTCTCCTCATCACCACCACCGCCTCCGCCATCTCCAAATCCATCGTCACCGTATTCATCATCACCACCGTCAAAGTATTGCTCAGCGTTGTAGTCACCACCCATATCATCATCATCCTCGGAGAAATCGTCATCCATAATTTCCTCTTCTTGTTCCTCATCCTGATCAAGGATCTCCTCCTCATTTTCTTCTCTCTCTGCATCCTCTTCGTCTTGTCCTCCCTTCTGACGCTTGGCATCATCTTCCTCATCCTCATCATCTTCAAAGCCTCGCTTCGCCCCAATTCGTGTCGCCTGGGGAGCATAACCATCCATAGCTGCATCGGGGTTAAAGCTGGGTTGAAGAGTCTTCCATAGCTCGCGCGGGAATAGTTTCATGACTGAAAATGTACCCCGTCAGTCAAATACAGTCCCCTCCGACGCATTATACTGAATTCCATGCAAACTCACCATATTCCCGACCCTGGATCTTAGGAATTGTCCTTCTCTTCTTCTGATACTTGCCCGAGTACGTAGGCATGCCGTTGAAAGGATCGAAATGCGCACGGGCAGCGCTTCCCTTCTTCGCGGCAGAAGAGGCGGCATTTAGGACAGAGTAGTACGGGCCCTCATGGTATCTTTCCCGAAGATCTCGATAGTAGTCGACCTGTATTTGTTCTTGGGGTTTTAACAGTCTCGCGTGAGGGACGGTGTGTTTCTACGTAGAATCGTTAGTTCGCTGCGCCAGGATTGACGATGTCAATAGTCAATGGCAGTCTTTCGACAATCCATCGCAATCGTCGAAAAAAAGAGTCTCATATAACCTACAGGAAAGAGGGGTGTAGGCGCTGTGTCTGGTTCCCCGCCTGCATCCCCATCCCAGGTGAACTCTGCACCGGGAAGCTTCTTGCCCTTCTTTCCTCCGAATCGTGACATGACCAGCCAAGAAAAAGGGGAGAATTTATGAAAACAAGTTATTTAAGATAAAGAAGATTCTCCTTTTTTGCAATGAATCTTCAGACGACTGAAAACCCCCGCAGAGCAAAAGTCCCAGTGGCTCTGGCAACTTCTTGATGACACCAGAGAAAAAAGTTCCGGCGGAGGTCCGCTTCACCGCCCTGGCCGAGGTGCCGAAAGTAGAAGTACTAGGGCTGATCATAGCTAACCCTACCAGCCCTATTCTTATGAGGAATGAAGTAGAGAATGATAGATCATGAGTACTATGATGGAGCAATGACGTTATAAAATTAAATATTGAATTGAGTAGTAACACAAGAGAAAGAAAAGCCTTTCAATCCACTCGATACAATTTGCAAAGCAGCGGCAGCTCATAGTCCTACAGCCTCGACCATATTTCCTGTCTCCACGACTGCCCCCCAAGGCCCTTCATCGACTCGCTGTTTGAGTGATCGTAGGATGTCATCAAAACCCTCTACTTGGCCACCCATTTCTCTTAGGCGGTTGTGCAGGGCAACTAGAACGTCATACTTTGCAGTAGCAACCTTCCAGACGATATTTTGCGAATCTCCTGCGCCACCACCAACGAATTCAGCATATGTGCGTGGTGGTTTGAAAAGATAAGGCAACAATGAGGTCAAAGCCGGGGGTGTGAGCGCAGCCCAAACGCCTGACGAAGGAAGCAATCCTTGTGCAGCTGGAGACAGTGTTCCCAGTCCCTCTTCGGATGGAAGTTGGTATCTGGTAGTTTCGGCGACAGGTGAAATTACTTCATCTGTTAAATCATGCCAGTTTGCTGTGATGATGGCCTTCATAAATGAAATGGATGCAAGGGAGACATCCTTCATGACTAGGACATCAGCTGCAGCGACAATGTCCGTCCACAAGTTCGCATGATCATTCATATACATAAAGTAGAGAATCCGAGCTGCCGCTGCTTCTTTATGCCAGTCTGTTGGGGTGTGACCGGAGGGATTCAACTCCATAGAGTCGGCTTCCTCGTGTTTGAGGGGGCCATGGAAAAGTTTGGCCAATGTATCGAATACTTCCTTGCTCGGGGGCTTGGTAGGAAGAGTCAGCACAGGGTTCAGTCCTTGCTTACTAGCTTCGACGAGGAGCACTCGAGGCAGAGAAGAGAGAACGTTAAGTTGGCCGCTTGGTACTGGCCCATGTGCCCACCGAGAAGATGAGATATCCAGAGATCCAGCAACACGTGACAATATTTCATCCAAGAGATCCTGTGAATTTTGCATAAAATGGTTCGGGTATAGTTCGGCATACTGTGCCACGTAAGCCATGATTGGACCTGATAGGTAATTGAGATCCACAGGGTCGAGTTTCGATTCATCCAAGTAGTAATCCAATACCGTGGAATGCAGTTTGTGTGAGATGAGAAAATCCAATGCAGGGGAGGAGGACGTGGATGTTGATTGCACATGGCCTCTAGCTAGCAGACCAGGGGCATCGATCTCGAGGAGGTCGTGGAAAAAGTTCAATAGGGTCATATGCATCAGAACGTCGCTTTTATCGACCATCTGGCAAGCTGCGAAGTGTAGCAGGCTGCTGCTTTGGTACTTAGCTTCAATTTCTGGAATCTGCAAGCTTGATATCATTTCCCAGTGTAGTCTGCCTGTTTTCACCAGAAAGCCCATCAGCCTGCCCTGAGCCACGGTCTTCTCGCGTTTTGGCAGGCTCCCCGGGCCATCGTCAGTAAGGCTGCACAAGGAAAAGAGCCGCCCATAAACGTCCCTATCTGTAAAGATCCTCCTCCATACAAGACCTTGTCCACCGCCAATATCCTCATTTTCTGAAAGGTCAATCTCAAGGAGGGCCCAAAGAGTGTCCAAAGCCGCCTGAGAAACCGCAGTCTCAGATGTCGAAAGCCAGAGCTCTACAAGAGAAACAATAAGCTCCGGTTCTCCCGCAACAATAGCTGCATCGCTGGGAAGCTTCCCGGCTTTGCTTAGCAACGAGAGAGCTAGCAGGTTGATGGGTGGCGATGGCGCCTTGAACCCCGCGATTAAGTCAATAGGCGGATCGACGGATCGTAGGTCAGTGTAGGTAAGATTTGCTGTTGCTTTGATTCCCAGAGTAGTGATAGGAGTGGGATCTTCTTGAAGCACGGGGAGAAGCTGTGATATTTGCGTCAGAAGCGTTGCTGGCACAACGCGATCCGTAGTCTCTGTAAGCTCGATCTTCAGCTTGTCAAGGAGGGTGATATCCAGAGGCGTTGAAGGGTTCTGGTGGACTTGCTCAAGGTGAGACTTCACCGCATCATATGAGGCTGGAATAGTCATCTTGACGGACTTATGTCTCCAGAAACGCCCAGGTGGTTGAAAAGCTGAAGATGATGCCCGTTGAGCTCGTCGTCAACAGCGGGGAAGATAGAAGGCCTCAGGCAGAAATAGTGCAAACAGGGCAAACACTCACTGAAGCTCCGCCTCTCCTCCATCGGGGTTCGTCACAGGATGACACAAACAGCTCGCAATTAGACTTATCTACTTGCTCTCAGCTCGGTATCTTCAATATACGGTATCCGAAATGGCAGATCAGCTGGGCTCTCTCGTCTCCCAAAAGTCGTCTGATTCCGGACTCCATATTCAACTCCACCCGCTGGTTCTCCTCACTATCTCCGATCACATCACCCGCCATGCGGCACGATCTCAGCAAGGTCCAATAATCGGAGCTCTCCTGGGTGAACAGAACGGCCGTGCGATAACTCTTGAACATGCATTTGAATGTCTTGTTGAGCAAGGCTCGAATGGTGAAGCACATATACCGCAGAATTGGTTTTTAGAGCGAGTGCAACAATGTAAGAGAGGAATACGTTCAAGCGAAGCATTTTCCAAATCCGACTTGATTGCTGACAACAAGCCGTGATACAGTCAAGGATGTACACAAAGTACCTGCCCTCGATCTTGTTGGATGGTGGTCAACTGCCCCGCCATCCGGTCCAAACGCCTCTCATCTTCCGGTCCAGCGTCAAATCCTCCAGAACCACAATGAATCCGCAGTATTTCTCGCGTTTCACCCATCACAACTCCAGAAAGAATCACCCAATGGAGCCAAGCTTCCTTTGACCGTTTATGAGAGCGTTTATGAAGGGGAAAATGCCGGTGAAGGCGACAAGACCATGCAGGTGGATGGCGAAGAACAGTCACTGAACATCCGGTTTCGGGAGCTGCCATTCTCCGTTGAGACTGGTGAGGCAGAGATGATTGGAATGGACACGATTGCTAGAACTGGGAGAAACGCCGCTGCCATCGAGACACCGAGTGGGGGCGCACCGCAGCAAACATCGAAGAATAAGAAAGACCGCGGTAGCAAAGAAGAATCGTCCGCAGACTCAGACTTGCTTGCTCCTGAAGAAGAAGAACGTAAGTTGAAATCTTCTCAAAGGTTTATCTCACAGTTGATAACGATGATGTGCAGTGATCGCCAACCTGAACACGCGATTGAACGCAATCCGAACCCTTGAATCCCGGATTTCCTTAATCAAGTCATATCTCTCTAGTATATCCTCATCATCCAAAGATGAGGCTGGCCAGGGCGACTCTACAGAGCCTGCTACGCCAGCCCTATCCCACCCGACTCTCCGCAATATTAATTCCCTTATTACCCATCTCTCCCTCCTCAACCCCGAAGAACAAAGTGACTTTTCGGCCGAAATGCTGGCGCAACACAATGATGTGTTGCTAGTCTCTCTGCTTGGGCAACTAGGTCAAAGCATCAAGGGTATGCGCGAATTGGGAAAAAAGTCCGCTATTGTACAGAACGTGAGACAGAGCGCGGCATCACGCGGCAAGCAGCTCGCGATGCAGAGTCGATTCGATAGCGAGTACTTCACAGGCCGTGATGCAGCGGCTAATGGGGGGATGTACACTTGATCATGCTGGTGTTGAAGATGATAGCTTATTTACTCATTGATTTGCAACGGCGCTGGGCGTTGTCATTTTATCTAGTTAGCAATGACGATAAATGAAGACAAAGAAGATACGAAGCTGGCTTGACACTTTACTTCAATGATCCATAATCAACAAAGATCAAATGCTACTATTTACAACCAAAGCCACAGTCTGAACATAGAATACCCTCCCCCGTCCATCCAACAAATCATTCATTCCTACTCAAGCGAAGCCAGATACCGACAACCAACTCATTAGCATATAATCAACACAACACAATCCACTCATGCAAGATCCCCATAACGCACCGCAAATTAAACTCCCTCCAAGTATCCGGATCCTCCTCATCAAGATCATCATCCCCATTCGACTCCCACGCAAAAGGCTCTCGCTGCATAGCCCTTTAATCTCGCCGTCGACGCCGCCGCTCATGACGCTCTCGACGCTCTCGAAGTCGTTTCCGGTGGATGTAGTAGGCGAATGTGCTGGCGTTTTGGGTGTGGGCTGCTGCTGCGACGGCTGCTGCCATTGCGCTGATGGTGATGGTGATGTCTTTTGTGTCTTCGTCCATTTTAGGATTAGGATGGTTTTTCTTTTCTTTTCTTTTTTTTTTTTTGGTTTTTGGGTAGAGATTACAATTTAATTTTCATTTTTTAATTGACTTTTGGTAGGAGTAGGGGGCTAGGTTAATAGCCCTATTTTACTGCTTTACTGCTTTACTGCTTTACTGCTTTACTGCTTTACTGCTTTACTGCGTTACTGAGGTACAGGTCTTTGTTAAATGAAACCTTTAGATGTGAACGAAATGGAATGGTAAAAACACATCATTACCGGATTGGGATCTGTCCACCATATGGTTCTCCACATATGTACATTTCTAAATCTAATCATAAAAAAAAAAAAAAAAAAAAAAAATAGCAAGCAAAAAAAGTCATAGACAAAATCTATAAACAGCATCAAAAAATGGTGTATTTATTGTAAAGAAGATTCATGAAAAAGAAAATGCCAAAATGTCGGGTATTATAAGATGCAATGCAGCAAAAAACAAAATCAAAATGATGCGACTTCGTGGTAACATCAACAGTCAGAATTCAACGTGGCCATCCGTATCCGCATTGCTTGTCATACATGGTAACATCAGTGTCCGAATCAAATCTTCTTATCTCCGAACATGGTGATCATCGTCATAGAGCGGTGGTGGCTGATACGATTCGGGCATGGGAATGGGCACCTGCTCCTGCAGCGAATGCGTTGGATAGACAACACCGGTTTCTTGCGCGTGGGGTTGGTCCAAATCGTGATGATGCATGTCATCACCGTGGTCAGATGGCACCAGGTAGGGGTTGTTCAAGTCATCGTAGGGTGAGTATGGTCGTGGCGAATGCGATGTAGGCTCTAACATGGAATGGCCGCTAAGTCGATTGTTGGGGGAGTAGAAACGTCCATTATGCTCATCCTCTTCGTAAGGCGACGGTGTCAACCAGACATCACCTCCATGCGGCCCATATCCAGTCGGTTGTGGGTGAGATAGGAGAACCTCTCCCTCTTCATCAGGCGAAGAACCGTAGCGGTCTGGTCTACCACCAGTCATCATAGCACCACCTGCGCCTTGATAGGAAGTACTGCCATTTTCTCCTGGCGTATCTGCATTGCCAAGGCCGATCGCTTCGGGGACATGGTAGCTGGGATCCATCGTCCGCCTCTTTCGACCCACGAAAAGCCAGCGGAAGCCGCGACCGATGGCCTTTAACAGATCCAATGGGTTGAGGGCATCGATGAACGCTTTCTCACCGAAACGTCCGCCGTGGTAGGTCATCTTTCCATTGCCGTAGAAGTCGGTCACTTCGGCTGTCGCAACACGTCCGACAGAGTAAGGCTTCCACGAAAATGCCCATATGTGCAGGATGGCAAAAAGGGCCATCTCAATAGAAATGAGGAGGTTTGGTAGCCCAACCTTGAAATCCAATGCTGCAATCTTTTTGGTGGCTTTTATAACGCCGGCAGAGTAAAGAAGCGTAATCACAATCTAGCGGGTATTAGCTTTTCAAGAGTAGCAGTGTATAGTGCCTGCACTTACCGATTGCCAGAAAGACAGGAAAATTACTAGCTTGATGGCGAGAATTTTCAAGAAGGGACGGTACTCAGAGATGTCGTCGCGAACTTGGACATAGAACTGAATCAAACAGTACATTGCAATGGAGACTGCAACACACTCAACAGCCACAACCTATTGATTGAAAAAATATCAGCAAGTAGTCCAATTACCTCGGGGTATATGCTCGTACCCAGATATGCGCAAAAGCAGGACTGTTCGACTCCTCGCAGTACACATTGAAATGCTCCGTGATGACGGCGACAATGGTCATGAGCACACGAAAAAGACAGTATTGAAACACACCGGTCCAAATAATCTAGGCACCAATGCGTCAGCTCCAATTAGCTCCCGAAACCAATTCGACTTGCTGTTGCTCCTTACATTAAACCACGTCAGTCCACTGCGCGGGGTCCGCCATATCCCATGCTTCCCGCCGCAACATTTTTGCATCCAGTTCATGGGCCAGACCCAATCCTTTGGTTTGATCCCGCGGAAATAATCCTTCTGGCTATGTAGATCGGGCGCAATGTAGTGACAGAGCAGTGAGAAGAAGGCGGAAATCGCAAACGCTTCGTAGCAATCGCCGAGCACCGAGAAATAAACCTCCTTTTTGTAGATGAAGATGCTGAGCCATGCGACGATCGAGTAGATGGGGACCATAAACAGAATACGAATAATACTGCAATAGAAAGAAAAATCGTGAGCGACTCCATCAAAAATAAGAAAACAGTCAAGCAGTGGAAAGAGAAAACTCACTGTCGCTGTTCAATTGGTTTGCTGTAGTGAGTGGCATGTCTCATAATCAAATAGGCCGAGACAGCGATAGCGATGAGGGCAAAAGCACCACCGATGATGAGAGAAAGCTTATGGAAAGTGAGGCCTCCATCCCAGAGAGCCTCCTCGGAGACTGTAACCAAACGCTCGAGAGTCAGTTATCCAGTTATTCAATTATCGCAGCGCAGCCACGACTTTGAGAGCCGCAAAACGGGACTCTCTGCAGAGGGAAGAAGATGCGCACTGGTCTCATTTTCTAAAGTTGCATTGCATGATGGCCAGCCCATTCTGGCAGCCGTGAGATACCGATGAAATGACCTCTCAAGATGGATGAAGCGGTGAAAGAAAGAGAGAGGAGAAAGAAAGGCTGATCGACGGCGGAAGCGATGGAGATGGAGCTGGTTTATTATTATCTTATCCGGCAGTCGGTCGAGCTCCGAGAGAAAGAGTACGAGCAACCATGGGAAAAGAGGCGAAAAGAAATGCAGAAAAAGAAATGAAGAATCCACAGATAACGCTGGTTTCTTTTTATGTTTTGTCTTGCCCAAATTGAGGTTCTGGCGTTGGAACTTGACAAGTCGCCGAGATGAAGATTTACGGCCTGAAGATCGACAGCGACTAGGCAGAAAGCCAAGCGAATAGTATCCTTAATACAGTGGAAGAAATAAGATGAAAGCATGGAAATATAAGACGATGGAAGAATTATTATCAGCAGAGAAGAGCTGAAGCATGTCCGATGGGATCAGATGGGGCAATGCTTTTGATTCTTCTGATGGAATTAATCGATTGTTCGACTGCTGCGCCTCAAAGCCTCCAAGCAGACAAGCTCATTTAAGCCTTTTTGGTTTGTGAGATATTTATATCGCCGAGTAAAAAAAGAATCCAGACATTCCACGCATTCCACGCATTCAAAGCCACTGTAAATCCGCACTGCTGCCCTCATTTGGATCGTGGCTTTTCTGCGACATCGTCAGATCCACAATCAGGCATCCTTTTTGCTCTTCCGCTCTTCCGACCAGACAGAAATAATACCATCACCAAAGCTCTATTACCAGAATCATCAAGATCTATCACTGCTGTATAGTACAGAGATTTTGTTTTATTTGGAACATTTTTTGTTGGTAGTATACATCTCAGTCGCATCGTATCCAGTGTAGTTGGCAATTCATCAATTGCAATGATGCTGAAAAGAACCCCAGTTTCCTCTCCTTAAACCCCTGTCTTGAATGTTTTCCTAATATCGTCCTCTCCTATCACCCCTCCATGAACCTCCGAAGCCACCCCCTCGTCCTCGTCCTCGTCCCCCGCGGCCCCGTCCAGCAAATTCTGGCCCGTGATCCACAAAGAAATCGTCATCTTCGAACGAAATCCGCCGGGTCTCATCACCCCCGCGACGAGGATATGAGCCTTTGCGTAGGATATCATCGAAACGGTCCAAACGGCGATCCGCTACTTCCCGAGGAACAGGAAGATAGTAGAGCTTTGGCTTGGCGGTGGTCGACATGAACAGCTCGTCCAGGGGCTTGAAGCCTTGTCCTGGTCGAGGACGAGGTTCTGATGGGGGTGGACCACTTGGGCGTCTATCTTCTTTATCTGCGCGAGGACCAGTTGGGGGTGCGGGGAAAGAAGCATTGGTATGACTCGGTTCCTGGGATCGTGATCCTGTGGCCTTCGTGTCGATTTCCTCCAGAACGGCTTCGACGCCATCCTCTGTTCGGTCGTACTTGACCTCCCACCGGGGTGCAGGACCACCACGTCCCCGCGATCCCTCCTCTCTGCTGATCCATTCCTGCACTTTGTTCTCAGGGATGAAGTCGACAAACAGGGTTTTGCGGTTTCGTTCGTTGGGCCAAACAGTGCCATGAAGCACGGAGCGAACTCGTGACGCTGCTGAGATACTGGTGAAACTGACAAAGCAATGAGTCTTGATAGGGTCCAAGTAGAAATCCAGAATCACGTCCGGATCAGGCGATGCTCCGGAACCTGACGCAAGACTGACAATGTGGTTTCGTAGCGCCTGGGGCTGCAGAGGACGCATCAAACCATCGACGTAGAGAGCTGCTGTAGCAACATGAAGAGCAGGTTCAACCTCTGCATCCTCCATTTCTGTGTCCACGGGGGGCGAAGCTGCTCGTGGTTGGTCTCGCTCAGCGGCAAAGAGACCTTTGAATCGCGCATCTTGTTTCGGCGGAGCACCTCTCTTGGCCCGAGGTTCTTCAGAAACGGATGCATGCTTTGCCTCCTGGTTTGTAGTGGTTTCTTGTTGGACCGGACCATTCGGGCGTTCTTCAGACAGGGCAGCCGCATCGTTCTTGGCATTCTTACCCTCGGAGGCGGCCTCGGAGACTCGATCCTCGGGCAATGATACCTTTGGACTCCCATTCTCCGCTCTAGCCTTCTTGTTCGCAAGCGCTTCTGGGGTAGGAATAGGACTCTGACTGCGACGCTTCCGTTTCCGCGTGTCCTCGAGGATTTCTTCTGCGGGAAGGGGTGTGGACAACCCAGTATTCACTTCTGAAGCATTAGGAGCGGACGGCACACTCTTTTCGGCAGGCGTAGGCTCCTTCTCCATGGCATCTCCGGGAGCCTGCTCGACCGGTTCAGCAGGAGTTTCCGATTCAGGATTGGGCTGAACAACAGGAGCCTCGGTGGGCTCATGATCCATTGCATCACCTGACTGGGCCTGTTCAGGAGCTTCTTGGGGTGCCTCCTTGCTGGGCTCCTCCGGTTGAGCTTGTTGCGACTGTTCTTCAGGCTTTTCGACAGCCTGGGGGTCTTCCGCAGGTTTGGGCTCATCCCGTGTCTCTTCTGCGGCCGCATCTGGTGCTACCTTCTCCTCTGGTTTCGATTCTTCGTTTCCTTTCTCCTCAGTTTGGGGCTCTTCGGGTTGGGGCTCCTCGGGCTGAGACTCTTGCGGTTGAGATGGCACTTCCGCGGGCGGCTGTTGTGCATCTTGTTCAGGCTCTGGTTTATCCTCTTTTTTCTCCTCCTTCTCATTCCCCTCGTCTAATTTTTCCTGTGGAGCACTGGGTGTTTCTTCCGCCGAGCCACCGGTTTCCCCCTTGGCGTCATCCTCGAGGAGTCGATCAATGAAGTTCTGCTTCACTCGGAGACCAGTCTGCGGAATCCCGCGCCGTTTCAATTCGGCCTTGAGATCTGTCACCTTCCATGTCGAAAAGTCGGTCATGGTGATGGAATTTGAGCAATCCGGAAATCAAAATTCACATGTATAATTTAATATAACCTTAGCACGCAGGGATGTCGACCGGAGCAGTCGTGGCCATTCTTGTCCTCGAGAGCGATGGATGCGACTGCGATGCCTTGCGCCCGTCGTCGTTTTGGGGATGATGTCGTGGGCTAGCCGCTTGTGGCTAGCGTGTCCCAGGCCTACTGTATATGGTATAGTGTGTTCCGACGGACGGACTACCTTAGTCAGCCCCCATTTGGGTTAGTAATGCCGAATACGGCTAGCGTGAGTATATACTTGGATAGAATCAAAAGAAAATAAAAGATAGAAACATAGAAATAGATTCAAAAGGAACATCATGATGCTTGAATAATCTTCTCGGCCATTTCCGGTAGTGTATCCGCAGTCACATCCATCTCCCCAAAAACCTCCGGACAAGATTCCTTTTCCCAAGCGGTACAATACGCTCCTCGAAAACTACCAAATCAGCACAAGAAATAAACAAAAGCAAGAGAGAAAGGAAACACCAGAAAAGAAACAAAAGATAACTTACCCACTTGCCTTTGCAGCAGAAACATCCCACATATGCGCTGCTCCAAACCATAACACATCCTTTTCGGTATCAAACTTCTCCAAAACCGTCTGATAGGCCTCTAACGCCGGCTTCGCCAATTTCTTATTATCGCATGATGCGAAATTCTCCAATGGCATCTCAATTCCATGCCGAAGAAAGTATCCCCTCACACGACTCACATCACCAGTAGTGAGACACCACACGGTGAATCCCGCATCGCGGAGCTTCTCAACCGTCTCCTTCAACCCCTCCCGTGGCTCGAGTTGATGATAGCTTTGGATCATGAACGCCCTGTCTTCATCCGTAGCGAAGGATCGTGGGTCCTTGACCCCACTGAACCAGAGTGTGCGGTAGAAAATGGCGTCGAAGATGGTGAGGAAGGGCTGATAGCGATTGGACATGGAGAGGTAGGCGTATTCTCGTTCAGCGGCTTCCATCCAGGCATACCCGAATACATGGGGGTTGATGCTTTGAGAGCGCAGTCTGGATCCCATGCGCGCTTCAATGGCTGCAAAGAAAGCGTCAAAGGTGAAACAGGTTCCCACGACGTCGAAGACGATGTGCTTGTTAGAGGACATGGTGGTAGCGGCGGTTAGGATAGAAATACTCTGAGAGGTGACACTGAGTAACTGGTCTTGAGAATCAAATATGAATAGCTTCAAGAGGAGGGGAGCTGTTCATATGAGAGAAATTTTTTCCTGGCGACAGCTCTTATCAGACTAGTTGATAACATGTCGAACCCCGCATCCCCCGCTCGCCCCTGATAGAACTGTCAACACTCAAACATTCCGATATGTAGTAATCCTAGATAAGTCAATCGACAGTGATCTCAATTACTCCAAAAGTACTCAGTTTCTCGTCCGATATACAGTTGCCGTGTCTGGTGATAACAGAGTTACATCGTTCGTGATAAGCTCACTTTCTGTTGTGGGGAATCTTATCTTTGACCTTGATATATGTATATAATTCAAGTGGATAGATTCGTCAGCTATAGCGTTGGTTTGTCCTTTATGGAAAATAATACCGTTTGGACACTATCAGGTTGATTCCTGGCAACTGGTTGCGTCGAGTTTGGGGATATAGATGTTTACTTTGGTAGGATTACAGAGTAGAGATTGTTGTTCAGATATTCATGATTACAAGATATCTCACAGAAACAAAATACATCATATTATCTAGACTAACTCCATAGCAAATTCAGCTTCTGCCATCCCTTCTTAGGGCTCTCTGGTGGATCTGGATGTTGTTTCGCAATATCAATGAACCTTCGCACGGGTATCTCAGAGAGAGGGATAATGTTGGTCTTCTTGGCAAACTTGTATCCGAAATATAGAGCAAAGATAATACCGATGTCGAGATAGCAGCTGATAAAAGTTTCTGTATCCCAACTATACAAACGGTTATTAGCGCAGGTAGCTTTGTAGACTGGATAGAGCACTTACTGTCCGTGAAGAAAGACCCTGTACCCACTGGTCAGCAAGATAATCGTAAACGAAATGAGACTCATCCATGCCGCAAAAGGTTGGAATGGCCCCTTCCATGGGAGCTCGTCTCTTGAGATTCCCTGCTTTTTCATCGCGTAGTACATTCGAAGATAGACGATGGAGATAATAATCCATCCCACCATAGTAGAGGCTGAAATCAGATCTTGCAGCCATGTAAACACCGTCGATGCTGATGTGTTCAAAGTCATGTAGCCTAGTGCGATGAAGATTCCCATAATGGTGATGGCGATATAAGGAATTCCCCATCGGCTGGTTCTTGTAAGGAATTTTGGTGCATGGCCTTCATGAGCGATAGCGAACATTACCCGTGATCCACTCAACATGGCTACAGAGTTTCATTGTCAGCTTTGAAATAAAGTGCAGTATATAACTAGGACTGAGATTGCACACTTACTCGAGTTCCCAGAGCTCCACGCACTGGTAAGAACTACAAAGTTGATGATGGATGGAACGGCGCTAATTTTGGCATTTTTGGCTGCAATGACAAATGGCGACTCGGAGGCAGTACCAGTCGAGCTCAGCAAAGCAGGATCACTGGATGGCACGAGAAGTGTAACCATAAAGATGGAAATGACTATGATTAAGTCAGAAAGGGTGATACGGTGGAGCAGGATAGTTGGTGAGATATAAGTACCATAAAAAAGTACAACTCTCCAGAATATTCTCTTTGCTGCCTTGGGAATATTCCTTCGTGGAGCTTTCGTTTCCGAGGCGGCGATGGAAATATTCTCTATACCGGAGTACGCATATGCCGCATTGGAAAAGACATACCAGAACCCCATGAAGCGGCCCAAAGATCCTGGATAGTTCAGGTATTGCACAAACGGCCCTGGGTCATGCCAAAACTTGAAGCCATATCGAACGTGGTCCGGGCCTCCACCGCAAGTAATTATCAATGCCTATGCAGGACGTTAGCCCGTTCCCTTGTGAGCTTTGAGGTACATACCATGATATTCATCCCAACGACAAGCATGATCTTCAAAGTCGCAAAGAAAAATTCCAGCTCTCCATATATGCGAACGAAGAAGATGTTGCTTGCGAATAATATGACACCGAACACGGAGATCCAGATAGCGTTGTTGAGAGAGATCCAAAATTCAACAATCACAGCAGCGGCTACTATCTCAGCCGGCACGGAAACAAGACAAGAATAAACGTAATTCCAGCCATAGGCAAAGGATAGAGCTGGGTCCACAAAGTATTCCGCATGTCGGATGGCACCTCCGCTCAGAGGAACCAAAGCACTGCAACATGAGATATTAGCATTCAGCGTGTCAAGATATGGAAGCACCAAAAGGCTTTACCTTAGTTCTGCAATTGAAATAATAACCCCGGATACTAGAACCCCCATTATGGTATACCCTATGCTAAAGAATTATCAGTTTAGGAAATGGAATCGGAGTTCATAAAACTGACAATGCTCCTGCAGGTCCACCATGCGCAAGTGCACTTCCAGATGACAGGAATAGACCCTTTCGTTTGTTAGTATGGTTACCATAGGTGGAGAAATCGGGTTGAAACATACGGTTCCAATTGTACCCGCTAAACTGATCATCTGAATGTGTCGCTGGTGAAGACCTCGACTGACAGAGATCAGCATCACTAGAATCATCATTCTCGACAGAAGGCTCATACCGGAGGTCTTTAACTTCACCGAACTCAACTGGGACGACATCTTTCTTGCCAATCTCGACATCTGCATCTTCTGAGGGATTGGATGCAACAGCGGCCTTTTTCACTTCTTTTTCGGACAATTGATGTATATTGAGGCCTGTAGATGTCGAAGCCATCTTTCTGTAGGGTTTCAGACCGATTAAATTGTGCAGAATGTTTGGAGAAAGTTATTCTGGGTATTTGAACACTGTCTCTCCGCACAGACATACGCTTTTCTGTCCCACAGAAACGGATAAATTCTTCATCTATCGTTGGACGACGTCTTCGAAACTGCCCTTAGATAACAGGTCTGAAATAGTAATGCATGGTGTAGCGATTGTGGGATGGATCTGCGTGGGAAACCGAGCGCATAATCTGATAAATTGCCAAAATATCACTGGTACAGAATTTGGCGCGCTTGCCGATACTAAGGGTCCTCAAAAATTAATACCTTATTGTGGAGCTTAAAAAAAGAAAAAAAAGAAGTGAAAAATTAAAACTCGACCTGTTGCCCCCGCAATTAGCACGTAGCACTGTCTTAAAGCAAGTTACAAATGAGGCGTGCCAGCCATCATCAAAGATCTTACCGTCTGTCGAGCTTCCAGTCTGGAGCAAGCCTGTCTGCCCATGTCTTCCCGCTCGCAGCCAATATGCTTGAAGAAGATAAGAAGGTACAGGCTTCTGCCGAATTCTTAGTTCCATTCTTCCTTGATCGATTTTGGTGTGATTCGATAAGAGCTCCGGCTGGCGATTGCGATACGACGACATTGTGCTTCCCGACAATGGAAATGTTCCGAGGTCGAGCTATCAATGATAGCCGATGAGCGATATCATTATTATCGTGGGAATTCGCGTCGAATTGTCGCTGGGATACGTGCAAGTTAGTCTCAATTCCATGGACCTCTTCTGCTGGACTTACCTAGGATGGAGATAAGCAAGGATGTTGATAGGAAATTCCGCATGAGTAGATGAGGGGATATTGGAGCTAAAGAGAAGTTGGAGCACCACCTCGAGTGAATGTAACTGAAACGACGCCACATCAGGGATGATGTTAGCTGAGGCTCAGTTTGGCGATGAGCTGAAGTGGTCTGTACTGTTGTCCGCGCAGGGAGATAAGATCGCGTGGACTCTTGGGTTCCCCACATGGATGGGTATTTATCCAGGCGACTTATCAATCAGCTGGAGAACGCCTTCATCTTTATAAGTTCATCTTTATCCCAAGCGAAATACACGAAACACAACTTTTTCTATCGTCGAAAACCCCATCTTTGCCCCCTCAAGCTTGCACGCCATGGGCTCCGCCGGTCCCCTTCCTGCATTCTTCCCCGTGGACAACTCCACGTCACCGTGCTGGCGCACGGAGCTGCATCAACTCGATAAGCTTCGAACAACCCCTGAGCTCCCTGAACAGAGCGACATTGTCATTATTGGTGCTGGATATTCTGGCGTCAGCATCGCGTATCATCTCTTGAAGCTGCAGGTGCATCAGGAAAAACCGCCCTCCATTACTATTCTGGAAGCGCGACAAATATGCTCTGGTGCAACAGGTCGCAATGGTGAGTGCCATGACGCGTATGTATTCAAATCAATTCTAATTCCATGTTTGTACAGGTGGCCATCTCCGACCTGATGTATATGGTCATATTCCGAAATATATTGAGAGATATGGAGTCGAAGCTGGGGCAGAACTGGCCAATTTCGAGATTTCCCATGTGAAAGCATTCAAGGATTTGCTTGCGGAAGAAGAAATCGATTGTGACTTTACTGTCACGAGAAATATGAATGTCTATCTCAATGATGCGGCTGCAGAAAAGGCAAAGAAGACGTACGAAGCTCTTGCAACCCAGAAACTGTCTTTCGTCGATGACCTTTACTTTACACCGGAGAAAAATGCAGAAGGGGTAAGATAATTCGGTTCATAAAGATAAATTTTGAGCTAACTCTGGCTGTCAATTGGATAGATTTCCGGTGTCAAAGGTGCGAAGGCGTGTCTGTCCTACACGGCAGGTACCTTGTGGCCATACAAATTCATCATGGGGCTGCTCTCGAAGATCATCAAATCCGACACCGTTAACGTCCAAGCAAACACTCCCGTCACTGAGGTGACAGCAGATCCCAATGGATCTAGCCATATTGTTAATACACCACGAGGATCGATCCGGGCATCTAAAGTCGTCCATGCTACGAATGCGTACACACTCGGACTGTTGCCCGAATATTCAGCAAATATCATTCCTTGTCGTGGAATCTGCTGCCATATTGCGGTTCCTGAAGGCAAAAACACCCCATATCTGCCTTACTCCTATTGTTTGGGAACAGAGAATGGGGACGGTGGAAGTTATCTGATTTCGCGCCCAGATGGAAGTATTGTTGTTGGTGGAGCCCAGTATACATTCAAAAGTGCAAAGGATCAGTGGTTCAATGTAGTCGACGACAGCACACTGATTGAACCCACCAAGAACTACTACAATGATTATATGCAGCGAACATTTAAAGGCTGGGAGGATACTGGAGCCTATGTGAAGGAGATTTGGACGGGAAGTAAGTGTCTGAAACCGAGCAGCTTTCTGTTAAAGAAACTAACAACCGTTATCTTGACAGTCATGGGATATTCGTACGACTCCAACCCCCATGTTAGTGACATTCCAGGAAAACCTGGGCAATATATCTGCGCCGGATTCAATGGTCACGGCATGCCTGTTATCTTACTTGCGGCCAAAGCTCTGGCCGAAATGATCTCCACAGGAAAGAGCTTCGAGGAGGTCCAGATGCCTCGTCTGTTCAAATCAACGACTGCGAGACTCGAAAAGGCTCAGAAGGGGCCAGAGGGAGGTGATATCCTGGCTTAATTCATGCAAGATGCAGTCTATAACTATTGTCTTCGTGCTCCGATCCGATCCGGAGAGCCGGTGTTTGATCCTCACTCAACCTCAAGTATAATCGCATTTCACTCACATACATTTAATTTAACACTCATTTCCTTCTAACACTACAATGATTATAAAATAAATAAAATAAAAAAGGAGCAGAAACACCGTCCAATGACTCATGGATGACTCAAAATAGGCGGTCAGCAAACACTAGCAGAAATCTCCTCACCGCCCTCCGTCTCCAACCGCAATTCCGCCATTCCGATTGGTTGTTTGTGGAGAATGGCGGGGGATTTTTGGCTGCCCTGATTTTGACTCTTAAAGGGCCCCTCAGCTCGTCCTCTTCTCCTTTTTTTTCTCCAGATTATATCTTTTCTCCTCGTTTCCCAAGCTTTTATCTCCCAAATTGGCTCATCATGGCCACTGAATCCAGCAGTCCCTCGACTGCGCCACTCCGTCAGTATCCCCCCGTTCCCCTCCCTCTTCATGAGTTGAACAGCTACTAAATCCCGTAGAGAGAGTCGACACTCAACCTGAGAACCCGTACTCGAAACTCATTACCGACCAGTCGATTGCTGTCATCCCGTCATTCACCCTCGAATCCGGGGTGACCCTGTACAATGTCCCCGTCGCGTACACCACGCGGGGTCAGTTGTCCCCCACCGGTGACAACGCCCTGGTGATCTGCCATGCGCTGAGTGGTAGTGCCGATGTGGCCGATTGGTGGGGTCCCTTGCTTGGTGGTCCTGGTCAGGCATTTGATGTCTCTCGGTTCTACGTGATCTGCTTGAACAGTCTGGGTAGTCCATACGGAAGTGGCAGTGCCGTGACGTACAAGGATGGGAACCCGGAGAGCGGTCTGTACGGACCTGAATTCCCCCTGACGACCGTCCGGGATGATGTCAAGTATGTTGGATTATATCTCATTATGGAAGTCCTCCAATATTCTAACCAAAAATAGGATTCACAAGCTTGTCCTAGACGATTTAGGTGTCAAGCAGATTGCGGCTGTCGTGGGAGGGTCCATGGGCGGTATGCTCACTCTCGAATACGCCTACTTTGGCAAAGACTACGTCCGGGCCATTGTGCCGATTGCCACCTCGGCACGCCACTCCGCATGGTGTATCAGTTGGGGAGAGGCTCAGAGACAGAGCATTTACAGTGACCCGAAGTACGAAGACGGTTACTATTTGTTCGATGACGCTCCCACCACCGGTCTGGGAGCGGCTCGCATGTCGGCTCTCCTCACTTACCGTAGCCGCAACTCTTTTGAGTCCCGGTTCGGCAGGAACGTCCCTGATCCCTCCAAGCGGCAAAATATCAATGGCGAGGCGAAGCTGCCAACACCCCCGAATGAACACTGGGCAGTCCACAACGATGGCCACAAGCCTGGAAGGTCTTCGCGCACACCCAGTGGGTCTGCTGGACAGAACTCGCCCATTCCTCAACCGTCGGAAATTGAATTCATGGACCCGCAGTTCTCGGGAACGAAGACGTTCAGTGCAACAACCAACCCGAGCAACCGCAGGCGGCCCCCTACCTACTTCTCAGCCCAGTCTTATCTTCGCTACCAGGGAGAGAAGTTTGTCAAGCGATTCGATGCTAACTGTTATATTGCCATGACACGAAAGTTGGACACGCACGATGTCTCGCGACACCGTGCCGATGCGTCGTTGGAGGACCCTGTTAAAGAAGCGCTATCCCTCATCAAGCAGCCGGCGCTTGTGTTGGGAATTGAAAGCGATGGTCTCTTTACATTTGAGGAGCAGCAGGAGATTGCAGCAGGCATTTCGGATTCGAGACTCGAGCGAATTGAGAGTCCTGAAGGCCACGACGCTTTCTTGCTCCAATTCGAACAGGTCAACCGCTACATTCTCGAGTTCTTCCGCGAGGTCCTGCCGGACATCATGGAAAAGCCCAGCGCCGATGGTGCTGCATTTGTTGATGGCGTGAACAAACTTACCAAGAGCAGCACATTCGGCGAAGCGGAGGTGGATGATATCACGGCGTGGTAAATTGCTCGACAACAAGCACAACCAATTTGGCGCAGTAATTGCAGCCTTATAAATTCCGATGCTCTGCAAATGACAGGGCATGGGATCCGGGCCTCCTCTCGGTGAAGAGACACGCGTCCGGACTCCCAAACTCGGGGAAGTAGAGGTGCGGTCTTTGTTTATATTTCGCAACCAGTCAGAGAGATGAGCATCCAACTGCCTCTTTCGCACCTTCAGGTAAGACTGTAAAAGAAGCATCCAACTGCTCTCCATCAGTAACCCTCGGCCTTTTGTCTGAACGAAAGTTCCTGAGGTGGTGGGCCAACCTTTAATAGGAACACTTATGGTAAACTCTTAGATAAAATACATTCATTCAATTCATCAACTATTTTCAATTTATCAGTTATTTGTTATTTGTGGGTGTTCTCTTTGTTTGATGTTATCCAAACCAGGATCATGACTCATAAGACGCTATATGGCCTTAATGAATGATGCGGTATGAGTCATCGTGAGGCATCACTAGTCATCCTTCAATGGAACACAGCAACACAATCCTCTATAATCTGGATCTTGGTAACATTATTATCATCTATATCAAGTATAAATTCTATATAAATAGAGCTATCCAGTATGTCAAAATGTCGGCGTCAATCACCACCATCACGCCCAATCCAAAATGCTTCAAACCCGTCTCTTCCCTTCTCCCAACCACCAACCTCTCTCCATCCCCCTCTCCATCCTCGATGCCACCGTCGCCCGCTTCACTCCCACAGGTGCAATCTGGGTCTTCGACGCTTTCACCTCCAATGAAACCGTCTTTCTCGAATATCTCCAAACATCCTTCACCACCACCCTAAACTCCTTCCCTCACTGGGCCGGCCAACTCCAATGGACCCAATTCCACCCAGAAGGAGACCACACACAGCGCTCCCACAGGCCAATGGTCGCATATAACACCGAGTCAGACCCAGGCGTGGAATGGAACATCGTCAAACACGCTCGACCTCTCGAATCTCTAGCACCTACAGCGACCCAGCGCGCCTCGACCGGTATCTGGGTGGGAGATGCCTTTGCACAGAACATTCTCCTCTCCCAAACCCAACTAGCATTGCATAATCTGCACGATTGGAAGGGTCTCCCTAGCATGACAGTTCAAATCAACCTCTTCAATGACGGGGGATTCGCGGTGGGGATGCAAATTGCGCATTGTCTCGCCGATGCGCAGGCGTTGATGGTATTCGTGCACCAATGGGCTGCGACCTGTCGGACACTACATGGACAGCAAGACTCGATCTCGCTAATGGGTGAGCCTGTGTTTCAGCCCTCCATGCTGGATAGTCAAGCAGATGGGGATATCGATGCCAAAGAACCGAATCCCGTCCTCACCAAGACAGCCAGGGACTTGCCTCTTCATCGATTCGACTGGTGGAAGATGTCAGATCCGGGATATCCCCCATTTCTGATTCCCACGACGGAGAACTCGAAACCATCGCCGGAGTGTCTGGCTAAGAATGCCGTACTTTCGCCATCTCAATCACCTCCCTGGAAGACCTGGGACTTGACACGGCCCATCAGCTACGCCAAGGTACATTTCACAGACGAGGAATTAGGTCGAATTCGTGATATTGCCCGTGCAGGCTGCAATGGATCTACTATTTCCCGTCTGGATGCATTACTCGCACATACCTGGGCGGCTATCAGTAGAGCCCGTGGGCTTATCGATTCTTCCGAGGAAGTGTTTTTAAATGTCACGCTGAGTGCTCGACCCCGTGTTTCTCCTCCCCTCCCGGACTCGTTTATCGGCTCGCCGATTTTCCTCACGCATATCAGAAACCAAGGCTCGGTAGCTTGTACAGCGAGTGTGGGAGAAACGGCGTCTCAGCTCCGTGAGACAATTCGTCTTTTTACGCCAGAGAAGGTAGGTGCGATCCTGCATGATGCGGCGCATGAAGTGGCACCGCAACGACTGTGGCAAGGGTTTTTGGGAACGCGGCATACACTGGTGACGTCGTGGCTCAGGCTGGGGATGTATGAGGTTGATTTTGAGGGAAGGGGTCAAACGCCGCGATATGCACACGCGGTCATGCCGAAAATGGATGGGTGTGTCCAGGTTATGGACTCTGGGACTGACGATGGGGGCGTTGACTTGGCGTTGTATTTGGATGTTGAAGCAATGGGGAAATTATTGGAGGATGGTCGATTGCGGGTCCTTTCGTGAGATGTGGATAATCCCCGAAATTATTATCATGGTATTATTCTTCTATTAGCTTTTGTTAAGCGCCATGGTCGTGTCTACATTGATACAGATGCATGCATAACAAGTTTCCGCTTTCCCGCCATTTCAAGAGTAACTAGACCTCAAAAGCATGATCCCAAAATACCAACACCTTGTTCATAAATCTCATAATAATTCCAGTGCACATAGACCTTCCGGTAAAGATGAACTAGACAGCTTCTGTGATTCGATCGAATACTGATGTATCTTTTTTACGGGCGGTGGTCTTTCGCTTCCCTAGGGCGAAGACGGATAGTTTGTGAAGGAGGGACTTCCCCTTTGGTGGCGGTGAATTGGTAGTAGTTTCCTTTTTTCCATGACCAGCGAGGTTCTCACGTTTAGCATTGTCCGGTAGGTTGGAGGAGCTCTCTGTGTTGGCCCCAATGATGCCCGTCATCTTCTCCGTGACGGCACGCTGCAGATCTGCGCGACGCTGTGCTTCTTCTTCAGCAGACATGACATGAACCAGACCGTTGCTGTCTATGACGACAGCTCCATGGCCTTTTTCTTGGTGGTATGAGACGCCGAGTTCGATTGCTGTTGCGGGTCTTGTATCTTGTTTCACATGGTTTGGGTCAGAAAAGTCAAGCTCACTAAAAGCCGTTGAGTTTCGTAGAGTGACGTCTGGTGTTACATCTTGAAGATTCTCGAAACATTGCTTGCGTGTTAACCGGGAGGTTTGAGGTCGGGAAAGGCTTGGAACTCTACAAGGTTTGGAGGTCGTATCAGGGTTCAGAAACACCTCCACTGCTTCTGAGTCCTCGCCTTCAAATGACTTGCAGAGTGACCGTTCGGAAAGGAAAGCCAGGGTGTGAGGGTCTTGATCATGAGATACGTCCGTGCCGGAAGATTGGAACACTAGACTCTTTATGGACTGGATGCTCGTACGGACAGATTGACTCTTGGGCTCGGATGCTGTTTCGTAAAACTGCGAGATTTCCACTCCTTGACCACTAGACCTTCGACCTTCAAGGTCTATGCCAGAATCATGCTTTCCTCTCCGAGTAGCAGTATCCGATCCGATATTTGGCGACAGATAGTTGGATGGAGACTGAGATTTCTTCATTGTCTCAGCCTCAGCCTCAGCCTCAGCTTGCGTGTGTCCTTTGTCCGCTTTCACTGACTCTGGTCGAGAATAGCAGGGTGTTTCCACTAGCTCGATGCCCCGGAAGAGTACTGCACAGGAATCTCGAAGCTCCTCATTAAGATCCGAGGAAATATTTTGGCGGTCAATAAGAGGAGACGGAGGGCGAAAGAGCACAGGTGTATCAGCAAAGTCGTAATAACGGGATCTGTCTTCCACGAAAGCGTTCCCCGTAGGCTTCTGCGAGCCGAAAAAAGGAAACAACCGTTTCCTCGTGCTTTTCTTCTTCCTCGATACCAAGAGGTCCATGATGACGACAGTGGCGAATGGAACCAACACTGGCGTTCTGGGTAGACGAGAATAAATAGGTATGAAAGGAGGAACACATAAGATACTCGATAAGGAAGGGACTGTCCACCAGCAAACGTTGACTATGAATGTGGGCTATGGAGGAACGACATGGGCAGTAGTTCACAGAACGAGAAGATATGACAAATATTCTCCCACCCAACGCCACACACAGCCAAACTTTTCCTGTTTTTTAATGACTATGGCTCTGCGGGGGGATTTGCGCAAATCAAAAGGGATCAAGAACGCAGAGACAGGATTGGCGATCCGGAGAGGCAAAGAAGAAGAAAAAGAGACGGATGAAATCAAAAGGAACGACTCGAGAGGCGAAGACGATGCATTGGACAACGGTCAGCAGGTTCGAGACTGCGAGCCATCAGGAGGATTTAACCGAGGCCATCAACAGAGACGATCTAGCTCGAGTCTAGAGCACTGTTGACTAAGGCTGGGGGTTATTTTTATCAAAAAAGAAGGCAATCTAAATGAAACCCGATCAGGAAAGAGAGGACAAAGCAGAGAACAAAAAGACGACGAAGAGCGAAGAAGAAAAGAAGTCGCGATGTTTTTTTGGTGGAGAGAAATTGGAGGACCCCGATTAAGACTAGTCGCGCTAGTGATGCGCTAGTTTAACCTTCCAGATAAAATTGGACGTGTATCTATTCTGATTGGCTGTATCTGAGACCCTGTTTCTCTTGTAGGCCGCTAATTATACTAGCGCCTGCGCTAAGCGAGACTATCATTTGGCTTAAGACAGTCGATCGTCTCTATATTTCGATTCTGGTTGCATAGATTAAGGGATGAGATGCAACTAACAGATGAAGATGCTGCGACCATGGTTATTGTCATCAGTGCATGTTCAATCCGGTTTAAGCATGTACAGACACTCTACTGTATGTACATTCCCCGCATCATGTCGGATGTAGTTCTGCAAGGCTTCGGTGGGGTTTATTGATCTACAAAAGCATCCAAAACTACGGTGTACCACTCATGATACTCATAACCATGTCATTTTAACTGTCATCACACATGAATCATAACCTACAGTCCCAGCCAGAATCGCGTCTTCTCCACTTCAAACGAAGACTGCAGTTCTCCCTCGCCTGTTCCTGTAATAACGACATCATAGGCCCCCTTCTCCGACGCCCACGCCTCTCGCTGCTCATCCCACCAGCTTGTCGCAAGTTTCTTTTCTACCTCAATCTCTACTTTCTTGGTTTCGCCAGGGCTGAGTGTTACCTTGGCGAATCCCTTTAGCTCACGAACCGGTCGGTTGACCCCCGTTGGAGGCGGCACCACCCAGAGTTGGACGGTTTCCGCTCCAGCGACCTTGCCTGTATTGGTAACGCTGACGGTCGCAGTGATGGGCTCGCCATCACCTAGCTTGGGCTTCTCAGGGGTGGTTTGTAGCGTCAGGTCGGAGCGTGTAAAGGTCGTGTACGACAGGCCGTGGCCAAAGGGGAACAGAGGCGCCAGATTGACCTTTTCGTAGTATCGATATCCTACATAGACGTCCTCACCGTACAACACCCGGCCCCGTTCAGAGCGGAAGTTGAGGTACGATGGGTTATCCTGTAAACGCACGGGGAAGCTGACGGGCAGCTTGCCAGAGGGGTTGACATCACCGTACAGGACGTCCGCGATACCGTTACCGAGCTCATTACCGCCGAACCAGGCCTGAAGCAAGGCCTTGGCTTGGTTGGCCCACGGCATCGTGACAGGTGTGCCGCTCTGGATCACTACGGCCGAGTTGGGATTCGCCTGGAGGACACGCGAGATCATTTCATCACTGCCGGGTGGAAGATCCATGTGTTCACGGTCATAGCCCTCTGTCTCCCACTCACTCGTCAGACCGGCAAAGATAACCACCTGGTCTGCCTTGGATGCAAGTTCGACTGCATTCGAAATAAGCTCCTCCTGATCAACCCGTCGGCTAGCTCCGAAACGGAATCCTCCCGGTCCAAAGGCCACGACACCGCGGGTATCGAGATCAGAAGTCGGGGCGGTGCCAAACTCGACGACGATCTTGTATGTCTGCCCCGCCTTGAGCTCCTTGCTTCCGATCTCTTCCACAGTGGCGCTGCCAAAGAACTCAGAACCCTGTCGCTGGTTCTTGGTGTTGTCGACAACTACCTCGCCGTCGATCAACAACTTCCCTGTCCCGACAACAGTAACACCAAAATCATACAGGCCATCCTCCTCCGGAGTGAAGTAGCCTTCCATGTCAACGTAAAATGTCATGGATTTGATCTCCGGGTTGGTATAGTCCATAAGGAATCCAATGGATGGCACCAGATGCAGCTCATCAACAGCCTCCCGCTTGGGTTCCGATGCAGGCTCGTTGTATACCCGGAACATAAAACCCGGCTTGCCGTCAGCCGTCTTCATATGCGGTCCAAGCAATGGCAGCTGTTTGTGTGAGTAGACACCTTGGGAAAAGGTGACTTCTCCCTTACTCTGAGCTGACACGCCTTCATATGGTGTCACAACGTAGTAAGGGAGTAAAGACGCAGAACCCCCTCCGCAGTATGCGGCGTTTTTGGCATTGGGACCGATGACCAATACCGACTTTTCTTTGTTTAGGGGCAAGATGTTATCCTGATTCTTCATGAGAACTGCAGATTCAGCTGCAGCCCGGCGGAGTAGAGCCTGGTCCTCCGGCCGGTTGAGGATTTTCTCGGGCGCCCCCTGGGGGACGCCCAATGGATCAAGGTAGTTGACCAAATTCAACAGGTTGCGTACACGCTCGTCCAGCACAAATTCAGCAACCTTGTTTGACGACACGGCATGGCCTAGGGCCGATCCACGCCACCGCGTCTTTCCTGGCATCTCCATGTCTAGTCCGGCATTGATGGCATCAGATGTACTGTACGTCCCAAACCTAAACAGAAAGTCAGTTTGAGTTCAAAGTTGCCAAAATTCCAAATCACATACCAATCACTCATAACCAAACCGTCCCATCCCCACTCCTTGCGAAGGATATCGGTGATAATGCGCTTGTTCTCACTGACATGGGTGCCATTGACCTTGTTGTAAGCTGTCATTATGCAAGCACTCTGACAAATTCTCATGGCCACCTGGAAAGGCAGCAAATATATTTCTCGCAATGCGCGCTCCGTCACAATGCTATCGACCGCCAACCGCTCATGTTCTTGGTCATTGCAAACAAAGTGCTTAAGGGTAGCCGCGACGCCCTTCTCTTGAAGACCCTTGCAGTAGTGACCGGCCAAGGTTCCCGATAGTAAGCCATCTTCAGAGAAAGACTCAAATCCACGGCCACCTAACGGAGATCGTTGAATGTTAATGGTAGGACCAAGCACGATGTGAGCGCCTTTGGCGATAGACTCGTCACCCATCAACCGTCCCACCTGGGTCAACAGCTCTGTATCCCAAGTGGCACCCAGAGCAGTAGCGCAAGGGAAACAAGCGGCAGGGATTCCATTGAAAAATCGTGTTCCACGCACTCCGTTCGGACCATCCGACATACGCAGAGAAGGGATATTGAGACGGTCTACGGCCGCGGTATGCCAAAAGTCAACCCCTAATGGCGATTAGCTTTGCTAGTGCAGATAGGGGACTATTAGGTTATTACATACCAGCTGTGAGATCTACCTTCTCCCCTACGGTGAGCTCTGAGATGGTTTTTTCCACGTCTAATCGAACCATATTGACGATCTATAGTACGTCGGTATGTGGATCCAATCCGATGGACCAGCGGGGGAATGGAGGGGCACAATTAATATCGATAAGGATATGTGTGTGGGGAATCACAGGAGCTGGGATTTAGGAAGTTGAAGAGCCGAGAAAGATGGAGGGGAACTGCGGTGTTGAAATAGTCCCTACAAGCATGAGGGAGAAGGGGTCACAGCTAATAGGAATCACGCGAGGTTGATGCGAGGTGGAGGGTGTAGATCATCTGTTGGGATACCGAAGTTCACCCAGCAGCGAAGAAGTGCCATGATGATTATTATTGATCATCAGTTTCCTTGATGGACGAGTCGAGGTCCTCGTTTGGAAACTTAGAGAGAAACTGAAAGCGACACGGAGAGACGCCCGAAGATTAACCGACAAGGAAAAGCGGGGACCGACGGAGCGTCGGACCGTGATGCGTATGGATGTGTGTTTATCGAGGGAGAGTCTTGATATTAGAAAATAGTAATGGTTTATTAAGTGTCAATCTACATAGAAAACAGGTGTATCGGTTCAGATATATGCTTGCTTCATCATCATCAAGAAAAAGAATACAAATGCACTCAAAAACAGCGCCCAGAGTGAAATCAATCAACACCGTCCAACATGCAAGTAGTAAAGAAAAGTAAGATAGAAGAGAATTTAGCAAAAAAA